>NC_061513.1:349158127-349296841 GCF_022539505.1 Lolium rigidum | reverse complement strand
CATTTCTAAATCTACCCTTCGTTGTTCCTATGTTCTGGGTTATTACAATAAACAAATTTCTTCGGAACAAAAAGAGATCAAAACAATACAAACATAATTTCTCGCAATATAGTACAGCTTAATCAAGGCCTAAGATACTATCTATGGATAAACCTCTGGTTGTTTTGTGTTCAGCATAGGTCCCCTTGACGAAGAATTCTGAATCCATCCGAAGAAGTTCGTCCATCATCGACTCGGCCACAGGAGTCACCATGTCATTGATTGTGTCAATATCATTTTTTCGCCGCGATTTCTTGGCCAAGCAATCAGCAACAATCTTCGTCAGGTCCAACTTGGGATGGTAGATGTTTATCATAATCATGGCGAACCTTGCTCCAGCAGTCAATTGAGCTCGCACAAAATTATGAATGCGAGGGGCATCTCTAAATTTCTCCAGTAGTCCAGGAAGAGTTTTTGGAGTTTCATCTCGAGGAAATAAAGTCTTGTAAACCAGGGTCAAGGTTCTCATGCAAAAATTGAGAAATTCGCGCACCTGGCAAGCGCGATCTTGGAACCTAACAATTTGCCGGGTCCGTTAGGGGTGGCCCAAAACAGACAGCCATGGTTAAGAGAAAGATTGACGAGGAGATTTGTTCTGACATTCACTCTTTCATCTTCAGCGGCAGCGTCAAGAACAGAGCCTATTAAGCGACAAGGCAAGAAATTTAAGGGGAGGCACAGTAAAACAAGAAAGAAGCAGTATGAGGTTGGAAAAACATACCTAGCATATCCGTGCTAGCTTCAGACATTAGCTCGAGCATGCTATTTTCTCGAGCAGTGGCCTTTTCAGCTTCCGACACAGCAGCATCCTTGGTAGCTATGGCCTCTTTGGCTTGTTGGAGAGCAATTCTCTCTCTTTCAGATGCTTTTCGAGATTGTTCCATCATTGCCAGAGTTTGCTTTTTCATGGATTGAAGTTGTTGTCGAAGTTCTTGCAAGTCTTGTGACAAAAGTTTGCTTGCAGAACCTTCGATGAGGTTATTATCGACTAGCGTTTTCTTCGAGAAGGAAGACGCGGGCGAAGTATCGGCAGAACAAGGGTTGGCGGAGTAGTTATCAAATATTAACTGGAAAAGAAAGTCTCAGGATCAATGATAGTGCAAGATAGAATTTCATTGATCTTCAGGAAATTTACATGGATACTACAGAAGAAAGTTCTCCAAAAGGACTACTAAGATAATTGTCGCCAAAGCTAATATGGCGACAATAACAAAAGAAACAGAGAAAGCAAAAGAAGAGGCATTCAACTAGACCTCCGGCTTTGATGAGCTAGGAGTTGCAGATGGCTTGATCCCGAGATAGGCCAGGATTTTCTTCGTGTTGGGCTTCGCCGCCTTGATCAACGACCGCCATTTTGTTTGTTCTATCTGCTCGGTGTCGCCAACTTTCATCCAGTCAACAGTTTGTTGGCTGTCAGCGACCAAGGCAACGGTGTTCTCGACAGCAATCTTCATGTTCTCCTGGCGCATCTTCAGTCCAAGATCCTCCGGTGGATTGAAGTCCTTGGCAAGGGCAAGAAAAGTTTTGGGCTCCTCTTTCTTCGGGAAGAAGTAGGGGAACAGCCTCGATAATCCTGCGTCAGCATGCGCCATGCCTTCGCGAACTTCGGTTCCATGAAACTCCAGATAAGAGATTGCGTCAAGGAGAGGATCATTGGCGGGATTTTCTAGATCAAATTCTTGGTTTGTTTTACCTGCCACAGAAAATATATGTTGGTCGACAACAAGCAAGAAAAAGCAAGCCTAAGAAAGATAGAAGGGATCGACAAAGTTACCAAGGAAGCGTCGATTCTGCGTGTTTAAGCGCTTAATGATCGCCTGTTCACGAGTAGCCTGGGCGGCCTTGTGCTCGTTCAAAGCAGTTTCGGCGTCATCAAGTCTTTTTTGCAGATCTTCGACATCAGCAGCTTTTGCCTTGGCCTTCTCAGCTTCTGCTTTAGCTTGGCCAGCGTCAAGTTCAGCTTTCTTGCGAGCCGTTTCATTTTGCTCCAGTTTCTGAGCAAGAGTGTCGACAAGCTTGTTGGCTTCTGCAAGTTTCTCTGCCAAAATAGTAAAGAATCGTCAAAATTGTGACAAAATAGGAGCAAGAAGCTATAAACAAGGGTCAGTAAAAAGTTACTACCTTCAGTCTTGCTGGCATATTCACGGTACCCAATGAATTGGGCACCGATACGAACAAGCTCTTTGATCACAGGATGTCAAAGAAGGACAAAGAAAGAAAACGTCGGTATGGGAAAATATGGAGGCATGAAAAAGCAAACAGAGGGAATATAGATAACGACAAGAAAATCAAGAACTTACATCATCCAAGAGAGAATTGGAGGAGCTACCCAATTGGAGGGTAGGCCCCGGGATTGTTTCAACCCTTGTCCTTTTTGGTGAAGGACAAGAGGGCTTGAAGGAGGAGTGGTGGCGCCAACGTTTTGTTGAGGAGGCGAGGATTCTTCTCCTTCAACTGGCATCTCCGAAACAATTAAAGTATGTGACGTGCTTGTTCGTGCAGCCACATCAAGAGTTGGTACTTCTTCCTCATCATCACTACGATTAAAAGTCGACAGCATAAAAAACAAGATAGACAAAAAAATTCGAGTACAAAAATAAGGGGAAATAAAAGTGACTTACGAGCTGATGAGGGATTCAAGATATGGATCATAAGTTGCCTTCTGACGTGAAGGACCAACTTCTTCGGCTTTGGAGGTGCCGGAATCTTCGGCATCATTCCTTTTCCTCTTGTTCCTTGGAGAAACAGCAGAAGGAGGAGATTGTGCCGACGTAGTGCCTTCGGAGGCAGCCTCCTTTTCAGAAGATCCCGCAGATTTTAGAGAATCCACGGGTTCATTCACAAAGGAGGGGGCATCTTGGTTGTCATCAGTGACAACGGCCCTTTCCTCGACTTCTCCACCTTCAGGAAGAGGAGGAAGCGAGACAAGGTTTGGATGGTTCTGTAAAAAAAAACAGGAGAAGATATCAGAAAAGGAGTTACAAAAAAGATAGCAAAGCAATAACAAATCAATCGACAAAGGTTACCTTGGGAAGTGGATTGCTGGCACTGAATGGTTTTACACGGCAAGAAGAAGGGACAGGATCTTTTTTGCTGAGAGACGAGATTTTTCGGACAAGCTTTTCTAAGTCCTTGACCTCCAAATCCGCTGACAACCGATCTGCGTCCTTGTCGCCAGCATATTTCCAGAGAGGGTATTTGCGAGCCTGAAGCGGCTGCACTCTAGTCCTAAGAAAATATGCCGTGATTTGGATACTCGACAACTCTTTGCCGCGAGTATTTTGCAACTCATGGATGCGAGTCATCGGGGCTTCGTCGCTATTTTTTCTTCTTCGGTAGCCTCTGCGTCCCAGGAGCGGCGGCGAAGGATTTTCTCGGCACCATCGAAGGGAGGGATGTTGTCTTCAGCACATCCATGGTTTTCTTCCTGAATGTACAACCACTTCTTGCGCCACCCCTGGACTGAGTCAGAAAGTTTGACGTCGAAGTAATCGACGGTGGGGCGAATGGAAATAACAACACCGCCTATATTATAGGCGATGTTGGGAGAGCCATTACGGTGACAAAAGAAAATGCGCTTCCATAGCGCCCAGTTAGGCTGGACGCCAAGGAAGGCCTCGCAGAGGGTGATGAAAATGGAGATGTGGAGGATAGAATTTGGCGTGAGGTGGTGAAGTTGCAGACCGTAGATAAAGAGCAGTCCGCGGAGAAAAGGATGAATGGGGGCGGAAAGACCGCGGATGAGGTGGTCGACAAAACTTACCCGATACCCCATTGGAGGGGTTGGGTAGCTTTCCTCACTAGGGAAGCTCAGCGCTTTGGGCTTCTTGCCGATCCCCAGCCTTCTTCAGCAGATTGATGTCCCGGGTGGAAATCTTGGACCTTTCCCACTCCGCGGTTCCCAGATCCACGGCGGCCATTGATGATTCCGGCGTGCTGTGCCTGGTCAAACGACGCGGTGGCATCAACAATGGCGCAGGAATGCAGTTTGGAGAAGATGAGCTTAGGGAATTGTGGAGCGCAGGAGGTTTTGCAGAGGAGAGCACAAGAACGGCGCGAGCGGAAGTGCTCGAGGAAGAAGAAAGGAGATCTTATATAGAGGTGCGGCGAAGCGGCGGACCGTTGGATGGGAAAAGTGTGCGACAGATGATAGCCACGTGGAAACAAGGGTAAAAAAGTATTTTAACATTGGAGAAGTTACGGTACGTGCGCCAGAAAAAGCGGAGGACGTGTGTCCCCCACTTGCACGATGTGTCAAGATAGTGGATAAATTGGGCCCGCAAGGCAGCGGGAGAAGACTTCTCGCGATTTTTGACTGGCAATCGTGGCTATCGTCAGCAATAACGTTACCTTGGAAGAAGGAAAAATTCGCCTCAACATCTTCACGAAAGGCGACATGGAAAAATAATGCTGAGCCTTTGATCAAATACAAGTTTTTGATCAAATGCTCGGGGGCTACTTTGGAAAAAAGAAAAAGAAAGACAAAATAGAAACGGCATGAGCCTATGATCAAATACAAGTATTTGTTCATAGCCTTGGGGGCTACTCCCATCGGGAGCGCTGTTCGCGCACCCGAGAAATTATAAAACTTCGGGAGATAAAAGAAAATATAGCGGCATAAGGCGTTGAGCCTACAACCAAGTACAAGTCCTTGGCTGTAGCCTCGGGGGCTACTCCCATCGGGAACGCTGCTCGCGTGCCCGATGAAATCATAAAAAAAAGAGAAAAAAGAAAGATAGCAGAGCAAAAGAAGTATATTCCGAGTTAAAAATAACTCTGCATATACTCCCATCGGGAGAGCAATATAAGTCATCTTTGATCAATAAAATGTGCCATTCCAACAGCCGAATAAGCACTCAACAATATATTCTCAGAACGCCAAAGTTGCAATCAATTTCTGAATGCCGCAAATTTGCGAAGGTAAGACCCCATATCCGTTCTGTGTGGCGTGGCGCCGTCTCTGACGTTGGTTTGCTACTTTTATCCATATCAACAGATACGAAGAAAATTCCTAACGGACGCGTTAGGTACCCGATAAATTTTACTGGGACTCGACAGAATGGTAAGACCTTAAGCGGCACCTGTCGAAGTTTACACCAGTATCCCGAGATCATGTCCAGGGACGTGATCTTGAAGTAGTTTTTTGCGGATTGCCACTAGAGCAGTTAACTAGTACCTGATCCGTCAGATGAACTAGCCCCAACTACCATCATCCCTGTACAATATAGAAGTTTATGAGAAGAAATATAGAAAAGTTAAAGTTGTCGAATAAAAATAAACAGTAGAGATTTTCCCTGACTCTACGATTCAAGCAAAATCTCGGGGGCTACTGACATAGGCATCCCAAATGGGCCTGCCGAAGATAGTACCCGGGGTTTACTGAAGGCCCACTACCCGAAGAATAAGAAGATTCGGAAGCCCAGGATATTATTAAGGAAAGCTAGAGTTGTAATAGGAAGTGTTATTTGTAATCTGGCGGGATGAGTTAGAAACCTTCCCGGACTCTGTAACTTGTACAACACGAATCCCTCGGCTCCGCCTCCTATATAAGGGGGAGTCGAGGGACGAAGAAAGCATCGAATCATTGTTTCTCAAACCCTAGTTTCATAATCGTCGAGTACTTTTCGGCTGAAACCTTCGAGATCTACTTGCCCTCTACTTCCAACTAAACCCTAGTCTACAACCCGTAGGCATTGACAAGTTAATACCTTGTCAATGCTTGTTAAACATTTTCATATGGTTCAAACTCAAATTGATCAACTCACTAAAGTGAAAAATGACTTGTTAAAAAATAATTCTAAAGAGAAACATGCTTATGAAGTAACAACTAGAGGCGGTGTTTCTACCCAGGATCCTCTATATCCTGAGGGGCATCCAAAGAGAGTTGAACAAGATTCTCAATGAATTGAACCTAGTGCTCCTTCAAAGAAAAAGAAGAAGAAACCTAAAAATGTTGTAGAATCCTCTGAACCTGTTAATGATCCTAATAGTATTTCTATTTCTGATGCTGAAACTGAAAGTGGTAATGAACATGATAAAGATAATGATAAGAATGATGCTTCTTATAAAGAAGAGGTGGAAGATGAACCTGAAAAGCATGCTAAAAATAAAAAGTATACTAAGGAAGATTTTATTGCTAAGAAACATGGTAATGAAAGGGAACCTTGGGTTCAAAAGCAAATGCCTTTTCCTGCTAAGAAACTAAAATCAAAGGAAGAAGAACACTATAATAAATTTTGCGATTGGATGAAACCTTTATTCTTTCAAATCCCTTTGACTGATGCTATTAAATTGCCTCCTTATTCAAAGTATATGAAAGATATTGTCTCTAACAAAAGGAAAATTCCCAATGAGGAGATTTCCACTATGCTTGCTAATTACTCTTTCAATGGCAAAGTTCCAAAGAAGTTGGGAGACCCAGGTATACCGACTATTCCTTGTTCTAGTAAGAATAATTATGTTAGAACTGCTCTATGTGATTTGGGAGCGGGTGTTAGTGTTATGCCTTTTTCTCTTTACAAGAGGCTTTATTTAGATAAGTTGAGACCGACTGATATATCTTTGCAAATGGCTGATAAATCTACTGCTATTCCTGTTGGTATATGTGAGGATGTTCCTGTTCAAGTTACTAATAACTGCTTGATATTAACTGATTTTGTTGTGTTGGAAATGTCTCGAAGATGATAATATGTCTATTATTCTTGGGATACCTTTTCTTAACACCGCAGGGGCTGTTATTGATTGCAATAAAGGAAAAGTTACTTTCAATGTCGATGACAAGGAGCATACCGTTTATTTTCCCAAGAGGATTGATAAAGTATGTGGAGTTAATACAATTTCTAATGTGAGAACTATCAAAATTGGAGCTATTGATTGTCCTATATATGAGCCTAAAGAAGGATATCAAAATATTATGATTGGATCCATATCAATACAATTCAAGGTAACCTGATTGATTTGAGGTTTATTTCTTCTTATGCTATGTAAAATTTATTTGGTGGCAAGACTTGATCAACCTTGTTAACAAATACTTTTTATATGCATGGAGGAGGTAAACAACATTTCTTTCTTCCTCCACTTGTTCTACTTGCTGTAGCACTTTTGTTTTGCAAAGTTCTTTTGTCAATTAGAGATTTCAAAATCTTTTTCTGCCCAGTAATAATAAATTTAATACCCAGAAATGTGCATTTTTCAAAGTTTTCAAAAATTCACGAAAATTATACCGTTGGTCTTATTTTTCGAAGAGGCACCTGGGAGCACCTGGGGATGACCAGTGGGGCACCCCAGGGTGGCACCCCACAGGCCGGCGCGGCCAGCAAGGGGGGCGCGCCACCCTGGCGTGTGGGCCCCTCCTTGCCCCACTACTTCATCTCTTCCTCCCATTCTCTTCTCTCTCCCGAAAAAGCAAGCACCAGTTTTCTCTCACTCGCGTTTCTGCTCAAGAGCTCAAGATTTCTTGATCTCTTTGCTCAGCCCAGATTTCTGTCTGAAATTTGGCACATTTGCTCTCCGGTATGTGACTCATCCGATTATCCAAGTAGAATTTTGTTTGGTTGAGTATATCTTGAATATTTTGCTGCTGTAGGTAACATGTTTAGTGAGCTTGCATGCTTGTTCTAAGTTGTAGAAACTAGTTTTGATGCATGATTAGTATTCTAGCAAGTTCCTATAGTAGTTTCCCTCAATTATATGTCACCAAATCAAATTTTATAATGTTTGTTGAAAAATTTCAGAAAAGGAAGATGGATAATTATAACTTTGGAGAAGTGTTTGAGAGAGAGACGACAAGCACGGGAAGGCCCTCTAGGACCACCACCCGATTCAGGCGATCCTATAATGAGGACGTCATCGCACCAAGCTTCGAGCCCGAAGAGGACAATGGAGTCCCTAACGCTTCATCTTTCCCATGTTATAACTTTTTGAGTAATGCAGGGTTGCTGAATGATTTCTTGACCCTCGTAGGTAAGGCGGGCTTAACCACCTATATGGGAGATGAGAGGGAGCAATACCACATGCTCACTAAAATCTTTGTTGAGAGCTTTAAGTTCAACAACAAGCACTATCACCCGACAGTTGCATTCAAGATCTATGGTAATCCTGTTACTATGAAGTTGGAGGATTTTTGTATTGCATTGGATATTGCCCCTGTAGGTACATCAAAGAAGATCGAGGACAACCCCAAGGCTTTGCTGGAGCTCTATCGGGAGATCGCCAATGATGATTGCCGCACCATTCAGCGTGGCAAGATAAGAAACATCCAACTCCCCGCCATTAAGTATTTTGCTTATTACATTGCTACTAGCATTCTTGGTAGGGAGAACACTAGTAATATTTCTAGTTATCATCTTGCTTTCTTAATTGCTGCACTCACTGGAGAGACACCTTATCATCTTGGTGCTCTTGTTGCTCGCCGTTTGTCTAACAGGGGGCCTATTTTTGGAGGAATTATTGCATCGCGCATTTTAGCATATCTAGATCTTCCTCTTGACCCTACTGATGTGAAATTAACTCCTATAAGGCTTGATATTGCTGCTATGAAGAGTCATCAATTTGTTACAACCGACTCTAGTTTAGATAATATGGTCTATAGAATGTTGTTTGCTGACGGGGATGAGAGGGAAATCCCTTTGCCGCAGCAAGATTTGTTCAGTATTGACAGGAAACCATGGTCGCGCTCTAAGGAGGAGGTGGATGAGCAACTGAAGATACATGGCTTCCACCAGCAGCATGACTCCGAGGACGCCGAGCCCGCCTACGACTACACCGTCACGTATCCGGGTGCTTCTTCCAGCACATACCCAGAATATGATCCATCTTCGTCGTACTACAGAGGTGCTAGTTCATGGGCACCATGGGGTTGATCTCCACTTAGGCCAAAAGCCTAAGCTTGGGGGGAGGTATACCGGCATCACTCATTCTTTGTATATTATGATTGCTGGATACTTGTATATACTTGTTTAGCTTCTTGAAGTGGTTTTCTAATAAGAGGGAGATGATATTTGGGGAAGTGCTGATTGAAAACAGATTCTGGACTGATACCAAAAAAATTCTCAAAAACAGCCGTAACGTTATTTTGCGAAGCCAATTTTTGTGCATGTTCCCCAGGTTGTTATCTAACTTTCATTAGTTGAACACTTTTCGAGCTGAGCAGCGTAAGAATTTCTTAAAAATCGATTACTGTACTGCTGTCAAGTTAGACGAATTCCTGCTGCTTTGTGTTTGTGTGATTCTTCTAGTTTTCATTTTCTTGTTTTTGCTTTGTTTCTTTCCTAAAACACAAAAAGACCAAAAATATTTCTGTTGTTTCTCTTCACCATTTACTTATTTTGGTTTCTTTCTTTTATTTTGCTTTGTTTGCTATCATTAGTTTGCTATAAGAAAATCCAAAAAGATTTTGCTTTGTTGCTTGTTTCCTTTTGTCTTGTTTCCAATTCGAAAACACCAAAAATATTTGCTGTTCTTATTTGGTTTTGTAAAATTCATTATGAGTTCAATGGTCTTCGGCGGCTGGAGCGTGGTTTTCATTCCATATTATTCAAGCTACACAAGTGAAAGGCAATAATGACGATCTACGACAATTCGACTGTGGTGAGAGGCTGGTATGAACTCTATTTGTTTTCATTTTTGTACATATACTCATCCATGTGAGCATGCTTAGTTGGTTCAATGTGAGGTATATGTCGTTTAAGAAAGTCTAGTAGTTCATGATCTCTCATGTTTAGCTCCAATTTATTAATATGAGTAGCATGTCATGGATGTTTGCTTGCATTGTTTTATTCATAAATAGGTATGACATTGTGGTATCCTCCTCTGAATAATTCATTTGAATCGACTTGGCACATGCTCACGCATGCATATTACTGAACAAAAGTCAATTAAGTCTTGATGATTTACTTTTCCTCAGAGTTCTTGTATCACTTTTATGCCTCCGTTAATTTATTTTGCCGCAAGCATGATTATGACAGTGACTACTCTCTTGATTTGTCGCTCCCCAGTCTATTGCTAGCCTTCACTTGTACTGAGCGGGAACGCTGCTCGTACTTCCAAACCCCTAAAAACCAAGTTGTTCCAAAGTGTCCACCATAAATACCTATGCATGGCATTTCAAACCATTCCAAGTAAATTCCCATGTGCTACCTTTAAACCTTAAAAATACTTCTCAATTTGTGTTAATGTTTTATAGCTCATGAGGAAGTATGTGGTGTTTATCTTTCAACCTTGTCATTTACTTTTGACAGACTTTCATAATAAGAGCCGGCAACGGGGTGCCCAGCCCCAATTAATAACTTCATTAATAATTCTCTTCACATGTTTTGCTCTGATTCATCAGTAAGCAACTTAATTTTGCAAATAGACACTCCTCCATGGTATGAGATTGATGGAAGGCACCCGAGGATTCGGTTAGCCATGGCTTGTGTAAGCAAAGGTTGGGGAAGTGTCACTCATAATAAAAACTAAAGTACATGTGTAAACAAAAGAGAAGAGGGATGATCTACCTTGCTGGTAGAAATAACGTCCTTCATGGGAGCCACTCTTGAAAGTCTGGTTGGTGAGGTAGTTGGTGTACCCATTACCATTCGTTGACAACAACAAACACCTCTCAAAATAATTTTACTCATGTTTAAAAATGAAAAGCTCTAGCGCATGTTAATCCCTGCTTCCCTCTACGAATGGTCAATCTTTTACTTTTATGTTGTGTCACCATCTTTTCTTTGAGCACTTTCTTGAGAGCACAATTGTCATTCTTAGTATAATATGCTTGTCCCAAAATGTGATTGACTGTGGTATAACTTTGATTCTTTTATCTTTGACAATCTCTATTTCTAGTCTTTCCATGAACTTTAGAGGTGCCTGAGCATTTATGTTTTGCTATTCAAATACGGGCAAGTGAGATACCACTTTATCATACCCTTTTATGAACATTGCAATCCTGCTTATAGACATGATTCATGATGCTTATTATTAATTTGTTGGTACCTTTCCATGATTGACATAGCTATTAGATGATCTTATTTGCATGTATCTTATTATGAATTGCCTAAGTCCTTGTCCATATCATGAGAATATTTACATCATATGAACAAATGTGTTCGTGAAAGTTCTTTTATCGCACTCAGTTGTTAACTGAATTGCTTGAGGACAAGCAATAAGTAAGCTTGGGGGAGTTGATACGTCCAAAACGTATCTACTTTCCCGAACACTTTTGCTAATGTTTTGCCTCTAATTCGTGTATTTTGGATACAACTAACACGGACTAACGCTGTTTTCAGCAGAATTGCTCTGGTGTCTCGTTTTTGTGCAAAAATTCAACTTTCAGGAAAATCCCCAGAATTTATGTCGAAGGTCTTATTTTTCCAGAAGAATTACGGAGCCAGAAGGGCAAGCCAGGTGGAGGCCCGAGGCCCCCACACACTAGGCCGGCGCGGCCCAGGAGGGGGGCGCGCCGCCCTAGCGTGTGGCCCCCTCGGCTGGCCTCCGACGCCCTCCTCTAGACTACTTAAGGGGTTTCGACCTAAAAACGCGAGACGAGAAGTCGAAGTCGCTAGAAACCATCTAGAACGCCGCCACCATCGCAAAACTCCGTCTCGGGACCAGAAACTCCGTTCTGGCACTCCGCCGGGACGGGGAATTAGAGGAGATCATCGCCATCATCACCACCGACGCCTCTCCATCGACCAGCCATGTTTCCCCCATCCATGTGTGAGTAATTCCCCGCTGTAGGCTGAAGGGGATGGTAGGGATTGGATGAGATTGGTCATGTAATAGCATAAGATTGTTAGGGCATAGTGCCTAGTATCCGTAATTGGTACTTTGATGATATTGTTGCAACTTGTTATGCTTAATGCTTGTCACTAGGGCCCGAGTGCCATGATCTCAGATCTGAACATGTTATTGTTTCATGATGATATGCATTGCTTTATGATCTTACCTGCAAGTTGTATACACATGTCGCTGTCCGGAACCCGAGGCCCCAAAGTGACGAAATTGGGACAACCGGAGGGGAAGGCAGTGATGTGAGGATCACATGTGTTCACGGAGTGTTAATGCTTTGCTCCGGTACTTTATTAAAAGGAGTACCTTAATATCCAGTAGATTCCCTAGAGGCCCGGCTGCCACCGGATGGTAGGACAAAAGATGTTGTGCAAGTTTCTCATTGCGAGCACGTACGACTATATACGGAACACATGCCTATGGATTGTTTAGTACTTGGACACCATTTTATTATTATCTGCAAATGCCCTGCTTTGATTTCTACATGAGTTTCTCTCATCCATGCAACGCCCGTCATCCATCCCTGTGCCTATAGTATTTTGATCCTGTTGTTTACTATAATCACTATTGCTGTCTTTGTTCCACCGTCGCTCGTTATTTCACTATCGTTATCGCTATAAACTGTTACTATCGATAAACTCTTGCGAGCAAGTCTCGTTTCCGAGTGCAGCTGAATTGACAACTCCGTTGTTAAGGCTTTCAAGTATTCTTTGTCTCCCCTTGTGTCGAATCAATAAATTGGGTTTTACTTCCCGCGAAGACTGTTGCGATCCCCTATACTTGTGGGTCATCAATGTTCCTGCAACCACTTGGTCGCGCTAGGTCGACGGTTTGGCCGTGCGCGCGGACTTCGTTTATCCAGCGCCTTCCGCCGCAGCCCCTTTGCCGGCGTCAACCGCACCAGCCGTCAGCACCTCCACGCTACCAGCGGCGTGACCGGAGCACTGGCCGTGAGTTGAGGAAGATCTTGGCGGATCCGGCGCCACCAGCACCGGCGAGGGGTATTGGCGCTCCTTGACGGTGCCGAGGTAGATGCGATGGTTGCCGAACTCGAGGATGCGGCCGTTCTGCGGGTAGCGACCGTCGTTGGCGAAGCAGCCCGCGTTGTCGTTGATGAAGTCCAGCGAGCCGAGGCGATAGACGAGGCCGGAAACCACGCGCTCGCCGGAGACGGTGAGGATGCCTGTGGTGACCCGGCATACCACTGCATGGTGTAGTATGCAAGTCTGATACAACACCAATGAAACACCGTTCCACTAGTATTATATCGCTCAGAGTGGTACAACAGAAACATATGCGGGTCCAAGGCATGTCTACAGAATTACATACAGACTCTGTTACATAAGATCAGCACAGCCTCCTACTTTACAATGAGGTAAATCTGCAAATAAACTCCAGAAGAACGACTCCTAGGCTAGTCTTATCACGAACTCTATTTGTAGAGTATTTAACTAGCTAAAGAGGCTAAGAATAGATTCTAGCTAAGTAGGAGCTAGGTTTAGGAAACTAGTTCCTTTCTATTGCTAATCTAGGTTTTCTCCTTGTTTGGTGAGGTATCTGACTCCTCTGAAAGGGTCCTGTCTCTTGAAGTAGTTGTCGACTCCTCGGCCTTCGGGTTGCACTGTAGATCCTCCTTCGATGCCTCCATATCTAAGCAGGGGATTTAAGAGTGGGATGAGTACGAGCGTACTCAACAAGTTCATTATAAGAAAGAGGTGTTTAATGCACTAGCTACGGCATTAGACCAGAAAGTCTAATACCAATGCAGGTTTTCATAATCATTTCTTCAAAAGGTTGCTTTTATTCAGAAGAACTATGTCCGTCAGCCTTCACCGGTTTACTAGAACTTCATGGAGTTCCTTTCCGGCAGCGTTCGCAGTTCCATATCCCGGAACAGGGAGTGACAGGTCACGGTTCTTTACACTCTGCAGAGGTGTGTTGCTTTACCCATAAGAGATCTTAACCTTGGTGCCAACCGAGCCGCGAGCTTGTCCACACTTCCTATGGTGTGAGGCCCGGTATAAGGTCTAGCCAATCATGTTCCTCCTCTACCTCGCACACCCACCCTTTGTTGCATACCCCGACCCTAGGTCCTCGCCGGTCCCATTATTCCCACTTACGGGTGGACCCCGACCACGACAACAGTTTGGGACTCGTTAACCAAACTCCTTCGCCGGTAGCTGCAACCCATCATAGACCGCAATACCGTGGGGACTTAAGGCTTCCCCAGCCAACCGCTTGTTCTTCGGGCGACAAGTGTCTACGGTCAATGCCGTGGGGACTTAAGGCTTCCCCAGCCAACCGCTCGCCCCCGACAGATACAAGTGTCTACGGTAAAGCGCGTCCGTGGATGTACGAGAGGTGAAAACACTTTTGACTACTCCGTCCCACTCCGGATCTTATGGTTAACACGGGTATTACGGCACAAGAATCACTGGACGACATTTGTTGTTTAATCCTAGATGGATATAAACCCTTGCAATGGAACCTCCACCATATCAACACAATCCATGGTTCCATTGCCCACCACATAGTCATATTCATAGTTATGAAAATAGTGGTTTTGGTTTTTATGCAATAGTGATAAACATAGTACTTTGCAAGTAATTTGATAAAGATACTCAAATGGTATGAGCAAGTGATGAACTTGCCTTTCTTGACTGCAAGATTATGCATGCAAGGTCTTCGATACGTAATAACTCCAAATTCTGAAATAGCATCATCGTCCGGTAAGGACGATGTTTAAAAGATTGGCAAGGATGCAATAATGCATAAGTATGAGATGCAATCACTCTAAGCGTGATCTAACCCCGATGATTTAGGATCAGTGAGTTGTAATGATTGGTTTAGGGTGTGTTGCACTTTTAGAGTGATTCACATACAAGGTTCTTATTCAGGTGTGATCACTTGGTATTATAAACAGGTAGATAATAAAGCATAATAATCAATTGAGCACACAAAGAATGACAATTGGCATAATGTTATCAAGTAAAGAATAGTGGTCAGTTTTAGTACTATATGGCATGGTTAATGATTGATTATCATATACTTTAAAAGAATAACTTTTGAAGAACATGTACTTTGATAAAGAACAAGTATGGTAATTAGGTTGGTGGGTTCTATGGTTAACTATGGTTCTCGTTAGCTCTTGAGTAGATATTAGATGGATCCTAACAAGGTTGGATTCATTAGCAACTAGACTTGATTGGTTTTACTTAAGCATAAGCAACTTAAGCAATTAATTATTCATGGTTGCTATCATGGTTGGTATACCATGCTGGTGATAGCTGGTTATTGGCTATAGGTTCTATTAGGCAGGATTGATGATGATTCTTTATTTACTTCAAAAGAATAACTTTTGAAGAACATACTTCTTAAATAATAAGAAGTATTTCAATTAAGGTTTGAGGTTGTCTAGGTTTTGTTATTGGATTCATTAGGTAAGGAATGGTGGTTAGGTAATGCTCAAGATTTGGCATAGTTGCCCCTAAGGTTCATCACATTGGTGTGATGCTATATAGGTATGAGTAAGGTTGATACTCTTGATGATAGGAATTAGGGTTTAGACTTAGGTGTTCCTAGTTGATCATCTAGGTTTGAGGAGATGAACACATGGAATGCTAAAGTCTTAGTGATAGGCTCCTATATTTTATGTGGACCTGGATATGCACTTAGTGGCTAATTATGGATCTAGGTATGGATACAATGTCTCTTGATCACATGTCTTAACCTAGGGTTTAGGTTTAGAAGCAAATTAAGGTTCACATGAAATAGAGGTCCTAGGGTTCCTGAATGGATTAGGGTTTTAGGATTACACATGAAATGATAGGGTTGTAACATCATTTCATAAGGAAATAGGGTTTGCTATTTACCCTATGGTTCTATGATTAATAACTTCTTGAAGTTATTAGTAATTTGGAAATAAAAATAATATTGGATTTGACATTTTATTATTTTGAAACAATTAATAATTAGGGTAATTATTAATCAGGGTTTAAATCTCTCTAATAATGGTTTAACAAAATAACAAATGAAGAAAATTACTTTTAATGTTTTATTTGTTTTCTTTACTGGTTTTTATTTAATTTGAAAAGTTTTCCTAATTATTGAAGTTTAATTGAATTTAGAATTAATAAATAAGGCTTAATTAACAAGTATTAAATAATTGAATTTTTATTAAAAATAAAAATTTCATTTTATATTTTTATTGGATAGGGTTTATCTTTATAAGAATTTTGATATCTTATACTTATTTTTCTGAGCTATATTGGATTTTCTACAATTTGTCAAAGTTTCAGCAATTATTGGATTTGAAATAAAACAAAAGAAATGCTAATCGCACCCGGCCAGACTACCCGCAGGGACACTGACCGGTGGGCCAATGGCCAGGTCAGACGCCACATCAGCGTGGACTGGGTCAAAATTGCTGGCGTGGCCAGGGAGCTCTTTGCCGACGGCCAGTTGCCGACGTTGCCGGCGATTCGGGGCTCCCGCGCCCATCCAGAGCAGCGGGGTAGATGCGCGGTGCTGTGCTGAGCCAAAAGGTGGCGGCGCCGCTCCCTATTGGTTGCCGGAGTATCTCCGGCGAGCACAAACAGCGGCGGCGTGCGACGGACTACGGCGGTAGCAGGCTACGGTGCATGCTGGGGCCAAATAGGGAGCTTGGGAGATACGTGAGCTCACCCTCGTTGCGCAGAGATGCTCAGGCGAGGCGGAAATGGCCGGACGGCGACGATATCATCCATGGCCGCAGCGGCGGTAGTCGGAGAAGATGGCCAAATTCGCCGGAATGGAGGCTTCCCTGGACGCTATCTTCCTCCCAGATGGAATAGAGGTCGAGTCGCACCTCCAGGACTTCACCATTGTACTTCGGACGGCCTCAATCGGCGGCGAGCCGAGATGGCCGGGGAACTAGGGTTTCGGTATGGGGAGGAACTGGGGCAAAACGAAGGAAAATGGAGGGCTCCCGCGCTACTTATACGTCTCCAGGCGTGTGCTGGCGGTCAACAGCGTCGGCGGCGACCACGGGACGTGGCGCGGGCATCGCGGTGGCGAGCTTCTGCGCGTCCAGTGACGAAGACGAAGACGATGACGTCGCCCTCGATCTTATCCGAGGTGAAAGGGTATTGGGCTGATTTGGGCCATGATTTGGGAATGGACCACGGGCTGCTCCTAGGCTGCCACGGCCAGGTGAGTCCAGGTAAGACTCTTTTCTATTTTCTCTTTTCTTTTCTGTTTACAATTCTGTTTTTAATTTCTATTTGAATTTCATATCTGCATTCTGTTATTTTTGCAGGTTTCTAAATTTGTTAATTGTTTATCAAGATTTAATATCCTGACTATTATGTTATGCTTCTATTGGAACAAGCATTTTTTTATGAGATGCTATTGCTCACTTATGATTTTTATTCAAAATATCTAATAGACATGAATTGATACTCTCATTTTGGTTTCCTTGTTAATTATATCTGTTTGATATTAATAGAGTTAAGTATTTCTACTATAAGTGTGTTATATATTGTTAGTAGGGTTTGATCTCATATTTGAGAACTTGATTACTTGCATATGATTCTATGTGAATGCTTATTTGTTAAGGTCTTTTAGGTTTGATTATATCCATATTTCAAGGTTAACACTAGTACTCTATTTTAATAACACCTTAAAATACTTAGAGTAGGTATTACTCTCCTCGAGGTTTGGTCTTTGTTGTAATGATAAGTGGTTGATCACCACTTGTGGCTTTATTTATAGGACTTAGAATTAGATGTCTCTTATGTTCAATAATTAAGCATAGGTTTTAACTAGAGTGCAATTCTGGGGTTCTAATTATATTTACCTAATGGCAATTGGTTTGAATCTCAATTATGGCCTAGGTTTATATTAGGATTATCATAGTGATACATAAACTAGGGTTGAGATATAATTCTAGGTTATAGAGATGAAATGACACCATATTGCATGTGCTAGGGTTAATCTCCCTAAACATGATAAAATGGTTACTTGCTTAATAGTTCATGTGCTCCTTCAATTACTAAGGACTTGAGAATTGGTTTTATCTCGATTCCAATGGACTTCTACTATTATCCTAATCCATTATTTCAGTAATTAAAGTGGCTATGGTTCTTTTTATAGTTAACTTTGGTTATAATGTTGAATGGTTTCTCGCCATATAGAGTATGGAGTTTGACTCTAAGGTTTGCTTAGGTTCTTTAATTTATGAAATATAAATGTGGTAGGATTCCACTTATGATCACCAAGTGATTCACAAGTTAAGGTGGGGATATAAGCCTAGGGTTGCTTACTAGTTACCTCCATATGATTTCATGTGGTGAATGATATCTACTTATCCTATTAGGGTTTAACTTATTCTCACATACCTCAAGAGCATGATCATGGATTAGGCATGATCAACTTGTTCTTAATATCTCTACCTCAAGTTCTTAGGGTTTATGATCATCACTCAATTTATAATGATCAAGGTTTGGCTTCCTAAGTTATCTCTCAAGAATTAGTTTTCTCACTCCCAAGATTAAGTATTGTATTGATCAACTAAGTATAGCACTTCTAATTTATCTTCTTGAATGGGACTACTATGGTTGCCTCTTAAGTTTATATCCCAGGAGATTCCCTGAGATAATTACTTAGGGTTCTACTCAAGGAATGATGATTTCATCTGGTTATATGGATAGTTCTCTCCCTTCAATTTCAAGTGTTGCCTCAACTATCTGGAGTATAACACCAAAGCTTGAGCTCTCTCATATAGGGATAGTTATTCTAGGTTTATGGTGTACTCTTATTATTTCCTTAGGTATCTAGGCTAGGGATTCAACTGTCTAGCTTAGTTGGATTAGTCTTATCCTTATTTTATCAACTCAGGGATATGGTATTATTCCATGTGATATTAGGTTATCTCACCACTCCAAGGAAAATGGTTTACAACCTAATACTTTAGTTCAAAGGTTGTCCTTTATTCATGAATAGGTAGAACTAGGTTTAGTATGAATGGTCTCTCTCATTTGGGAAGGACTTTAATACTAACTTAAGTTTGGGCTCCATAGAGAATGATGTGATCATCAATATCTATGTTTAACATAATTGGGTTTTCTCTCTAGGGATGGTCTGGAATAATATTCTAGGGTTTCTCTTTAAAGGTAATGGTTTGAATATATGGATGTATATCCAAGGTTCGAGCTCAAGGTTTATCATTGATCCTCTAATAAGTAATATAGAACTCTCACTTCTCTAGGTTTGATGTATAATAATTTGGAATGTAGAAGATTATATACTTCTTGAGTGGATGTCCTTGTTATAACTGCAATGTTGAAGTGGAATGAATACCATGAGGTTTCATGGTAGGATCATGGATAGTTTTAAGACATGGAAAAGATAAGTCAAGAATGGTTTCTCCATTTTTATTGTTACTTGGTTTGTAATTGAATATATGTTCATATGCTATGGCAAGAATTACCATATTATAATCTTTTATAAGATCCAGCAATTGATCATTGAGTAAAGTGTTGTTGTGTTAGTTTTATTTCCATTTGATCTAACCCCTTAGATCAAATCATCTCTACCCAAAAACAATGTTTTAACCAAAGTCACATTGAGGTTTATAGCGCTTGACTTGATGAGCTACTTCAATTCCACCAAGGTCAAGTGAAACTTCAGTGACTGTGACTGTTTTACTTTAAAGCGCGAAAATTCCCCAGATTTTCTATGCATGAATGCAATGCACACATCTGTTTCCTCTATTTTTTGTAACCCCATTACCTGGGATATTACAGTCTCTACCCCTTAAACTAAACTTCGTCCTCGAAATTTGAACTCTCTCACGTTTCCGGAGTGTGGATCTGACTTGTGCAGACTACGACTTTTCTCGAACTCCATATTGATCTCACTAGATATAATTGAATATATCTCTTGTCCAGATTCTTCCTGGAGTCCATTATGGTTTGTCTCTGAATCATGGTTCTTTACTTCAATTCCATGATTTCTTTCAATATCATTATCTTGTTTCCTTTCTCATTGAAGATTCAATGCTTGGAACTTCTTCTGATGCTGCTAGTCTCAACTCAAGACTAATTTAACAACATACTCCTAATCGGTAAATAGGTCTTTGTTTTCCCTTAATACCAAAACTTCAATAATGGTACTACGTAAGGTACTTAACATGGAATGGTCGAGAGGGTTTATTTTCCTAAGAATGGATTAGACTCATTTAGTCCATCCAATCATGGTTTATAGTTGATACTTATAACTATTTTGGGTTATTTAGGTTCCATGAAAGGAATCATTCTATTAGTCTTTGGTATTGGTATATTCAATCTTCTTAGGTCTTTAGCCTTTTTGGGCTGTATTTGGTCTCCGGTATTTTCTTCATCCAACTTCATTAACCTTAGTTTACTTGAGCTATCGTACAAGTGAGTAAATATCACTCACTTGCTCAAGTTATAGTCCAATTATTACTTCCTCGAGGTATAATCCTCGGCTTCTGGTCTGATATCCTTCTGAAAGTAGTGTTCAACAATCTTATGAAAATAAGATTGAACTTCCTCTCAGTTTAGACCTTCTTCTTATATCTTACTCAAAGTATTGAGTCGTGGTACATCCAACTTAATCTTTACTCTACCCCTTAGAGTTTTCTTATGGTCTTAAACTCCTTTTCTTCCAACCATTGAACTTATGGTTAGAATATTGGTCTAAGTCTAGTTTATGGTTTGTACTCTTCTAAGGTCTTGCGAAGTATTTTTGTGGTGTATCCACACAATTGTGGACATCCAATGTGATTCCTTCGACTAAATGATTATAGATCATAGTTATTTGGCTGACAAAACTTTATTTGTTTACAACTTCTTGGTGCAATTAATCCAATGATGGACTACTTGATACCAATTATGGCTATTTGTTATCTAAAAATGGATTCTATTATAGGTTCTGATCAACTGGACGAGACATCTTCTACTTTATCTCGCAGTATTGATCCTATACCACAACTGTGGTCTTCTGATACCAACTGTGGTCTTCTTATATCTGCTATGGTTTCATATGTCATCTTCCTTCCTTCAGGGTTTATTTTGCAAGAAAACCACTATGAATATAGTATCCAAAGTGATTTCCCATGCATTCCCTCTTCCATAATGACTATGGTTCTACTTCTACTTCTCAATAATCATCATATTTCTCACCTTCATGCTTCTTATGTACTAAAGTAATCCTATGTTGAGGTAAAGCATGAGTTTTGATTGGTACTTCCTTCAGAGTATTGTGGTTACTTCCCACAACTTTGCTTCCTTTTTTCTGATGAACCTTCATCTTCTTCAGAATCTTCAAAATTTGTCACTTCCTCACACGAATACCATTACCCTCTAGATCTATAGCATCAAGTAAGAACTTGATATTGCAACATGCATTTGCATATCAAAGTCAAACTTCATGTATGGATCTAGTCAAACAGTGAAAATCCATTAAAATCCAAGAAGATTCAGATTTGTGCTTATAATACACATCATCATAAGCCTGAATATAATAGTTGAGTAAGACATCTCTAAACATCAGGCTCTGATGTGTAGTATATAACACCACATAAGATAGGTTTATATCGTGATAC
This sequence comes from Lolium rigidum, assembly GCF_022539505.1. NCBI lineage: Eukaryota > Viridiplantae > Streptophyta > Magnoliopsida > Poales > Poaceae > Lolium > Lolium rigidum. The sequence continues at coordinate 349,275,423 of NC_061513.1, read as the reverse complement.
ATAGCACGAATATAGGGGATTCTACTATTTGTCTCAACATTTACCTTAATTGCACATTTGCAATGAGATAAACTTGAAACAAAATGGCCTAGGATAGTTAAAGTTAACCTAGTTTTCTTTTGAAGTACTAACTTAGCTTCCATTTTGTTGAGGACTATCTCACATGATATGTCTAGGTTCTAGCATGGCTACTCTAAACACATAACTATTGGAATATAGCTCCTATACCAAGTGATTCTATCATAAGACTATGATCATGATGTGCTTGGCACACTTCCCATAGTTTTGGAACACAAATCTTGCACTATTGTTGAACAACTGGTTTCTTATTGTTTTCCTCCTAAATGTTTATAATGTTCTTTTCCATCACATAATGATTCTCAGGTGAATCTTATATGATTACTATCCCTACCATGTAAGTAGGCATATTTTATTCCTATCTCTCTTCCTTACCTCCCATGATTGACTCATCATGGTCTATATCACCTATATAATACATATTTTATCACTTACTATCAGTTGTTTTACAAGTCTAGATAATTTTACTTACCCATTACTTGTCTTGGTACACACCTTAATAGGATATTTTCCTCATACAACTATCTTCATCACTTGATATTACTCCTATTACAGGTCTGGATAACTCTTACTATAACATATGTTGGTATACATCTTCCAATAGGATAGCTTCCTTATGGTTGTATCCTCTCTTTGGACTACCATGTATTGTATACCAACTGTGATCTACTCATCTAGTTTGAAGGACTTAATGGTATACTACATATTTGGGATTAGCTAACTAACTTCACTTAGGAAGGATGGATAAGAAAGGTTGACTTAAGTGTGTCAGGATTATTCTCAAGTGAATAGCCATCTCAAGTCATAAGAATTTGGTTTAGCTAAGACAACTTCCTATAGACACTACCAATCCTATAGGTCTCCTTTAAAGGGTTTTAATCCTAGGGTCAAAGCATTTGCTCTGATACCAACTGTGGTGACCCGAGCATACCACTCGCATGGTGTAGTATGCAAGTCTGATATAACACCAATGAAACACCATTCCACTAGTATTATATCGCTCAGAGTGGTACAACAGAAACATATGCGGGTCCAAGGCATGTCTACAGAATTGGATACAGACTCTGTTACATAAGATCAGCACAGCCTCCTACTTTACAATGAGGTAAATCTGCAAATAAACTCTAGAAGAACGACTCGTAGGCTAGTCTTATCACGAACTCTATTTGTAGAGTATTTAACTAGCTAAAGAGGCTAAGAATAGATTCTAGCTAAGTAGGAGCTAGGTTTAGGAAACTAGTTCCTTTCTATTGCTAATCTAGGTTTTCTCCTTGTTGGGTGAGGTATCTGACTCCTCTGAAAGGGTCCTGTCTCTTGAAGTAGTTGTTGACTCCTCGGCCTTCGGTTTGCACTGTAGATCCTCCTTCGATGCCTCCATATCTAAGCTGGGGATTTAAGAGTGGGATGAGTACGAGCGTACTCAACAAGTTCATTATAGGAAAGAGGTGTTTAATGCACTAGCTACGACATTAGACCAGAAAGTCTAATACCAATGCAGGTTTTCATAATCATTTCTTCAAAAGGTTGCTTTTATTCGAAGAACTATGTCCGTCGGCCTTCACCGGTTTACTAGAACTTCATGGAGTTCCTTTCCGGCAGCGTTCGCAGATTCCATATCCCGAACGAGGAGTGACAGGTCATGGTTCTTTACACTCTGCAGAGGTGTGTTGCTTTACCCATAAGAGATCTTAACCTTGGTGCCAACCGAGCCGCGAGCTCGTCCACACTTCCCATGGTGTGAGGCCCGGTATAAGGTCTAGCCAATCATGTTCCTCCGCTACCTCGCACACCCACCCTTTGTTGCATACCCCGACCCTGGGTCCTCACCGGTCCCATTATTCCCACTTACGGGTGGACCACGACCACGACAACAGTTTGGGACTCGTTAACCAAACTCCTTCGCTGGTAGCTGCAACCCATCATAGACCGCAATACCGTGGGGACTTAAGGCTTCCCCAGCCAAACGCTTGTTCTTCGGGCGACAAGTGTCTACGGACAATGCCGTGGGGACTTAAGGCTTCCCCAGCCAACCGCTCGCCCCCGACAGATACAAGTGTCTACGGTAAAGCGCGTCCGTTGATGTACGAGAGGTGGAAACACTTTTGACTACTCCGTCCCACTCCGGATCTTATGGTTAACACGGGTATTACGGCACAAGAATCACTGGACGACATTTGTTGTTTAATCCTAGATGGATATAAACCCTTGCAATGGAACCTCCACCATATCAACACAATCCATGGTTCCATTGCCCACCACATAGTCATATTCATAGTTATGAAAATAGTGGTTTTGGTTTTTATGCAATAGTGATAAACATAGTACTTTGCAAGTAATTTGATAAAGATACTCAAATGGTATGAGCAAGTGATGAACTTGACTTTCTTGACTGCAAGATTATGCAGGCAAGGTCTTCGATACGTAATAACTCCAAATTCTGAAATAGCATCATCGTCCGGTAAGGACGATGTTTAAAAGATTGGCAAGGATGCAATAATGCATAAGTATGAGATGCAATCGCTCTAAGCGTGATCTAACCCCGATGATTTAGGATCAGTGAGTTGTAATGATCGGTTTAGGGTGTGTTGCACTTTTAGAGTGATTCACATACAAGGTTCTTATTCAGGTGTGATTACTTGGTATTATTAACATGTAGATAATAAAGCATAATAATCAATTGAGCACACAAAGAATGACAATTGGCATAATGTTATCAAGTAAAGAACAGTGGTCAGTTTTAGTACTATATGGCATGGTTAATGATTGATTATCATATACTTTAAAAGAATAACTTTGAAGAACATGTACTTTGATAAAGAACAAGTATGGTAATTAGGTTGGTGGGTTATATGGTTAACTATGGTTCTCATTAGCTCTTGAGTAGATATTAGATGGATCCTAACAAGGTTGGATTCATTAGCAACTAGGCTTGATTGGTTTTACTTAAGCATAAGCAACTTAAGCAATTAATTATTCATGGTTGCTATCATGGTTGGTATACCATGCTGGTGATAGCTGGTTATTGGCTATAGGTTCTATTAGGCGGGATTGATGATGATTCTTTATTTACTTCAAAAGAATAACTTTTGAAGAACATACTTCTTAAATAATAAGAAGTATTTCAATTAAGGTTTGAGGTTGTCTAGGTTTTGTTATTGGATTCATTAGGTAAGGAATGGTGGTTAGGTAATGCTCAAGATTTGGCATAGTTTCCCCTAAGGTTCATCACATTGGTGTGATGCTATATAGGTATGAGTAAGGTTGATACTCTTGATGATAGGAATTAGGGTTTAGACTTAGGTGTTCCTAGTTGATCATCTAGGTTTGAGGAGATGAACACATGGAATGCTAAAGTCTTAGTGATAGGCTCCTATATTTTATGTGGACCTGGATATGCACTTAGTGGCTAATTATGGATCTAGGTATGGATACAATGTCTCTTGATCACATGTCTTAACCTAGGGTTTAGGTTTAGAAGCAAATTAAGGTTCACATGAAATAGTGGTCCTAGGGTTCCTGAATGGATTAGGGTTTTAGGATTACACATGAAATGATAGGGTTGTAACATCATTTCGTAAGGAAATAGGGTTTGCTATTTACCCTATGGTTCTATGATTAATAACTTCATGGTAAAGTTGAAGTTATTAGTAATTTGGAAATAAAAATAATATTGGATTTGACATTTTATTATTTTTAAACAATTAATAATTAGGGTAATTATTAATCAGGGTTTAAATCTCTCTAATAATGGTTTAACAAAATAACAAATGAAGAAAATTACTTTTAATGTTTTATTTTTTTTCTTTACTGGTTTTTATTTAATTTGAAAAGTTTTCCTAATTATTGAAGTTTAATTGAATTTAGAATTAATAAATAAGGCTTAATTAACAAGTATTAAATAATTGAATTTTTATTAAAAATAAAATTTTCATTTTATATTTTTATTGGATAGGGTTTATCTTTATAAGAATTTTGATATCTTATACTTATTTTTCTGAGCTATACTGGATTTTCTACAATTTGTCAAAGTTTCAGCAATTATTGGATTTGAAATAAAACAAAAGAAATGCTAATCGCACCCGGCCAGACTACCTGCAGGGACACTGACCGGTGGGCCAATGGCCAGGTCAGACACCACATCAGCGTGGACTGGGTCAAAATTGCTGGCGTGGCCAGGGAGCTCTTGGCCGACGGCCAGTTGCTGACGTTGCCGGCGATTCGGGGCTCCTGCACCCATCCAGAGCAGCGGGGTAGATGCGCGGTGTTGTGCTGAGCCAAAAGGTGGCGGCGCCGCTCCCTATTGGTTGCCGGAGTATCTCCGACGAGCACAAACAGCGGCGGCGCGCGACGGACTACGGCGGTGGCAGACTACGGTGCATGCTGGGGCCAAATAGGGAGCTTGGGAGATACGTGAGCTCACCCTCGTTGCGCAGAGATGCTCAGGCGAGACGGAAATGGCCGGACGGCGACGATATCGTCCATGGCCGCGGCGGCGGTAGTCGGAGAAGATGGCCAAATTCACCGGAATGGAGGCTTCCCTGGACGCTATCTTCCTCCCAGATGGAATAGAGGTTGAGGCGCACCTCCAGGACTTCACCATTGAGCTTCGGACGGCCTCAATCGGCGGCGAGCCGAGATGGCCGGGGAACTAGGGTTTCGGTATGGGGAGGAACTGGGGCAAAACGAAGGAAAATGGAGGGCTCCCGCGCTACTTATACATCTCCAGGCGTGTGCTGGCGGTCAACAACGTCGGCGGCGACCACGGGATGTGGTGCGGGCGTCACGGTGGCGAGCTTCTGCGCGTCCAGTGACGAAGACGAAGACGACGACGTCTCCCTCGATCTTATCCGAGGTGAAAGGGTATTGGGCTGATTTGGGCCATGATTTGGGAATGGACCACGGGCTGCTCCTGGGCTGCCACGGCCAGGTGAGTCCAGGTAAGCCTCTTTTCTATTTTCTCTTTTCTTTTCTGTTTACAATTCTGTTTTTAATTTCTATTTGAATTTCATATCTGCATTCTGTTATTTTTGCAGGTTTCTAAATTTGTTAATTGTTTATCAAGATTTAATATCCTGACTATTACGTTATGCTACTATTGGAACAAGCATTTTTTATGAGATGCTATTGCTCACTTATGATTTTTATTCAAAATATCTAATAGACATGAATTGATACTCTCATTTTGGTTTCCTTGTTAATTATATCTGTTTGATATTAATAGAGTTAAGTATTTCTACTATAAGTGTGTTATATATTGTTAGTAGGGTTTGATCTCATATTTGAGAACTTGATTACTTGCATATGATTCTATGTGAATGCTTATTTGTTAAGGTCTTTTAGGTTTGATTATATCCATATTTCAAGGTTAACACTAGTACTCTATTTTAATAACACCCTAAAATACTTAGAGTAGGTATTACTCTCCTCAGGGTTTGGTCTTTGTTGTAATGATAAGTGGTTGATCACCACTTGTGGCTTTATTTATAGGACTTAGAATTAGATGTCTCTTATGTTCAATAATTAAGCATAGGTTTTAACTAGAGTGCAATTCTGGGGTTCTAATTATATTTACCTAATGGCAATTGGTTTGAATCTCAATTATGGCCTGGGTTTATATTAGGATTATCATAGTGATACATAAACTAGGGTTGAGATATAATTCTAGGTTATAGAGATGAAATGACACCATATTGCATGTGCTAGGGTTAATCTCCCCTAAACATGATAAAATGGTTACTTGCTTAATAGTTCATGTGCTCCTTCAATTACTAAGGACTTGAGAATTGGTTTTATCTGATTCCAATGGACTTCTACTATTATCCTAATCCATTATTTTAGTAATTAAAGTGGCTATGGTTCTTTTTATAGTTAACTTTGGTTATAATGTTGAATGGTTTCTCGCCATATAGAGTATGGAGTTTGACTCTAAGGTTTGCTTAGGTTCTTTAATTTATGAAATATAAATGTGGTAGGATTCCACTTATGATCACCAAGTGATTCACAAGTTAAGGTGGGGATATAAGCCTAGGGTTGCTTACTAGTTACCTCCATATGATTTCATGTGGTGAATGATATCTACTTATCCTATTAGGGTTTAACTTATTCTCACATACCTCAAGAGCATGATCATGGATTAGGCATGATCAACTTGTTCTTAATATCTCTACCTCAAGTTCTTAGGGTTTATGATCATCACTCAATTTATAATGATCAAGGTTTGGCTTCCTAAGTTATCTCTCAAGAATTAGTTTTCTCACTCCCAAGATTAAGTATTGTCTTGATCAACTAAGTATAGCACTTCTAATTTATCTTCTTGAATGGGACTACTATGGTTGCCTCTTAAGTTTATATCCCAGGAGATTCCCTGAGATAATTACTTAGGGTTCTACTCAAGGAATGATGATTTCATCTGGTTATATGGATAGTTCTCTCCCTTCAATTTCAAGTGTTGCCTCAACTATCTGGAGTATAACACCAAATCTTGAGCTCTCTCATATAGGGATAGTTATTCTAGGTTTATGGTGTACTCTTATTATTTCCTTAGGTATGTAGGCTAGGGATTCAACTGTCTAGCTTAGTTGGATTAGTCTTATCCATTATCGAATCTCTCATAATGGACGTTCATAAAAACTTAACTTTGAAATCAAATGAAAGGAGTATTTCTGAAAAATTTATTCACACTCTTGCCTTTGAGATCTTTTCACAAAAATTGATGAAGCATGCTGATGTCTACGCACGCTTCTATTCCTGTAGACAGTGTTGGGCCTCCAAGAGCAGAGGTTTGTAGAACAGCAGCAAGTTTCCCTTAAGTGAATCACCCAAGGTTTATCGAACTCAGGGAGGAAGAGGTCAAAGATATCCCTCTCAAGCAACCCCGCAATTATGATACAAGAAGTCTCTTGTGTCCCCAACACACCTAATACACTTGTCAGATGTATAGGTGCACTAGTTCGGCGAAGAGATAGTGAAATACAAGTAATATGGATGAATATGAGTGGTAATAACAATCTGAAATAAATATGGCAGCAAGTAAACATATAGTGGAACAGTAAATAAACGGAGATTCGATATTTGGAAACAAAGCCTAGGGATCATACTTTCACTAGTGGACACTCTCAACATTGATCACATAACTGAAACTACTCTACACTCTCTTGTTGGATAACAAACACCATTCATTGGGTAGGGCTACAAGAGCTCCCTCAAGCCGGAGTTAACAAGCTCCACAACATCCGGAGTTCATATTTAAGTAACCTTTAGAGTGCATAATAGACCATTGCAATTTAGACCGAGTACTAACATAGCATACACACTGTCAACAATAGCTATGAAAGGGGGAATAGATCGCATCAATACTATCATAGTAATAGTTAACTTCATAATCCACAAGAGATTACAATCATAACCTACACCAAGTACTACATGATGCACACACTGTCAACATTACATCATGGAGGAGGAATAGACTACTTTAATAACATCACTAGAGTAGCACATAGATTTATAGTGATACAAAGCTCATGAGCACATAAAGATCACAAAGAGAGAGAGATGAACCACATAGCTACGGTAGAGCCCTCAGCCTCGGGGGAGAACTACTCCCTCCTCATCATGGGAAGCAGCGATGGCGATGAAGATGGCTGTGGTGTCGATGGAGATGCCTTCCGGGGGCACTTCCCCGTCCCGGCGGTGTGCCGGAACAGAGACTTCTGTCCCCCGAATCTTGGCTTCGCGATGGCGGCGGCTCTGGAACTTTTTTTGTATCGTGGCTTATTCGTATCGAAGTTTTAGGTCACGAAGGATTAAATAGGCGAAGAGGCGGAGTCAGAAGGGTCATGGGGGGCCCACACAGTAGGTGGCGCCCCCCCCCCCACCTCTGGTCGCGCCGCCATAGTGTGTGGAGGCCCTGGGCCTCCCCTCTGGTCCCTCTTCGGTGTTCTGGAAGCTTCGTGGAAATATAAGATCATGGGCCTTGATTTCGTCCAATTCCGAGAATATTTCATGTGTAAGATTTCTGAAACCAAAAACAGCAGAAAACAGGAACTGGCACTTCGGCATCTCGTTAATAGGTTAGTTCCGGAAAACGCATAAAATCATCATAAAGTGTGAAAAAAAGATGTAGGTATTGTCATAAAACAAGCATGGAACATCAGAAATTATAGATACGTTGAAGACGTATCAGCATCCCCAAGCTTAGTTCCTACTCGCCCTCGAGTAGGTAAACGATAACAAAGATAATTTCTGAAGTGACATGCTACAAACACAATCTTGATCCAATAATGATGTAAAGCTCATGAGCTGAGATCAAATCATTCAAAGCAAATGTCTATATTGATATAAGAGATGATAATGCAAGAGTTAAACAAGCTAGAAGTTTTCATGAACTATTGCTTTAAAGACATGAAACCGTACAAAGTTCATTAAAGATGTATTAAGTATCCAGCATAGAAGTTCTATCCTTGATTCCAAGCATCAAGTAAATTTTCACAACAAAGAAGGATTCAGTCAAGTAAAATTAAACATGAACATCATGAATCAACTGTTTCGAAGTCTACTCAACCGGTGAGCGCAAGCATTTGGTATTGGCACCAGGATGTTATGGCATAAAGAACGTTCATGGGGGTTTGGAAGGCCAAATGGAAGAAAGTCTCACAAAGCTATAAGTGATTATTATACAAGAGGAAGTCTTATAATCGAAGCTATGCAAGGAGTAGTGATTGCCATGCAACGGATGCACATAGAGCTATATGTGTATGAAAGCTCTCCAATGGAACTTGTGGGGGTGCATCCAACTTGGTTGCTCACGAAGACCTAGAGCACTTTTGAGGAAGCTCATCATTGGAATATACAACCCAAGTTCTATAGTGTAAATTCCCCACATAGTTATACTAGTAAAACATGAAAACTCTCTCATATGGAGTGTGGGTGCTAAACATGAGCACAAATGATGACTATGAATACTTCAGGTGCTAAAACATGAGCACAAGTGTGGATAAAAGATAGTGATGTTGCCCCCTTTTTCTTTATTCTCTTTTTTTTCTTTTTCTTTTTCTTTTCTATATTTTTTTCTTTCTTTTCTTTTTCTGTTTCTCTTTTTGATGGCCTCCATGGCTCTTTTCACTTTTAGGGGCAACATCCTAATATGACAACACACTTTTGGTACAAATAACTCATAATGAATAAAACATGATGTATAAAACTGTATGCCTCTGCCAGTGTAGCAGGATGTGCAATGATCTAGCGTAACATGGGTACACCTCACATCAGCTGTATAGAATCATGCAAAGCAATATATAAATAATAAATGACAACAAGTCATGTAATGTAAAATGGAAGTTGCATGGCAATATATCTCGGAACAGCTATGGAAATGCTGTGGTAGGTAGGTATGGTGGTCTGTTTTGAGGAAGATGTATGGCTTATGTGTAGGAGAACAAGAGAAAGTCCTCCCACGGGTTTGGATGTACTGGCGAAGTATGCACAATTCTCAATGTGAGCAAAAGGCAATGCACGAGCATCGAAGAGGCTAGAAAATTTGGATGGTGGAAGTGCCAAAAACCGTAGCTTAACATTAGTCAAAAAGAACTCACAAGCTTATTGCAAACAACTAGCAGGTTCAACATTAAGAGCATGATAAAAATTTACTCCAAGGAGGGCCGTTCACGGTGGCACAAGTACCCCGCTAGCTCCCTCGACCTTCAGCACAACTTAGTTATTACGATGAACTCTTAGACATGGAAAGCTATCAAGTCCAACTACACCTTCAACTATTTAAGTAGAGTTTGTAGTACGGCACAAGCTTAAAGACAACAATCCACTACTAATTTTAACTTACTTAAACAACAAGCCTTACCATCTAAATACCTCAAAACGTTTGCAAAGAATCAGGTTACCAAAGCTCAATGATCTACAAGATTATGCAAGTATTTCATTATACCACTACCACATGTAGCATTCTCTGTTTCCAACCATATAACAATTAACGAAGCAGTTTCAACCTTCGCCATGAACATTAAGAATAAAGCTAAGAACACATGTGTTCATATGAACGAGCGGAGCGTGTCTCTCTCCCACACAAGCATGAACTTATTCAGAGAATGAAAATAACAAAACGAAAATAAAAGCACACAGACGCTCCAAGTAAAGTACATAAGATGTGATGGAATAAAAATATAGTTTCACTAGAGGTGACCTGATAAGTTGTCGATGAAGAAGGGGGTGCCTTGGGCATCCCCAAGCTTAGACGCTTGAGTCTTCTTGAAATATGCAGGGATGAACCACGGGGGCATCCCCAAGCTTAGACTTTTCACTCTTCTTGATCATATATCATCCTCCTCTCTTGACCCTTGAAAACTTCCTCCACACCAAACTCAAAACAAACTCATTAGAGGGTTAGTCCATAATCAAAAATTCACATGTTCAGAGATGACACAATCATTCTTAACACTTCTGGACATTTCCCAAAGCTACTTAAAGTTAATAGAACAAAGAAATCCATCCAACATAGCAAAAGAGGCAATGCGAAATAAAAGATAAAATCTGTTAAAACAGAACAGTCCGTAAAGACGAATTTTTCTGGGCACTAAACTTGCTCAGATGAAAATGCTCAAATTTAATGAAAGTTGCGTACATATCTGAGGATCACGCACGTAAATTGGCAGATGTTTCTGAGTTACCTACAGAGAACCCTGCCCAAATTCGTGACAAAGAAGAAATCTATTTCTGCGCAGTAATCCAAATCTAGTATCAACCTTACTATCAAAGACTTTACTTGGCACAACAATGCAATAAAATAAAGATAAGGAGAGGTTTCTACAGTAGTAACAACTTCCAAGACTCAAATATAAAACAAAATTGTTGTAGTAAAATAAACACATGGGTTATCTCCCAAGAAGTGCTTTCTTTATAGCCATTAAGATGGACTCAGTAATTTTAATGATGCACTCGCAAGAAATAAGAGAATGAAGCAAAAGAGAGCATCAAAACAAATTCAAAACAAATTTAAGCCTAACTCACTTCCTATGAAAAGGAATCTTGTAAATAAACAAATTCATGAAGAACAAAGTGAAAAGCATAGGAAGACAAAACAAGTGTAACTTCAAAAATTTCAGCATATAGAGAGGTGTTTTATTAACATGAAAACTTCTACAACCATATTTTCCTCTCTCATAATAATTTCCAGTAGCATCATGAACAAACTCAACAATATAATTATCACATAAAGCATTCTTATCATGAGCTACATGCATAAAAGTATGATTACTCTCCACATAAGCATAGTCATTACTATTAATTGTAGTGGGAGCAAATTCAATAAAATAGCTATCATTATTATTCTCATCACCATAATCATCATATATAGGAGCCATATTGTAATCATAATTAATTTTATCCTCAATAGTAGGTGGACTGAAAATATTATAGTCATCATTGTGATCATCATAAATGGGAGGCAAAGTATCATCAAAGAAAATTTCTCCTCCATGCTTGGGGGACTAAAAATATCATGCTCATCAAAACCAGCTTCCCCAAGCTTAAATTCTTCCATATCATTATCAACATTGGTGTTCATACTAATAACATTGCTACTAGCATGCAAATAAGGTTCCATAGGTTTTTTAATTTTCGCATCACACAATTTATGTCTTAACTCAGGAAATAGATTAAAAAGCTCACTGTTATTTTCCATTATGCCTAACTAGTGAAAAATAAAAACAAGAAACAAAAAGATGCAATTGCAGGATCTAAAGGAAATAGCTTCGAGCACTCACACACCGGCAACAATGCTAGGAAATAGCTTAGTAGTCGGAGAATGTGAATACCTTTTACCTTACCTCCCCAAGCAACGGCGCCGTGAAAATAGCTTGATGTCTACGCACGCTTCTATTCCTGTAGACAGTGTTGGGCCTCCAAGAGCAGAGGTTTGTAGAACAGCAGCTAGTTTCCCTTAAGTGAATCACCCAAGGTTTATCGAACTCGGGGAGGAAGAGTTCAAAGATATCCCTCTCAAGCAACCCTGCAATTATGATACAAGAAGTCTCTTGTGTCCCCAACACACCTAATACACTTGTCAGATGTATATGTGCACTAGTTCGGCGAAGAGATAGTGAAATACAAGTAATATGGATGAATATGAGTGGTAATAACAATCTGAAATAAATATGGCAGCAATTAAACATGTAGTGGAACAGTAAATAAACGGAGATTCGATATTTGGAAACAAGGCCTAGGGATCGTACTTTCACTAGTGGACACTCTCAACATTGATCACATAACTGAAACTACTCTACACTCTCTTGTTGGATAACAAACACCATTCATTGTGTAGGGCTACAAGTGCTCCCTCAAGCCGGAGTTAACAAGCTCCACAACATCCGGAGTTCATATTTAAGTAACCTTTAGAGTGCATAATAGACCGTTGCAATTTAGACCGAGTACTAACATAGCATACACACTGTCAACAATAGCTATGAAAGGGGGAATAGATCACATCAATACTATCATAGTAATAGTTAACTTCATAATCCACAAGATATTACAATCATAACCTACACCAAGTACTACATGATGCACACACTGTCAACATTACATCATGGAGGAGGAATAGACTACTTTAATAACATCACTAGAGTAGCACATAGATTAATAGTGATACAAAGCTCATGATCACATAAAGATCACAAAGAGAGAGATGAACCACATAGCTACGGTAGAGCCCTCAGCCTCGGGGGAGAACTACTCCCTCCTCATCATGGGAAGCAGCGATGGCGATGAAGATGGCTGTGGTGTCGATGGAGATGCCTTCCGGGGGCACTTCCCCGTCCCGGCGGTGTGCCGGAACAGAGACTTCTGTCCCCCGAATCTTGGCTTCGCGATGGCGGCGACTCTGGAACTTTTTTCATATTGTGGCTTATTCGTATCGAAGTTTCAGGTCACGAAGGCTTAAATAGGCGAAGAGGCAGAGTCGGAAGGGTCCTGGGGGCCCACACAGTAGGGTGCCCCCCCCCTCTAGCCACGCCGCCATAGTGTGTGTGGGCCTCCCCTCTGGTCCCTCTTCGGTGTTCTGGAAGCTTCGTGGAAATATAAGATCGTGGGCCTTGATTTCGTCCAATTCCGAGAATATTTCCTGTGTAAGATTTCTGAAACCAAAAACAGCAGAAAACAGGAACTGGCACTTTGGCATCTCGTTAATAGGTTAGTTCCGGAAAACTCATAAAATCATCATAAAGTGTGAACAAAACATGTAGGTATTCTCATAAAACAAGCATGGAACATCAGAAATTATAGATACGTTGGAGACGTATCACATGCTTTCTCTTATGAATCTACCTAAAATTTTGACACACTTGTGGCTTTTCTCTAACTTACTTATCCATTTCGCTTTCAGATGGAGCCGAATGAACCCATAAACACCAAGTTCTACCAGCTTGGGAATGGTGGAAGCCTGATCTTCGAGCATGACCTCAACGCCCTCTCGGACTTCTTTGGACGCCCTCACCCCGAGTTCCACGGAATTCAGGTGGACGACCAGCCTGGAGGAGAGTTGCAGTGGATCATCACTGCTGACTTGAGGGGCAAGATGGAGCCTCCCGCTTCGGAGAGGATCCTCTTCTCCTTCCGCGAGAGCAACTGGCTCGACGGTCTCGCCCGTGCCCTTCAGGAGTCACTTGCTCGCCTCTGCGGGTAGAATGTGGTGCGCATCCTCGCATCCCGCTTCGCGCATCTTGTGAGGCGTGATGCCATGGGAGTGCCCATGGAGCTGCAGCCGCACCCGGAGTTGAGGAACCATGCTGAGTACCTCGACTTCATGCTATACCAGACTCAGAAGGATCTGGACGCCGCCCGCGTTTACGCCAACCAGACCCACGCTCACATCACCGAGCAGGGTGAGGCGATCAAGCTACTCGCCCGCGACCGCAAGACCCTTCACCAGCAGCGTGCCAAGAAGGACGCTACGATTGTGCGCCTTCACGCCAAGATAGCATCTTTGGAGGCCACTGTCAAGGCCCAGGAGGATCAGCTGAGAGAGATGGAGGAAGACGATGGAGGTATAGACCTTCAGGGAGGAGGAGCCTTCCTGAGCGATGACGACGACTATGAGGAGGACGAGTTCACCGAGGAGGAGGACTACGAGTTCCTGGAGGCTTGGACCCGACGACTTCGTCCCCATCGACGTCGATGATGAGGAGTAGTTGCACTTGATCACTTATGTAGGTGTGAGTTGTATCCCGCCCGTTGTATCGTAGCATGAGAAATGGTTGTTAAAACCATGGGAAGTGTTAGTTTGTAATGTGTTATGATGAATGAATGAATGTTTGTGTTTGTCATCAAAAGAATTCAAGTTTTAAATTTTTGGAACTTACTCAAAATAAGCCATAGAAGTTTCCCTCTTATCTCATGATCTTCTCTATGTTCAGATGGCCCCTCCCAATCGCAACAACAAGGACGCCATGATGCAAATGCTGCAAACCCTGATGGCAGATCGAGAGGCTGACAGGGCTGAACGCCAAGCCAACATCGCAGCACTGCAAAACCTTGTCAACCAAGGCCATGGAAATCATGACCATCCTGGATCCAAGCTCAAGAACTTCCAGAACACCAACCCTCCGGTGTTTAGCAAAACCGAGGAACCCCTCGACGCCGACGACTGGCTCCAGACTATGGAGAACAACTTGGAAGTAGCCGAAGTGGAAGCCAATGAGAAGGTCCTATTCGCAACCCATTACCTTGCCGGACCAGCCCGAGCCTGGTGGACTAGCACCCGTGCCATGAACGGAGGTCAAGTCATGACTTGGGCAGACTTCAAGCTCAAGTTCAGCAAATACCACGTACCCCCGGGTCTTATCAAGAAGATGAGGGATGAGTTCCGTGAACTCAAGCAAGGACGCATGATGGTGGTAGAATACCGCGATAGGTTCCTTACACTGTCAAGGTACGCCCCCGACGAAACCGACACCACCGAGAAGAGGCAGGAGAGATTCCTGAACGGACTGCATGATGAGATGCAGACTGTCCTCGTCAACATCCCCTTCGCCGACCTTGAAGCCCTAGTGGACTCCGCCATCCAGATGGAAGTCAAGTTGAACGAACCCAACGAGAACCGCAAACGCCGCATGATGCACCAGAGTGGGCCCAGCAACGCCCCGAATTATCGCCCCAGCTCAAGCGGAGGTTTCACTCCGAGAAACAACAACAAGCCCCAGATGCAGACTTCACGCCCCGGTTATCAGAACCGGAGTGGAGGAAACTCCAGGCCAGGAGGCCACAACAACAACAACAACTTCTACCGCGCTCCGCCCAGAGCCCCCAACACCAACAACAACAACACCAACACTGCCCCCAGAACCAGAAGCAACGCCATCCCCGTCGCAACCAAGGACAAGGCCACCATCACTTGTTATGAGTGTGGTGTGGTGGGACACTACTCCAACGAGTGCCCCAAGAGGTTAGCCAAGAATGCCGCCAACACCGCTGCACCTGCTCAGCAGCAACACCGCGTCTCCACCGGCAGAAAGTTTGCCCCCAACAACCCCAATAACCGCAACGGCCGTCTCTTCCACATGAACGCCGAAGAAGCCCAGGAGGCACCAGATGTTGTACTGGGTATGTTTTCTGTCAACTCCATACCTGCCAGAGTATTGTTTGATTCCGGAGCATCTCATTATTTTGTCACCGAAGACTTTGCATCCACAAGTAAAATTCAACCTATCATTTTGAAGCATGTTATGATAGTTCAAATTCCCGGATCAACCACCAAAGCTAGAAAATTTTGCAAAAATGTACCCATCCGAATCCATGAAGTAGATTTTTATGCCAATCTGATTGTGTTGGGAACCAAAGGTTTGGAAGTCGTACTAGGAATGGACTGGATGTCAAAACACCATGGATTGATTGACTGTGCTAAGAAAGCCATCACCATGACTAGCAGCACCGGTATCCTAGTAGAACATGTATCTGAAAGACTACCCAGAAAATTCACCTGCAACCAAAGTGTAGCCAAGCCAACTCTCGATCAGATCAGGGTCGTTTGCCGATACCCTGATGTGTTTCCGGATGATCTACCCGGTATGCCCCCTGATCGGGATATCGAGTTCATCATCGAGTTAATCCCCGGAACTGGACCTATAGCACAGAGAGCCTATAGTATGAACCCAACAGAGCTTGTGGATCTGAAGAAGCAGATCGATGATATGTTAGCCAAAGGTTTGATTCGACCGAGTGCATCACCCTGGAGATCACCTGTTTTGTTTGTGGACAAGAAGGATGGTGCCACTCGTTTATGTACGGACTACCGTAAGCTTAACGATGTCACCGTCAAGAACAAGTACCCCCTACCCAATATAGAAGACCTATTCGATCAGTTGACCGGTGCCAAAGTGTTCTCTAAGATTGATCTTAGGACTGGTTATCATCAGCTAAAGATTCGAGCCACTGATATCCCAAAGACTGCCTTTACCACTAGATATGGGTTGTATGAGTACAACGTCATGTCGTTTGGATTAACCAATGCCCCAGCTTATTTCATGAACCTCATGAATAAGATCTTCATGAACTTTTTGGACAAGTTTGTCGTTGTCTTCATCGACGACATCCTTATCTACTCCAAGTCCGAAGAGGAACATGAACAGCACTTGGAGACTGTCCTTGAAACCCTTAGACACCACCAGTTGTATGCCAAGTTCAGAAAATGTGAGTTTTGGTTGAAGGAAGTAGGATTCCTGGGACATATCTTGTCTCATAGGAGGAATTGCCGTAGATCCCGCCAAGATCAAAACAGTTACAGAATGGCAAGCCCCAACCACCCAAACCGAGGTCCGCGCTTTTCTTGGATTAGCCGGATATTACCGTAGATTTGTAGAAGGCTTTTCGAGCATCGCTCGACCAATGACTCAACTGTTGAAGAAGGACAAGAAGTTCGAATGGACGAACAAATGTGAAGAGAGTTTCCAACAACTCAAGAGTAGATTGACCTCAGCCCCAATACTTATCATGCCGGACATCACCAAGCCCTTTGACGTCTAAGATTGGTCTTGGATGTGTCTTGATGCAAGAAGGCAAAGTGATTTCTTACCTTTCAAGATAGCTGAAGCAACATGAGTAGAACTATCCAACCCACGACTTAGAGCTTGCAGCCATAGTTTTAGCCTTGAAAGTTTGGCGTCATTACCTCATGGGTAATCGATGCGAGATCTACTCCGACCACAAGAGCCTGAAATATATCTTCACCCAGAAGGAGCTGAATATGAGACAGCGCAGATGGATCGAATTGATCAAGGATTACGACATGGAGATTCACTACCACCCCGGCAAGGCCAATGTGGTAGCAGATGCTTTGAGTCGACTTCCGTGTCAGTTGAACTCCATGATCGCAATCGAGCAGCCCAGCCTGTTTCAAGAGTTTGAACAGTTTAGACTTGAACTTGTTAATGAAGGATTCCTAGCCAGCATAGAGCTTCAACCCACCTTGATCAGCCAGATCAAGGAAGCCCAGAAAGGAAACGCTAGCATCGACGAAATCAAGAACCAGATAGCTGCAGGGAAAGCACCAGGATTCACCGTAGATGAAGCCGGAGTTCTTTGGTACAAAAGACGCCTTTGTGTGCCATCGGACTCAGAGTTGAACCAAGTCATCCTGAAAGAAGCCCATGACACCCTATACTCAATCCATCCCGGAGGTACCAAGATGTATCAAGACTTGAAGGAACAATTTTGGTGGCATGGAATGAAGAGAGAAATCGGAAGCTACATCGCCAAGTGTGATATCTGTCAGAGAGTCAAGGCGGAACATCAGCGACCCGCAGGACTGCTGCAGCCACTTGATAACCCACAAGTATAGGGGATCGCAACAGTCTTCGAGGGAAGTAAAACCCAAATTTATTGATTCGACACAAGGGGAGGTAAAGAATACTTATAAGCCTTAACAACTGAGTTGTCAATTCAGCTGCACCTGGAAAAGCACTAGTAACAGGGTGATGTGAAAGCAGCAGTAATATGAGAGCAATAGTAATAGTAACACGGCAGCGGTAACAGTAACACAGAGGCAATGGCACCAGACAATAGTTGATACTACTTCCAATGACATGTAGGAACGAGTATATGATGATGAGAGATGGACCGGGGTTCCCAACGATCTACACTAGTGGTAACTCTCCAATAACAAGTGACAAGTGTTGGATGAACAAATTACAGTTGGGCAATTGATAGGATTGAAATAGCATTAAGAAAGAACATCAAGATTATTAATCATGTAGGCATGTTTTCCATATATAGTCATACGTGCTCGCAATGAGAAACTTGTACAACATCCTTTGTCCTACTAGCCGGTGGCAGCCGGGCCTCAAGGGAATCTACTGGCTATTAAGGTACTCCTTTTAATAGAGCACCGGAGCAAAGCATTAACACTTGGTGAAAACATGTGATCCTCATACCTACGCCTTCCCCTCCAGCTTGTCCCAATTTCGTCACTTTGGGGCCTTTGGTTCCGGACATAGACATGTGCATACAACTTGTAGATACAATCTAAGCAATAAGCATAGAGCTTAAATCTAAGATCATGCCACTCGGGCCCTAGTGACAAGCATTAAACATAACAAGATTGCAAAGCAACAATAACTTCACAAACTTTATAGATAGACTAATCATAATGTATCATCCATCGGATCCCAACAAACACAACACCGATTACATCAGATGAATCTCAATCATGTAAGGCAGCTCATGAGATCATTGTATTGAAGTACATGGGAGAGAGAGTACCAACTAGCTACTGCTAGAACCCGTAGTCCATGGGGGAACTACTCACGGAGCATGATGGAGGCGGTGGCGTCGATGGAGATGGCTTCTGGGGGCACTTCCCCGTCCCGGCAGGGTGCCGGAACAAAGACTTCTGTCCCCCGAATTGGAGTTTCGCGATGGCGGCGGCGCCCCTGGAGTCTTTCTGGAGTTTCGTCAATTCGTATCACGTTTTTAGGTCGAAAGGGCTTATATAGGCGCAGAGGCGGCGCAGGAGGGCGCCTGGGGCCTCCTCCCCATAGGCCGGCGCGGCCAGGGTGGAGCCCGCGCGGCCCTGGCGTGTGGTGGCCCCCTGGCCCGCCTCCGACTCTCCTTCGGTGTTCGGGGTCTTCCGGGAAAATAAGATACTCGGGTCTTTGTTTCGTCGAATTCCGAGAATATTGCCCGAACATCCTTTCCGGAACCAAAAACAGCAGAAAACGAGAACCGGCACTTCGGCATCTTGTTAATAGGTTAGTTCCGGAAAATGCATAAAAACATTATAAAGTGTGAGCAAAACATGTAGGTATTGTCATAAAACAAGCATGGAACATCAGAAATTATGGATACGTTGGAGACGTATCACCAATGCAGATTCCAAAATGGAAGTGGGACTCAGTAGGAATGGACTTTATCACAGGTTTGCCCAAATCTAGCAAAGGAAATGATTCGATATGGGTAGTTGTCGATAGACTGACCAAGGTAGCCCATTTCATCGTTGTCAAGACCACGTACCAAGGCCCAAAGTTAGCTGAATTGTATATCTCCAGAATAGTCACCCTGCACGGAACTCCGAAGTCGATAGTGTCAGATAGAGGATCACAGTTCACCTCAAGATTCTGGCAGAAAGTGCACGAAGGACTAGGAACCCGTCTGAATTTCAGCACCGCCTATCATCCGCAGACCGGTGGACAGACGGAGAGAGTCAACCAGATACTGGAGTACATGCTGAGAGCATGTGTACTGGAATATGGATCCAAGTGGGAAGACTGCCTGCATTACCTAGAATTCTCTTACAACAACAGCTACCAAGCCAGCCTACAGATGGCCCCCTTTGAAGCCTTGTACGGAAGGAAATGACGTACCCCTATGAATTGGTCGGAAGTTGGAGAAAGCCAAGTCTTTGGACCAGATGTTCTTCATGAAGCCGAAGAGAAAGTGCACAAGATCCGCGAGTACCTCAAGACGGCGCAATCAAGACTAGAGAGCGACGCCGAGAGATGACCTTCGAGATCGGAGATTTCGTCTATCTCAAAGTATCCCCCCTGAAAGGAATGCGAAGATTCCAGCTGAAAGGAAAGCTCGCACCCCGATATGTCGGACCCTTCAAAGTTCTGAGTTGCCGAGGCGAAGTATCTTACCAACTGGAGCTACCAGAAGAAATGTCGGCTGTGCACGACGTGTTTCACATCTCACTCCTCCGGAAGTGCCTTGAAGTCCCAGAGAAGACCGAAGTGTTCAAGAACATCGATAACAGATCGGTGGATATCAACAAGGACTTGACGTACCGCGAAGTGCCAATTCGCATCCTGGAAGAAGCTTACAGAACCACCTGCACCCGAAGCATCAAGTTCTTGAAGATACAATGGAGCAACCATACTGAAGATGAAGCCACTTGGGAACGCGAAGACTTCATGAAGAAGGAGTACCCAGATCTCTTTAGTACCTAACTTTTTTTAGATCTCGGGATGTGATCTTTTGTAAGGGGGAAGGGTTTGTAACATCCCTAATTTCAATAAGAAGAAGAAGAAGAATTCTAGAGATCCAAAATTCAGAACCAACAAAAACTTTTATTTGCATATAGTGCCATGCATAGGACTTGTGCATTTGAGTGATATGCCATGATGATTGTTATTGTGTTTATGTGCTAAACCCTAAAACACTAAATTGATCAAGTGAAGAGCCCAAACCAAATAAAATAAAGAGAGAAAGAAGTCAAATAAGAAAAACCCTAAAAACCCTCACATATGGTTTATGCCATTTTTGCAAATCTTTACCCTAGACCAATTTAACCTTCACCATTAGTTGTATTATGTTACTAAACACTTATTACAACTTTTGGAATCAAAGAAACACAAATCAAATCAAATTCAAACTCAAATTGGGATCGCATATGATAATGGTCAAATCTGCATTTATATTCTGGTCACTACTTTGAGCCTCTGTTTTCAAGTTTTTCAAACTAAACTTTCCCAATTCTTTGCACCTCACCCAAGAGCATATCAAGGTGAAAAATTTGGTAAGACCACCATGCCAAAATCATCTTGGATCAAAAACTATGCTCATGCAAAGTTGAGACTTTTTAACTTTGTCAACAATCTCACTTTGTGCAAATTTGCATTTCTTTGATTTTTAAAATTTCACCACCACACATGTTTGTCTCTGGTCATTTGCAACTTACCCAAATGCATCACTTTCAAATTTTGGAACCATTTGAGCTCAACCAAAATTTGGCAAAATTTGCAAATTCCAAATATGGATCAAATCAAACACTATTTAAAATAGTGTTTTGGCCAAACCTAAGACACCACTTGACACCTACCTGTCCCCTGGCCCTCTCTCTCTCTCCCTTGCCAGCATGGAAACCCTAGGGGACAAGCCATAGCTTGCATGTGCATGGCCATGCCGGCCATGTTCCCCCTCCTCTTCTACCCTTCTTCCCCAACCCTGGCCACCGTGCCATTGCTTGCCACCTCACTCTACTGGACCTAATGGAGCAAGTCGTGGTCGAGGAGGAAGCCTGCACTCGCCAGACCAGCTCGCGCCCATGGCGGCCAGACCATGCCGTGGGCGTCGCACACGCGCACGCCACGGGCATCGCTGGCCACACGTCGCCTCGCCCCAGCACTCCCTCCCTGGCCCCCCCTTTCTTCACCTCTAGCCTCGCCGTGCCACCGCGAACCCGCCAGACACGCTCGCGACGCAGACCTGTGCCCGCCGCCGGAGACGACGACCACATCCCGCGTCTGCCGCGCCACACTCTGCGACCACCTGACCGAATTAGGCACCGCCCGACCAAGTGATGACCCACAAGTATAGGGGATCGCAACAGTCTTCGCGGGAAATAAACCCAATTTATTGATTCGACACAAGGGGAGACAAAGAATACTTGAAAGCCTTAACAGCGGAGTTGTCAATTCAGCTGCACCTGGAAACAGACTTGCTCGCAAGAGTTTATCAGTAGTAACAGTTTTATAGCAGTAGTAGTGGTGAAATATCAGCAGCAGTGTAACAAAGACAGCAGTAATGATTATAGTAAACAACAGGATTAAAATACTATAGGCAAAAGGATGGATGAACGGGCGTTGCATGGACGAGAGAAACTCATGTAACAATCAAAGCAGGGCATTTGCAGATAGTAATAAAACGGTATCCAAGTACTAAATAATCCATAGGCATGTGTTCCATATTTAGTCGTACGTGCTCGCAATGAGAAACTTGCACAACATCTTTTGTCCTACCAGCCGGTGGCAGCCGGGCCTCTAGGGAATCTACTCGGAAATTAAGGTACTCCTTTTAATAGAGCACCGGAGCAAAGCATTAACACTCCGTGAACACATGTGATCCTCACATCACCGCCTTCCCCTCCGGTTGTCACAATTTCTGTCACTTTGGGGCCTCGGGTTCCGGACAGCGACATATGTATACAACTTGCGGGTAAGATCATAAAACAATGCATATCATCATGAAACAATAACATATTCAGATCTGAGATCATGGCACTTAGGCCCTAGTGACAAGCATTAAGCACAACAAGTCGCAATAATATCATCAAAGTACCAATTACGGACACTAGGCACTATGCCCTAACAATCTTATGCTATTACATGACCAATCTCATCCAATCCCTACCATCCCCTTCAGCCTACAGCGGGGGAATTACTCAAACATGGATGGGGGAAACATTGCTGGTCGATGGAGAGGCGTCGGTGGTGATGATGGCGATGATCTCCTCCAATTCCCCATCCCGGCGGAGTGCCAGAACAGAGTTTCTGGTCCCGAGACGGAGTTTCGCGATGGTGGCGGCGTTCTGGATGGTTTCTGGCGACCTCGACTTCCCGTCTCACGTT
This sequence comes from Lolium rigidum, assembly GCF_022539505.1. Classification (NCBI taxonomy): domain Eukaryota; kingdom Viridiplantae; phylum Streptophyta; class Magnoliopsida; order Poales; family Poaceae; genus Lolium; species Lolium rigidum. The sequence continues at coordinate 349,252,504 of NC_061513.1, read as the reverse complement.
TTTAGATTGAAACCCTTAAATAGTCTAGAGTGGGGCGTCAGAGGCTGGCCGAGGCGGCCTCACACTAGGGCGGCGCGCCCCCCTCCAGGCCGCGCCGGCCTAGTGTGTGGAGGCCCTGGGCCTCCCCGTGCCTGCCCTTCTGGCTCCATGAATCTTCTGGGAAAATAGGCCCTTTGACATTAATTCCGGGATTTTCCCGAAAGTTGAATTTCTGCACAAAAACGAGACACCGTGAGCAATTCCGTTGAAAACAAAGATTAGTCCGTGTTAGTTGTATCCAAAATACACAAATTAGAGGCAAAACAATAGCAAAAGTGTTCAGGAAAGTAGATACGTTTTGGACGTATCAACTCCCCCAAGCTTAGCTTATTGCTTGTCCTCAAGCAATTCAGTTAACAACTGAGTGCGATAAAAGAACTTTCATGAACATATTTGTTCATATGATGTAAATATTCTCATGATATGGACAAGTACTTAGGCAATTCATAATAAGATACATGCAAATAAAATCATCTAATAGCTATGTCAATCATGGAAAAGGTACCAACAAATTAATAATAAGCATCATGAATCATGTCTATCAGCAGGATTGCAATGTCCATAAAAGGATATGATAAAGTGGTATCTCGCTTGCCCGTATTTGTACAGCAAAACATAAATGATCGGGCACCTTTGAAGTTCATGGAAAGACTAGAAGTAGAGATTGTCAAAGATAAAAGCATCAAAGTTATACCACAATCATTCACATTTTGGGACAAGCATATTATACTAAGAATGACAGTTGTGCTCTCAAGAAGGTGCTCAAAGAAAGGATGGTGACTCAACATAAAAGTAAAAGATTGACCCTTCGCAGAGGGAAGCAGGGATTAACATGCGCTAGAGCTTTTCATTTTAAAACAGGAGTAAAATTATTTTGAGAGGTGTTTGTTGTTGTCAACGAATGGTAATGGGTACTCCAACTACCTCGTCAACCATACTTTCAAGAGCGGCGCCCATGAAGGACGTTATTTCTACCAGCAAGGTAAATCATCCCTCTTCTCTTTTGTTTACACATGTACTTTAGTTTTATTATGGGTGACACTCCCTCAACCTTTGCTTACACAAGCCATGGCTAACCGAATCCTTGGGTTCCTTCCAATCAATCTCATACCATGGAGGAGTGTCTATTTGCAAAATTAAGTTGCTTACTGATGAATCAGGGTAAAACATGTGAAGAGAATTAAGTTTGATTAATTGGGGCTGGGAACCCCGTTGCCAGCTCTTATTATGAAAGTCTGTCAAAAGTAAATGACAAGGTTGAAAGATAAACACCACATACTTCCTCATGAGCTATAAAACATTAACACAAATTGAGAAGCATTTTGAAGGTTTAAAGGTAGCGCATGAGAATTTACTTGGAATGGTTTGAAATGCCATGCATAGGTATTTATGGTGGACACTTTGGAATAACTTGGTTTTCAGGGGTTTGGAAGCACGAGCAGCATTCCCGCTCAGTACAAGTGAAGCCTAGCAATAGACTGGGGAGCGACAATCAAGAGAGCAGTCTCTGTCATAATCATGCTTGCGGCAAAATAAACTAACGGAGGCATAAAAGTGATACAAGAACTCTGAGGCAAAGTAAATCATCAAAGCTTAATTGACTTTTGTTCAGTCATATGCATGCGTGAGCATGTGCCAAGTCGATTCAAATGAATTATTTAGAGGAGGATACCACAATGTCATACCTATTTATGAATAAAACAATGCAAGCAAACATCTATGACATGCTACTCATATTAATAAACTGGAGCTAAACATGAGAGATCATGAACTACTAGACTTTCTTAAATGACATATAACTCACATGAACCAACTAAGCATGCTCACATGGATGAGTATATGTACAAAAATGAAAACAAATAGAGTTCATATCAGCCTCTCACCACAGTCGAATTGTCGTAGATCGTCATTATTGCCTTTCACTTGTGTAGCTTGAATAATATGGAATGAAAACCACGCTCCAGCCACCGAAGACCATTGAACTCCATAATGAACTTTTCAAAACCAAAGAAGAACAGCAAATATTTTTGGTGTTTTCGAATTAGAAACAAAAACAAAAGGAAACAAGCAAACAAAGCAAAATCTTTTTGGATTTTCTTATAATAAACCAACGATAGCAAATAAAGCAAAATAAAAACAAGAAACCAAAATAAGCAAAAGGTGAAGAGAAACAACAGAAATATTTTTGGTCTTTTTGTGTTTTAGGAAAGAAACAAAGCAAAAACAAGAAAATGAAAACTAGAAGAGTCACATAAACACAAAGCAGCAGGAATTCGTCAAACTTGACAGCAAAGACAATGAATCGATTTTTAAGAAATTCTTCCGCTGCTCAGCTCGAAAAGTGTTCAACTAACGAAAGTTAGATAACAACCTGGGAAACATGCAAAAAAATTGGCTTTGCAAAATAACGTTCTGGCTATTTTTGAGAATTTTTTTGGTATCAGTCCAGAATCTGTTTTCAGGCAGCACTTCCCCAAATATCATCTCCCTCTTATTAGAAAACCACTTTAAGAAGCTAACAAGTATGTACAAGTATCCAGCAACTATAATATGCAGAGAATGAGTGATGCCGGTATACCTCCCCCCAAGCTTAGGCTTTTGTCCTAAGTGGAGATCAACCCCAGCGAGGGTCGGGGTTCCACGCCGGTGGATCTTACATGGCGTAGTCATAATAAGGTCCCGGTGCAGAAGAAAAGGGTGAAGGCTCCACATGCCCAAAATATTGATGCGAAGAACTTGCTGCATCGGATGACGAGTCGAGGTGCTCCTCGGCCTCCTCCGTGCCGTCTCTTGCATGATGGCCATCCCCCTCTATGTATGCATTCAGTTCACCTTCCATGACTGACCAATCCTTCCTGGAATCAAGGTTAAACAGAACAGGTGCAGGCAATCCTACTAGTCTTTCAGTTTTCTTAGTAGTTCTCCAAGTTTTCTTGTAAAATGTTATCTTGTAAGACAGGTTACTCAAATTAGACAAATCAGAAACAAATTCATGTTTAATCATGGAGACTATGTCAAGTTTCTCTATGGAAAGTTGAATATCAAGATGGTGAGGTTCTACACCATGCATAGCTAATAAACGAGAGGCGATGAGACCTCCACAAATTCCGCCCTTCTCACGGTTAGTAGCAAGTCTATAGGCTATCAAAGCACCCAAATTATAAGTCCTATCACCTTGTAATGCAGCAGCTAGAAAAGCTAAATCCTGGATAGATAACTTACTTGCATTCTTTCTAGCAAGAACGCACTTGGTGATGAAATAAGCAAAGTACCGAATAGCTGGGAGTTGAATACTACTGATTTTACCACTATCTTTTGAGAAGCTTCTTCCTTGACAAATCATCTTGTAGAGACTCAAGAGCGCTTGCGCTAGTCCCCTTATCTTCTCGCATGATCCCCATTGTGGCACTCTAATTGCTGCACAAAAATCATCAAAAGGCAAGTTGATAGTTTTATTATAAATTTTGTATCGAACCATGGGGTTAGATTGAGACCAATTGAATTCAAAATCCTGCACTACAGACATGGTCAGTTTTGCATATTGGTAAGGTTCACCAACAACAAAACCATCCAACCCTGCATTGGAAATCAGATTTTGAACATCTCGCAACATTCCTGCACTCCTCATAAAATCTGTGCACGGGTAGTAAGAGGGGTATATCCCTCTTCGCGGTGAACTCTCATAACTTGTTGCACCTCCAATTCTTGTTGGTTTAGTTGATGCATATTCCACTCCATTTTCTGAAATTTTTCAACAAACATTATAAAATTTGATTTGGTGACATATAATTGAGGGAAACTACTATAGGAACTTGCTAGAGTACTAAGCATGCATCAAAACTAGTTTTTACAACTTAGAACAAGCATGCAAGCTCACTAAACATGTTACCTACAGCAGCAAAATATTCAAGATATACTCAACCAAACAAGATTCTACTTGGATAATCGGAGGAGTCACATACCGGAGAGCAAATGTGCCAAATTTCAGACGAAACTGGGGTGAGCAAAGAGATCGAGAAATCTTGAGCTCTTGAGCAGAAACACGAGTGAGAGAAAGCTGGTGCGAGTTTTTTCGGGAGAGAGAATGAGATGGGAGGAAGAGATGAAGTGGTGGGGCAAGGAGGGCCCCACACAACAGGGTGGCGCGCCCCCCTTGCTGGCCGCCCGGCTGGTGGGGTGCCACCCTGGGGTGCCCCACTGGTCATCCCCAGGTGTTCCCAGGTGCCTCTTCGAAAAATAAGACCAATGGTATAATTTTTGTAAATTTTTGAAAACTCTGAAATCTCTATACAACTAAGAACTTTGCAAAACAAAAATGCTACAACAAGTAGAACAAGTGGAGGAAGAAAGAGATGTTGTTTAGTTCCTCTATGCATATAAAATGAATTTGTTAACAAGGTTGATCAAGTCTTGCCACCAAATAAATTTTACATAACATATGAAGAAATAAACCTCAAATCAATCATGTTACCTTGAATTGTATTGATATGGATCCAATCATAATATTTTGATATCCTTATTTAGGCTCATATATAGGACAATCAATAACTCCCACTTTTATAGTTCTCACATTAGAAATTGTGTTAACTCCACAGACTTTATCAATCCTCTTGGGAAAATAAACGGTATGTTCCTTGTCATCGACATTGAAAGTAACTTTTCCTTTATTGCAATCAATAACAGCCCCTGCGGTGTTAAGAAAAGGTCTCCCAAGAATAATAGACATATTATCATCTTCAGGCATTTCCAACACAACAAAATCAGTTAATATCAAGCAATTATTAGTAACTTGAACATGAACATCCTCACATATACCAACAGGAATAGCAGTAGATTTATCAGCCATTTGCAATGATATATCAGTCGGTATCTGTAACAACCCAACTTTTGTGCTTTGATTTAAAATTTTGGAATACAAATTTTTGGGCCAACAAAAACTTTTTCTATCTTCAAGCTTTGCATGCATATAGTTGATCTTGCATTAATTGTAGGATGTGGATGGTTGTTACTTGTGAAAATTACATTGTGTGTCAATCACGAAAAACCCTAAAACCCTTTCTACATGTGAACCTCTTTATTTCTGGTTTGAATTAAATTAACCATGACACCAACCTTTGGAACATTTCACCTCTCTCTATTTACTTTAGTGATCACATTTTCCTTTCTCACTAAACCCTATGACTTAAACCTCTAATGCTTAGATGGATCTTCCAAGATCAACTTCTAGTCACTTTTGTGTGTGACTTTTCTCTCTCATTTCTCAACCAAATTTGATTATAAAATTTCTCTAGCCGTGTGGTAACGAACTCATTCCATTTTCATCATTTTCTTGACCTATATCACTTCATATTGGTCGAGACAAAAATCCCAAAATGTGCCTTGGGCGAGTTTGGTCACATAGACCATGTGCTATCTAACTTGTCCCTCCCACTTATTCTCCCTTTCCTTTTTAACATTATTTCTTTTCCTCTCATTTTCCCTCACTCTCCTCACCATTCTCACTCTTTAGTGCCCTTTTCCTCATCATGTCCTTTCAAAAAAAAATTGAGATGCCATCACCATCAACTTGATTCTATCATTTTTTTTAATCTCTATCTCCTTAATATTATCTAAATACCATCAAGTCACCATCTTGGTAACCATCGCCAACACTAGTACATGGCCGGCATGCATATCTTGCTTGGCCCCTATCTTGGTTTCTTTCTTTGCATGGAAGCCGGCCATGCCACACAACTCAACATGGCACCACTACCTTGCATCTCTCTCTCTATCTCCCTCATTTTTTTTCTTTCTTCTCTTTACTCTCTCAAACCACCAGCATGGTGGACCATGTTCTGATCCCAAACTCGACCCTCTCTCCCCTCTTTTCACTTTCTCACTCTCCACACCACGATCACATGTGTGTGCATGCAGTTTGGCATCATGTGGTCTAGAGAGAAATTAGAGAGAAGAGATGGCCGGGGCTAGTTGATCACTTGCTTCCAACCTGCAACACTCCACTCGGATCAGACAACACCTGAAGCTACACACACCTGCACCCCTCTCCCTGTACCCTACTCCTCCTAGCTCTCTCTCTCGTCCTCTCACAACCATGGCTACCGCATGGGAGACAAGCACCTCCCTCCCTTTTCTCTCTCGATGCTCGTGCACATGAAGCCAACGTGCCGTGGACAACCCCCGCAACCTCTACCTCTCCCGGACACGTCCTTCCCTTCTCCATTTCGCAGACCCGTGCTTGCCAGCCCCGGTGGTGACCACGCCCACGTCGCCACGGGCCCAAACCACGTCGATCACCCTACACCCCGTTAGGTGACCGAGAAACGCCATGAAGTGGACGAGGAGACCACCACCCTCTCCTCCACGCACGGACGGAACCCTCCCTGAGCCTCACCGCACGCACGCTGCTCTGTCCGTCCGCTGTCATTTCGTCGAACAGCTGCAGTCCGACGTGACCTGACCGCGCCCGTCGTCTCCCTCGCGCTCCGGACGCCTGCGTCCCTCCAAGGCCACTGCAGCACGACCAGAACGCATCAGCACCGACCCTCCCGTCCAATGGAACGCTGCCGCCCCCTCCCTCTCTCATGCCGACCCACGGTGCCCGTGCACCCGCTCGCCCCATTAAAAAGGCCACGGCTCTCTCTCTGCTCTCCTCCGTTCACCACGGACACCGAAACACTCCCTCCTTCTCCTCCCGAGCAAAGAGGAACCCCCGCATTCCCCGCTGCTCAAGATCCTTGCTCGACGCCGTCGCTTTCCCGGCGGAGGTGGCCGCCGCTGCATGCCGCTACTCCCTCTCCCTTATTTGTTCTCTGGAAGCTACCAACTTCCCTCTCTCTAACACGCGTCCTCCCACTTCCCAGGTTGGCCCGACGGCGGCGTGCTTGTGAACAACAGGGAAGGGCACCGACGGCAGCCATAGCTCCGACCGTCGCTGTCGAACGCCGGACGGAAGGTCGCTGTTTTGGCCGCCACCACCCTCCCTGGAAGCCCCTCTGTCCCCTCTTTCTAACGCGCCTATCCTGCTTGCTAGGTGGACGTGTGGACGCCGGCGTTCCGAGCAGCGTCCGTGGCCCGTCGCCGTCGACCGTCGCCGACCGCTGCTGTTTGCGCCGCCGCTACCTCCATTCGGTAGAGGAGTCTCCGCCGAGCCCAGCGCGCCAGCTCCCGCCATTTTCTGCGACCGCAGGTGAGCGCGCTAGTCGCCGGAAGTCGCCAGGGTTACGCCGGTGTCCTGCGTCGCGAGGAGGACGACAACCCCTGCATGCATGCGATTAGCGCGGGCCCCGCATGCCAGCGTGGCCGTCCACGTCGGGCCGCGTTAAACGCAGCGACCCGCGCATCTGTGGCGCCTGCTGGGCCGCCCAGCGGCAAACCTGAGCCGATCTGGGCCGTGCCGCCGACCCCCGGCCCATTTCCTTATATAGATTTAATTGAGATAAATCTGCCAGAAAATACCTGCTTAGTTTTTAAATCACCAAAAATTCATCGAGTGACCAAATTTATTGATTCAAAGTTCTAAATGCTCACAAATGAAATATCTACCACAAATAATTACATGCATGTGATTTAGTGTGGTGTTTATGTGCTGATAAATAAAAACCTAAAATGTTACTGATTGTGTATTTTATTTATGGTGTAAGATTTACAAGACCTTTCGGCATGAAGTTAATTTTGTTGTGAAGTAGATGTAATTACCTTTCTTTTGGCACTGGTCCCACATGCAAAAGCTTCGTGCATTTTGTTTGGTTAGCAAATTAAATTTTGTACAGAGAGCTCTTCTCTGATTTTTAATTCATAAACTACACATGCTCTTGAAGCAAATCCAACGGCTACCAGTAGATATATTGTTAAAGTATTTCTGTGCAAAAGGAAATGGTTTTTAGACTTGTATATTAGGCCTGGTGAATTTATACCTGAAACAGGGCACCTTTTTAGTATTTTATTTTTGTAAAATCACTCACAAATCAGAAAAATGCCAAACAAGTGGGGTTAGCTCACATTTGGTATTAGCTATCCATGGGTATGATTGGTTTTGGTTGGTGATGCTCTGATACTGGTGAGCCTAGCTATTTGTTTGCTCTGGTTTCTGTCTCATTTAAATTGTCTAAATTATTTAAAAAATTATTTGCAAGTGATTCTTGTGCAAGTGTGTTATAAATTTTGTTAGATTTCAGTAGGTATACTGCATGTATTTTTGTGACTCACAGAAAGATTTAGACCATTTAAATGGTTCTTAAGTCATTTCTGGAATTGTAAAAATCATATCTTTTGTTTTAAAAATCATAAATTAGTGAAACCACTTTCAGTAGCTTGCATTTGTAAACCTTTACATACTGTGATTTTACCAAATTTTTGTGTGCACTATTCTAGAATGGTTTGTTGATTCGGTGTGTGCTTGTTTCTTTTTATTTTGCGACGCTAGATTCGAACGCCGCCGAAAATAAAGAAGGAGGTGAATTTGGAGGATTTGAGGAAGAAGGCCAGGAACACTTTGCTGATCAAGGCAAGCCACCTCTTGATGCATGTCTCATCCTAATCATCTTACTCTTGCATTTATCACAGGTTTTGTTAAATTGCATGTCTTTTATTTATTTATGTGAGTGGTTCCTCCACTCGAATTTTTATTATTCCACCCTTACGGGTGCAGCCCTTGTGATACCTACTGATCCAACACTTGCTAGTGATATGGTGCTTAGCACCTTATCATCCTTGTCGCCGCTTTTCAAAGAAAAGTCGGACTATAGGTCGGGAGCCCTCTTTAAAAAGGTTTGTGAAATTGTTTTCATGAAAGAAGTGTTTCGAAAACCTTGGAATGGGTTAGCCCTGCCCAAGTGTGAGTTTATGAAAAGGAAAAGGTTTTCGGGAAGAAAAGTTGCTGGAGGCAAGTGAAGAAAATTGTTTTCGAAAAACTTTGGTGACTGAGTACCTAACCGGACCTAGCCAGTACAACCACATTACCCTTACGTGGGACGGGGCGTAGCGTAGTAGTTTGTCTCGCCTTAGTTTGAGTCCTCGCAAGTGTAGTGGCAGTCCGACCATGGACGCTTCGACCGGGGTTCTTCCCATGAGAAGGGACGCAACCTATTTGCCTCGTTTAGGTACGCGGGGTACAACTTATGAGCTCCCATTGAAATATGCCTAAGTGGTTGGATGGCATTCGGAGGGTCGAGTGTGCTGGGGACCTTGCTACTCCTGGACAGCCCTCGGACTGCGGTGTTGGGAGGTACAACTCATTCGGCATGTCTTAGGCTAAGGCGAGCAGGCGAAAAACTACGATCGGGTAATTGTCGTGGCATATGTCATTATGCGGGGATGATGCCCACACGATGAGTATTCGGATCTTGTGGGGAAAGTGTACAACCTCTCGTAGAGTGTAAATCTATTCGAATAGCCGTGTCCACGGTTATGGACATGGGAAAGGCTGTTGCTTGGCATTGAAGGAGTTTTGTTTTACAAAAGTGTTTTCCAAACAGATTTTGGAAATGTACCTGGGAGGTATGGAAAGATACCAGTGGGAGCCGGTGGAGATGTACACGTGAGGTACGGTGGACAGTTGAAATTGTTTTGGGTCACTCCGATGACCGGAAATGGAAATGGGTCCTCCTTACCTATTAGTCTCAAATAAACTTGTTTTCAAAAAGGTTTTCAACAAAGGTATATAGATGTCATGCTCTCGAGAGGAACCACCTCTCGCTCCTTGTCGCCCTAGTATAGTGCCTGTTCCTTGCTACTGCCATACTGCATATCCTTTATTTCTCTCTAAGGTGGTTTGCGAGTACATTCAAACGTACTCATTGGCATTGTTGTCCTGGCTATTTACTTGGCCAGACTTTGAAGAGGAGTACTACGAAGAAGAGGAGTACGACGCCGAAGACGCGAACTAGGTCGCTCTCCCGATCAGCCGCCTGTAGGGTAAAGGCCTGACGTGGGTTCCACCGCTGTTGAAGTCAAATAAATTCCGCTGTTGTTTGTTGAACTTCGGCCTTGATGGCCTATGATGTAAGACTTCCGTATAAATGTTATTTCGGTACTGTAATGGATGATGTAATCTGGTATCAGTTCGGTTATGTATTCACGATGGAATGATCTTGGGATCGTGAAATTGTATGCATAACAGGAGTTCTGGACTGGTAAGTCCGGGGCCCCACAGAGCTGGTATCAGAGCCATCCTGACTGTAGGAGACCTTAGTTAGCATGGGCGTTAGTTTGGAAAATACTACATTGGTAAAACTATTTACTAAACTTATTTTCCTAAATACCAGAAGCTTTCTTCTATCTTTCTTACCCTTTTCAAAAACTTCTAATTCTCACCCCTCTGATTTCTTGCGACTTTGAAAGTTCTTATTCTACTATCCCATCCTCTTCCAAACCTGTATATTGGCGATGCTCCCCAACTCAGACATCCGGACTCGAGGTATTGAAGACCTGACAAGCTCGGTTGATTCGGATAGGATACTCTCATATATTAGGTGTCCCTTGGTACGAGTACCACGCGTAATTCACATAGTTGTTTGTAGGTTTCGAAGCGTGTGAGCTTGATTGGTTGTGTGTGATTGTTGTGTGATGATAATTTGTGCCTTCGGCACCCCTGCTATGATATGCCTTTGTTTCCGCCTATTTTTGCTTTGTTGTTTTCGTTTTAAAAACTTTTGTTTTTACCAAACCCTCCCCTTTTAAGTGGCTGCCCATATCCTTGTTTCCCCATTAATATCTGAATCCACCCCTCTTCGGGATGGTTGACACCCGTAGAGGAAGCGCCGGCGGGTCGGACCAAAACCCCCTTCCACCTCCAGACCCAACCATGGTCCAACTTCTGCGCCTTATGATGGAAGACCGTGAGGCAGCCCGTGAGGAGCGCCAAGCTAACCTTGCTACCCTTCAGCACCTCACTCAACTTGCTACCGGAAACGCCAACCACGATAATGGCGGGAACGGAAATGGAGACCCCCGCTCTACGCTGAAGGATTTCCAGAGCACCAACCCTCCTGTTTTCGCCAAGTGCACTGAACCCCTTGACGCCGATGATTGGCTTCGCACCATTGAGAACAACCTGGAGGTTGCCGGAGTCGGCATTGATGAGAAGGTGTTATTTGCCACTCATTACCTTTCTGGTCCTGCACGCGCTTGGTGGGAAAATGTCAAGGCTATTCAAGCTGAAGGACACATCATCAACTGGGAAGAATTCAAGGCCAAGTTCCGCAAGACGCATATCCCCTCTGGACTGATCAAGCTCGTGAAGGACAAGTTCATGAACCTGAGGCAAGGAAGTATGTCTGTGGTGGATTACCTAGACAAATGCACCACCCTGTCTAGGTATGCTCCTGAAGATACCAACACCGAAGAGAAGAAGAAGGACCGCTTTCTGAACGGTCTGCACGATGAGCTGCAAAGTATCTTGGTAGCTGTCCCATATCCAGACCTTGAGTCTCTGGTGGATGCTTCCATCATGGTTGAGAGCAAGCGCAAGAATGCAATCGAGAATCGCAAGCGCAAGGCAATGATGTTGCAAGGCAGCTCCAGCACTCAGCAACCCCGCAGTCTGCCCCCACCTAGGCCGGCGCCCCAGCAACAGTGGACCCCTTCCCCTGCGACACATCCCAACCACCTCAACCAACATCCCAACTACAACTACCAGAACAACATTGTCCGCAAACCCCCCAATGGATGCTACGCCTGCGGACACCCGGATCATTACTCTAACGAGTGCCCCAACAAAGTGACTTCCGGACAGCGCCCCTATGCGCCCAAGCCAAATCAAGGAAAATCCCGCACTGCTTCTGGCAGGAACCAGAACCATATGAAACCAGCTGGACCACCTAGAGGACACCTGAACCATGTCAACGCTGAAGGTGCACAGGAAGCCCCGGATATTGTTCTAGGTACGTTCCTTGTCAACTCAGTACCCGCAAATGTTCTGTTTGATTCCGGAGCCTCACATTCCTTCGTTACCAAGCCTTTTGTGAGAAAAGGAGGTTTAACCCCCACCCCCATGAAGCGACCTATGTTAGTCCAAATCCTCGGATCCACCAGCAAAACCCAAAGTTCATGCAAGGAGGTTCCCATAGAAATTCAAGGAAAGCGTTTTCACGCGGATCTGATCGTATTAGGAGAGCAAGGCTTAGAGGTTATCCTCGGGATGAACTGGATGGTGAAGCATAAGGGTCACATAGATTGTGTTCGCCGAGCCATAACCCTGACTGCTGGGGACGGTGAAGTAGTTGAGCATGTGGCGACCATGCCCTCCTCTAAGGCTTTGTGCAAGAAGAGTGTCGCCAGTCCAGCCCTGCATGAAGTAACCATAGCTTGTGAGTATCCTGAAGTTTTTCCCGATGAGCTGCCCGGTATGCCCCCTGATCGGGATATCGAGTTTATCATCGAGCTAGTTCCCGGAACTGCCCCCATCGCTCAGCGACCCTACCGGATGAACCCTCAAGAATTAGTTGAGTTGAAGAAGCAGTTGGATGACATGCTGAGGAAAGGGTTGATTCGCCCGAGCGCATCACCCTGGGGATCTCCCGTTATCTTTGTGGATAAGCGGGACGGTACCATCCGCCTGTGCGTGGATTACCGGAAGCTTAATGATGTCACCATTAAGAACAAATACCCCCTCCCGAAGATTGAAGATCTGTTTGACCAGATGAATGGAGCCCGAGTTTTCTCCAAGATTGATCTCCGTACTGGTTATCATCAACTCAAAGTCCGAGAGTCAGACATTCCCAAAACTGCCTTCACCACACGGTATGGACTATTTGAATATACCGTGATGTCCTTTGGACTCGACCAATGCCCCTGCCTATTTCATGAACCTCATGAACAAGGTGTTCATGAAGTACCTCGACAAGTTCGTCGTGGTTTTCATCGACGATATTCTGATCTACTCCAAGAATGAAGAAGAGCATGCTAAACATCTGCGGATAGTTTTGGGAACTCTCCGAGACCATCAGCTTTACGCCAAGTTTAGTAAATGTGAATTCTGGCTGAAAGAAGTAGGATTCCTTGGTCATGTCATTTCTGCCGGAGGAGTGTCAGTCGATCCGTCCAAAATTCAGTCCATCATGGAGAAGAAAGCCCCTACCAATCAGACCGAAGTCCGCGCCTTTCTAGGATTGGCAGGTTATTACCGCAAGTTCGTTGAGGGATTCTCCAGCATTGCGAGACCCTTAACGCAGCTGTTGAAGAAGGATAAGAAGTTCGAGTGGACCGATAAATGTGAGGCCAGTTTTCAGGAACTCAAGAAAAGATTAGTTACAGCCCCCGTCTTGACCATGCCTGATATCACCAAGGATTTTGATGTGTACTGCGATGCATCGAAACTTGGTCTGGGAAGTGTACTGATGCAAGAAGGCAAGGTGATAGCCTATTTGTCAAGACAACTCCGACCGCATGAGATGAATTACCCCACGCATGACTTAGAGTTTGCTGCGGTAGTTCACGCCCTGAAGACCTGGCGCCATTATTTAGTTGGAAATCGTTGCGAAATCTACACCGACCACAAGAGTCTGAAGTACATCTTCACTCAGCGGGAGCTGAACATGAGGCAGAGCAGATGGATGGAACTTATCAAGGATTACGACCTCGGCATTCATTATCACCCCGGTAAAGCCAATGTCGTAGCTGATGCCCTTAGTCGAGAGCCCTGTTCGTTGAACGCCCTGATAAAAATTGCTCAACCCAAGTTGTATGAAGAACTCGAGGAGTTCGGCCTCGAGTTGGTTAGCCATGGTTTTCTGGCCAATCTTGAGCTGAAGCCTACTTTATTCGATCAAATCAAAGAAGCTCAAGTGGGTCATGAGAGTATTGAAGGAATCAAGCGTAGAATAGATAGGGAGGAAGTTCCTGGTTTTCAAATTGATGCCAAAGGAGTTTTGTGGTACAACGGACGTCTCTGTGTACCTAATGTTGAAGACTCGAAGCAACTCATCATGAAGGAAGCTCACGACACCCCTACTCAATCCACCCCGGAGGAACCAAGATGTATCAAGATCTCAAGAAGCAATTCGGTGGCACGGTATGAAGCGAGAGATAGCCTTTTTCATTGCTCGCTGCGACGTGTGCCAGAAAGTGAAGGCTGAACATCAGCGACCCGCTGGACTACTCCAACCCCTCAAAGTCCCTGAATGGAAATGGGAAGAAGTTGGGATGGATTTCATTACTCGGACTTCCTAAATCCCAGCGTGGTCACGACTCCATCTGGGTTATTGTCGATCGGCTTACCAAGGTTGCACATTTCATCCCCGTCAAAGTCAGTTACCATGGAACCAAGTTGGCTGATCTCTACATGTCCCGAATAGTGAGTCTTCATGGAGTTCCTAAGAGAATAGTTTCCGATCGTGGCACGCAGTTTACGTCGAGATTTTGGAAGAGCTTTCATGAAACCTTAGGAACCAATTTATCTTTTAGCACCGCCTATCACCCGCAGACCGGTGGCCAGACCGAAAGAGTAAATCAGATTCTTGAAGACATGCTTCGTGCATGTGTCCTCGCTTACGGAGCAAAATGGGAAGACTGTCTACCCTTCGCAGAATTCTCGTACAACAATAGCTACCAAGCTAGTCTGCAGATGGCCCCCTTCGAAGCCCTATATGGTCGCTGTTGCCGAACCCCTCTCAACTGGTCCGAGACTGGAGATAGTAAAGTTTTTGGACCTGACCATCTTCGCGAAGCTGAAGAACAAGTTCAACTGATCCGCGATCGCCTCAAAGCCTCTCAATCCCGTCAGAAGAGTTATGCTGATTCCAAGCGTCGCGAATTGACCTTCAAGGTTGGAGAACATGCCTATCTTCGCGTCACTCCACTCAAGGGAATGCAGAGATTTCACGTCAAAGGGAAGCTTGCCCCCAGATATATTGGGCCCTTCAAGATTCTCGCTCGTCGAGGTGAAGTATCATATCAACTGGAACTGCCTGCTGAATTAGCAGATTTCCACGATGTGTTCCATATCTCTCTCCTTCGACGATGCCTTCAAGTGCCTGACCAGCCTGAGACCTTCAAGAACATCGATTATCACACCCTTGACCTCAACACTGACTTAACCTATCGTGAAGTACCCCTTCGGATTTTGGAAGAAGCTATCCATCTCACCCGAAGAAGGAAGATTAAATTTTGTAAGGTTCAGTGGACTAATCACTCCGAGGAGGAAGCCACTTGGGAACGAGAAGATCAACTTCGGAAGGATTTCCCCGCACTCTTCAGTTCTTAGCCACCGAATCTCGAGGACGAGATTCATTTTAAGGGGGGAAGGTTTGTAACAACCCAACTTTTGTGCTTTGATTTAAAATTTTGGAATACAAATTTTTGGGCCAACAAAAACTTTTTCTATCTTCAAGCTTTGCATGCATATAGTTGATCTTGCATTAATTGTAGGATGTGGATGGTTGTTACTTGTGAAAATTACATTGTGTGTCAATCACGAAAAACCCTAAAACCCTTTCTACATGTGAACCTCTTTATTTCTGGTTTGAATTAAATTAACCATGACACCAACCTTTGGAACATTTCACCTCTCTCTATTTACTTTAGTGATCACATTTTCCTTTCTCACTAAACCCTATGACTTAAACCTCTAATGCTTAGATGGATCTTCCAAGATCAACTTCTAGTCACTTTTGTGTGTGACTTTTCTCTCTCATTTCTCAACCAAATTTGATTATAAAATTTCTCTAGTCGTGTGGTAACGAACTCATTCCATTTTCATCATTTTCTTGACCTATATCACTTCATATTGGTCGTGACAAAAATCCCAAAATGTGCCTTGAGCGAGTTTGGTCACATAGACCATGTGCTATCTAACTTGTCCCTCCCACTTATTCTCCCTTTCCTTTTTAACATTATTTCTTTTCCTCTCATTTTCCCTCACTCTCCTCACCATTCTCACTCTTTAGTGCCCTTTTCCTCATCA
Organism: Lolium rigidum; assembly: GCF_022539505.1. Lineage (NCBI taxonomy): Eukaryota > Viridiplantae > Streptophyta > Magnoliopsida > Poales > Poaceae > Lolium > Lolium rigidum. Next base: position 349,236,567 of record NC_061513.1, on the reverse strand, counting down.
TGTCCTTTCAAAAAAAAATTGAGATGCCATCACCATCAACTTGATTCTATCATTTTTTTTAATCTCTATCTCCTTAATATTATCTAAATACCATCAAGTCACCATCTTGGTAACCATCGCCAACACTAGTACATGGCCGGCATGCATATCTTGCTTGGCCCCTATCTTGGTTTCTTTCTTTGCATGGAAGCCGGCCATGCCACACAACTCAACATGGCACCACTACCTTGCATCTCTCTCTCTATCTCCCTCATTTTTTTTCTTTCTTCTCTTTACTCTCTCAAACCACCAGACATGGTGGACCATGTTCGATCCCAAACTCGACCCTCTCTCCCCTCTTTTCACTTTCTCACTCTCCACACCACGATCACATGTGTGTGCATGCAGTTTGGCATCATGTGGTCTAGAGAGAAATTAGAGAGAAGAGATGGTCGGGGCTAGTTGATCACTTGCTTCCAACCTGCAACACTCCACTCGGATCAGACAACACCTGAAGCTACACACACCTGCACCCCTCTCCCTGTACCCTACTCCTCCTAGCTCTCTCTCTCGTCCTCTCACAACCATGGCTACCGCATGGAGACAGCACCTCCCTCCCTTTTCTCTCTGATGCTCGTGCACATGAAGCCAACGTGCTGTGGACAACCCCTGCAACCTCTACCTCTCCCAGACACGTCCTTCCCTTCTCCATTTCGCAGACCCGTGCTTGCCAGCCCTGGTGGTGACCACGCCACGTCGCCACGGGCCCAAACCACGTCGATCACCCTACACCCCGTTAGGTGACCAGAAAACGCCATGAAGTGGACGAGGAGACCACCACCCTCTCCTCCACGCACGGACGGAACCCTCCCTGAGCCTCACCGCACGCACGCTGCTCTGTCCGTCCGCTGTCATTTCGTCGAACAGCTGCAGTCCGACGTGACCTGACCACGCCCGTCGTCTCCCTCGCGCTCCGGACGCCTGCGTCCCTCCAAGGCCACTGCAGCATGACCAGAATGCATCAGCACCGACCCTCCCGTCCAATGGAACGCTGCCGCCCCCTCCCTCTCTCATGCCGACCCACGGTGCCCGTGCACCCGCTCGCCCCATTAAAAAGGCCACGGCTCTCTCTCTGCTCTCCTCCGTTCACCACAGACACCGAAACACTCCCTCCTTCTCCTCCTGAGCAAAGAGGAACCCCCGCATTCCCCTGCTGCTCAAGATCCTTGCTCGACGCCATCGCTTTCCCGGCGGAGGTGGCCGCCGCTGCATGCCGCTACTCCCTCTCCCTTATTTGTTCTCTGGAAGCTACCAACTTCCCTCTCTCTAACACGCGTCCTCCCACTTCCCAGGTTGGCCCGACGGCGGCGTGCTTGTGAACAACAGGGAAGGGCACCGACGGCAGCCATAGCTCCGACCGTCGCTGTCGAACGCCGGACGGAAGGTCGCTGTTTTGGCCGCCACCACCCTCCCTGGAAGCCCCTCTGTCCCCTCTTTCTAATGCGCCTATCCTGCTTGCTAGGTGGACGTGTGGACGCCGGCGTTCCGAGCAGCGTCCGTGGCCCGTCGCCGTCGACCGTCGCCGACCGCTGCTGTTTGCGCCGCCGCTACCTCCATTCGGTAGAGGAGTCTCCGCCGAGCCCAGCGCGCCAGCTCCCGCCGTTTTCTGCGACCGCAGGTGAGCGCGCTAGTCGCCAGAAGTCGCCAGGGTTACGCCGGTGTCCTGCGTCGCGAGGAGGACGACAACCCCTGCATGCATGCGATTAGCGCGGGCCCCGCATGCCAGCGTGGCCGTCCACGTCGGGCCGCGTTAAACGCAGCGACCCGCGCATCCGTGGTGCCTGCTGGGCCGCCCAGTGGCAAACCTGAGCCGATCTGGGCCGTGCCGCCGACCCCCGGCCCATTTCCTTATATAGATTTGATTGAGATAAATCTGCCAGAAAATACCTGCTTAGTTTTTAAATCACCAAAAATTCATCGAGTGACCAAATTTATTGATTCAAAGTTCTAAATGCTCACAAATGAAATATCTACCACAAATAATTACATGCATGTGATTTAGTGTGGTGTTTATGTGCTGATAAATAAAAACCTAAAATGTTACTGATTGTGTATTTTATTTATGGTGTAAGATTTACAAGACCTTTCGGCATGAAGTTAATTTTGTTGTGAAGTAGATGTAATTACCTTTCATTTGGCACTGGTACCACATGCAAAAGCTCCCTGGATTTGGTTTGGTTAATAAATTAAATTTTGTCCAGAGAGCTCTTCTCTGATTTTTAATTCACAAACTACACATGCTCTTGAAGCAAATCCAACGGCTAACAGTAGATATATTGTTAAAGTAATTCTGTGCCAAAGGAAATGGTTTTTAGACTTGTATATTAGGCCTGGTGAATTTATACCTGAAACAGGGCACCTTTTTAGTATTTTATTTTTGTAAAATCACTCACAAATCAGAAAAATGCCAAACAAGTGGGGTTAGCTCACATTTGGTATTAGCTATCCATGGGTATGATTGGTTTTGGTTGGTGATGCTTTGATACTGGTGTGGCTAGCTAATTGTCTGCTCTGGTTTCTGTATCATTTAAATTGTCTAAATTATTTAAAAAATTATTTGCAAGTGATTCTTGTGCAAGTGTGTTATAAATTTTGTTATCTTTCAGTAGGTATGCTGCATGTATTTTTGTGACTCACAGAAAGATTTAGACCATTTAAATGGTTCCTAAGTCATTTCTGGTTTTATAAAAATCATAACTTTTGTTTTAAAAATCATAAATTAGTGAAACCACTTTCAGTAGCTTGCATTTGTAAACCTTTACATACTGTGATTTTACCAAATTTTTGTGTGCACTATTCTAGAATGGTTTGTTGATTCGGTGTGTGCTTGTTTCTTTTTATTTTGCGACGCTAGATTCGAACGCCGCCGGAAATAAAGAAGGAGGTGAATTTGGAGGATTTGAGGAAGAAGGCCAGGAACACTTTGCTGATCAAGGCAAGCCACCTCTTGATGCATGTCTCATCCTAATCATCTTACTCTTGCATTTATCACAGGTTTTGTTAAATTGCATGTCTTTTATTTATTTATGTGAGTGGTTCCTCCACTCGAAGTTTTATCATTCCACCCTTATGGGTGCAGCCCTTGTGATACCTACTGATCCAACACTTGCTAGTGATATGGTGCTTAGCACCTTATCATCCTTGTCGCCGCTTTTCAAAGAAAAGTCGGACTATAGGTCGGGAGCCCTCTTTAAAAAGGTTTGTGAAATTGTTTTCATGAAAGAAGTGTTTCGAAAACCTTGGAATGGGTTAGCCCTGCCCAAGTGTGAGTTTATGAAAAGGAAAAGGTTTTCGGGAAGAAAAGTTGCTGGAGGCAAGTGAAGAAAATTGTTTTCGAAAAACTTTGGTGACTGAGTACCTAACCGAACCTAGCCAGTACAACCACATTACCCTTACGTGGGACGGGCGTAGCGTAGTAGTTTGTCTCGCCTTAGTTTGAGTCCTGCAAGTGTAGTGGCGAGTCCGACCATGGACGCTTCGACCGGGGTTCTTCCCATGAGAAGGGACGCAACCTATTTGCCTGTTTAGGTACGCGGGGTACAACTTATGAGCTCCCATTGAAATATGCCTAAGTGGTTGGATGGCATTCCGGAGGGTCGAGTGTGCCTGGGGACCTTGCTACTCCTGGACAGCCCTCGGACTCTGGTGTTGGGAGGTACAACTCATTCGGCATGTCTTAGGCTAAGGCGAGCAGGCGAAAAACTACGATCGGGTACTTGTCGTGGCATATGTCATTATGCAGGGATGATGCCCACACGATGAGTATTCGGATCTTGTGGGGAAAGTGTACAACCTCTGCAGAGTGTAAATCTATTCGAATAGCCGTGTCCACGGTTATGGACATGGGAAAGGCTGTTGCTTGGCATTGAAGGAGTTTTGTTTTACAAAAGTGTTTTCCAAACAGATTTTGGAAATGTACCTGGGAGGTACGGAAAGATACCGATGGGATCTGGTGGAGATGTACCGTGAGGTACGGTGGACAGTTGAAATTGTTTTGGGTCACTCCGATGACCGGAAATGGAAATGGGTCCTCCTTACCTATTAGTCTCAAATAAACTTGTTTTCAAAAAGGTTTTCAACAAAGGTATATAGATGTCATGCTCTCGAGAGGAACCACCTCTCGCTCCTTGTCGCCCTAGTATAGTGCCTGTTCCTTGCTACTGCCATACTGCATATCATTTATTTCTCTCTAAGGTGGTTTGCGAGTACATTCAAACGTACTCGTTGGCATTGTTGTCCTGGCTATTTACTTGGCCAGACTTTGAAGAGGAGTACTACGAAGAAGAGGAGTATGACGCCGAAGACGCGAACTAGGTCGCTCTCCCGATCGGCCGCTCGTAGGGTAAAGGCCCGACGTGGGTTCCACCGCTGTTGAAGTCAAATAAATTCCACTGTTGTTTGTTGAACTTCGGCCTTGATGGCCTATGATGTAAGACTTCCGTATAAATGTTATTTCGATCTTGTAATGGATGATGTAATCTGGTATCAGTTCGGTTATGTATTCACGATGGAATGATCTTGGGATCGTGAAATTGTATGCATAACAGGAGTTCTGGACTGGTAAGTCCGGGGCCCCACAGTATCAACTTATCTAAATAAAGTCTCTTATAAAGAGAAAAAGGCATAACACTAACACCCGCTCCCAAATCACATAGAGCAGTTCTAACATAATTATTCTTAATAGAACAAGGAATAGTCGGTATACCTGGGTCGCCCAACTTCTTTGGAACTTTGCATTGAAAGAGTAATTAGCAAGCATAGTGGAAATCTCCTCATTAGCAATTTTCCTTTTGTTAGAGACAATATCTTTCATATACTTTGAATAAGGAGGCAATTTAATAGCATCAGTCAAAGGGATTTGCAAGAATAAAGGTTTCTTCCAATCACAAAATTTATTATAGTGTTCTTCTTCCTTTGATTTCAATTTCTTAGCAGGAAAAGGCATTTGTTTTTGAACCCAAGGTTCCCTTTCATTACCATGTTTCTTAGCAATAAAATCTTCTCTGGTATACTTTTTATTTTTAGCATGCTTTTCAGGTTCATCTTCAACCTCTTCTTTATCAAAAGCATCATTCTTATCATTATCTTTATCATGTTCATTACCACTTTCAGTTTCAGCATCGGAAATAGAAATACTATTAGGATCATTAACAGGTTCAGAGGATTCTACAACATTTTTATGTTTCTTTTTCTTTTTCTTAGAAGGAGCACTAGTTTCAATTCGTTGAGAATCTTGTTCAACTCTTTTGGGATGCCCCTCAAGATATAGAGGATCCTGAGTAGAAACACCGCCTCTAGTTGTTACTTCATAAGCATGTTTTTCTTTAGAACTATTTTTTAACAAGTCATTTTGCACTTTAGTGAGTTGATCAATTTGAGTTTGAATCATATGAAAATGTTTAACAAGCATCTTAACATCATTGGAGGTTCTCTCCACAATATCACGCAAATTACTAATAGCTTGAGAATTTTCCATTAAATGATTCTCTACTCTCATATTAAAATTTTCTTGCTTAACAATATAATTATCAAACTCATCTAAGCATTGAGCAGGAGGTTTTGAATACGGAATATCTTCCCTAGTAAAGCGTTGAAGAGAATTTACCTCAATCATGGATGAAGGGGGAATTATCTTGCATAAATCTTCTATGGGAGGTAAGTTCTTCACATCTTCAGATTTAATACCTTTCTCCTTAAGAGATTTATTGGCTTCCCTCTTATCTTCATCATTTAATTTAATTTAATTAAACCCCTCTTCTTCAATATCGGCGTCGGGGCTGGTTCAGGTGTAGTCCAATCATCATGATTCCGGCCTATTGTAGCCAATAATTCTTCAGCTTCGTCTGGAGTTCTTTTCCTGAAAACACAACCAGCACAACTATCCAAATATGCCCTAGACTCAATGGTTAGTCCACTATAAAATATATCAAGTAAATCATGCTTTTCTAAATCATGTCCAGGTCGAGCTCTGATAAGAGAACAAAATCTTGCCCATGCTTCAGGCAATTTCTCTCCATCTTCCTGGTCAAAACTATAAATTTTCTGCAAAGTAATATGTTGAGCACTAGCAGGAAAATATTTCCGGAAGAAAACATCAAGCAAACCACTTGAACTATCAATAGAACCATGAGGCAAACTATTATACCAAGTTTTAGCATCATCCTTTAATGAGAAAGGAAAAAATTTAGCAACAAAATAAGTACGCATCTTGACATCACCAGAAAACAAGCTACTCAAAGTAGAAAGTTCATTCATGTGTTCTATAGCACTTTCTTTTTCAGTACCACAAAAGGGTGTTTTCTCAACAATAGCTATATGAGATAAATCAAGAGAAAAATCATAATTCTTATCCTTAATGTTTATAGGAGATGTGGCAAATTTAGGATCAGGAGACAGTTTATATCTAACAGTATGTTGTGCAAGAAGCTTTTTAATTTTCCTTGCATCAGTAGTAGCATTGCATTTATCAATAAAATCATCATCAAGTTCCACATAATCTTCATCAGGATCATCACTAGAGTATTCAACAGACTCGGGTGAATAAACAGGTGTAGGAGTATTTTCATTAGGAGTTTCAGTATTTTCAATTTGTCTAGACCTAGCAATTGTAGCATCTAGAAAAGATCCCAATGAACCACTATCATCAAGCATAGCAGAAGCATCATCAAAATTATAAGAGTTTTCAGATTCAGCAGAAGTACCAGCATGTGAAGCTTGTGGTGGTGAAACAAGTTGACTTATCACAGATGGTGAATCAAGAGCAGCAGAGGTACTCAGAGTTGTACCTTTTCTTGTAGCGAATGGTAATATGGCGACTTAGGATCGCGAGATTTACCCATGATGGAGAATTTGCAGCGAACAATATCAATCCAAGTGAACTTCCAAATAAAGCTATGTTCCCCGGCAACGGCGCCAGAAAATAGTCTTGATGACCCACAAGTATAGGGGATCGCAACGGTCTTCGCGGGAAGTAAAACCCAATTTATTGATTCGACACAAGGGGAGACAAAGAATACTTGAAAGCCTTAACGGCGGAGTTGTCAATTCAGCTGCACTGGAAACAGACTTGCTCGCAAGAGTTTATCGATAGTAACAGTTTTATAGTAGTAGCAGTGGTGAAATATCGACAGCGAGTGTAACAAAGACATCGGTAGTGATTATAGTAAACAACGAGGATTAAAATATCGTAGGCACGGGGATGGATGAACGGGCGTTGCATGGATGAGAGAAACTCATGTAACAATCAAAGCGGGGCATTTGCGAGATAGTAATAAAACGGTATCCAAGTACTAAACAATCCATAGGCATGTGTTCCATATTTAGTCGTACGTGCTCGCAATGAGAAACTTGCACAACATCTTTTGTCCTACCAGTCGGTGGCAGCCGGGCCTCTAGGGAATCTACTGGAAATTAAGGTACTCCTTTTAATAGAGCACCGGAGCAAAGCATTAACAATCCTTGAACACATGTGATCCTCATATCACCGCCTTCCCCTCCGGTTGTCCCAATTTCTGTCACTTTGGGGCCTCGGGTTCCGGACAGCGACATGTGTGTACAACTTGCAGGTAAGATCATAAAACAATGCATATCATCATGAAACAATAACATGTTCAGATCTGAGATCATGGCACTCGGGCCCTAGTGACAAGCATTAAGCATAACAAGTCGCAACAATATCATCAAAGTACCAATTACGGACACTAGGCACTATGCCCTAACAATCTTATGCTATTACATGACCAATCTCATCCAATCCCTACCATCCCCTTCAGCATACAGCGGGGGAATTACTCACACATGGATGGGGGAAACATTGCTGGTCGACGGAGAGGCGTCGGTGGTGATGATGGCGATGATCTCCTCCAATTCCCCGTCCCGGCGGAGTGCCAGAACGGAGTTTCTGGTCCCGAGACGGAGTTTCGCGATGGTGGCGGCGTTCTGGATGGTTTCTGGCGACCTCGACTTCCCGTCTCGCGATTTTTAGATCGAAACCCTTAAATAGTACAGAGGGGGGCGTCAGAGGCTGGCCGGGGCGGCCTCACACTAGGGCGGCGCGCCCCCCCTCCAGGCCGCGCCGGCCTAGTGTGTGGAGGCCCTGGGCCTCCCCCAGGCCTGCCCTTCTGGCTCCGTGAATCTTCTGGGAAAATAGGCCCTTTGACATTAATTCCGGGGATTTTCCTGAAAGTTGAATTTCTGCACAAAAACGAGACACCAGAGCAATTCTGCTGAAAAACAGCCTTAGTCTGTGTTAGTTGTATCCAAAATACACAAATTAGAGGCAAAACAATAGCAAAAGTGTTCGGGAAAGTAGATATGTTTTGGATGTATCACCAAGCTGTCGCCGCCTGGAGGACTGCCAGGATGCTCTGAACAGGATTCCGCCCTCGCCTAGCTCGCTAGCTCGCCGGAGCACCCGCGTCCATGTCGACCTCGTCGCAGCACCCGCGGCACCCCCGCGATTCTATAAATAGAGCAGCATCGAGCACCAACCATTCACACCACCTCACTCCCCTCTCTTCACTGCTTCGCCTCACACCAGTAGCTAGCCCAATTGTCGTCGGAGTCGCCGGAATTGCAAGCTCGGAGCCGCGGAAGCCCTAACATCGCCGTCGTCGATTCAAGCCTCTCCAAGCTCCGCCACTGCTACCAGCCGCCTCAGAATCATCGAAAACGTCGCCGTGAACATCGCCGCCGACCGCCGGAGCCCTGGTACTCCCTCCGACCCCCTAGGTTCACCGCTAGAGCTGCGGCATCTCGCCGCAGAAGAAGATGATTGACACGCGTATAGCACGCGACCATTGGGAACCCCAAGTGGAAGGTGTGATGCGTACAGCAGTAAGTTTCCCTCAGTTAGAAACCAAGGTTTATCGAACCAGTAGGAGCCAAGAAGCACGTTGAAGGTTGATGGCGGCGAGATGTAGTGCGGCGCAACACCAGGGATTCCGGCGCCAACGTGGAACCTGCACAACACAACCAAAGTACTTTGCCCCAACGAAACAGTGAGGTTGTCAATCTCACCGGCTTGCTGTAACAAAGGATTAGATGTATAGTGTGGATGATGATTGTTTGCAGAGAATAGTAGAACAGGTATTGCAGTAGATTGTATTCAATGTAAAGGAATGGACCGGGGTCCACAGTTCACTAGAGGTGTCTCTCCCATAAGATAAATAGCATGTTGGGTGAACAAATTACAGTTGGGCAATTGACAAATAGAGAGGGCATGACCATGCACATACATGATATGATGAGTATTGTGAGATTTAATTGGGCATTACGACAAAGTACATAGACCGCTATCCAGACATGCATCTATGCCTAAAAAGTCCACCTTCGGAGTTATCATCCGAACCCCTTCCAGTATTAAGTTGCAAACAACGGACAATTGCATTAAGTATGGTGCGTAATGTAATCAATAACTACATCCTCGGACATAGCATCAATGTTTTATCCCTAGTGGCAACAAGCACATCCATAACCTTAGGGGCTTCTGTCACTCCCCGATTCACGGAGACATGAACCCACTATCGAGCATAAATACTCCCTCTTGGAGTTACAAGCATCAACTTGGCCAAAGCATCTACTAGTAACGGAGAGCATGCAAGATCATAAACAACACATAGACCGATAATCAACATAACATAGTATTCTCTATCCATCGGATCCCAACAAACACAACATATAGCATTACAGATAGATGATCTTGATCATGTTAGGCAGCTCACAAGATCCGACAATGAAGCATAATGAGGAGAAGACAACCATCTAGCTACTGCTATGGACCCATAGTCCAGGGGTGAACTACTCACTCATCACTCTGGAGGCGACCATGGCGGTGTAGAGTCCTCCGGGAGATGATTCCCCTCTCCGGTAAGGTGCCGGAGGCGATCTCCTGAATCCCCCGAGATGGGATTGGCGGCGGCGGTGTCTCTGGAAGGTTTTCCGTATCGTGGCTCTCGGTACTGTGGGTTTCGCGACGAAGGCTATATGTAGGTGGAAGGGCAGAGTCGGGAGAGTCACGAGGGGCCCACACGCTAGGGCCACGCGGCCAGCTCCTGGGCCGCGCCGCCCTACTGTGGCGCCGCCTCGTGGCCCCACTTCGTTAGTCCTCCGATCTTCTGGAAGCTTCGTGTGAAAATAGGCCCCTGGGCGTTGATTTCGTCCAATTCCGAGAATATTTCCTTACTAGGATTTCTGAAACCAAAAACAGCAGAAAACAACAACTGGTTCTTCGGCATCTCGTTAATAGGTTAGTGCCGGAAAATGCATAAATATGACATAAAGTATGCATAAAACATGTAGATATCATCAATAATGTGGCATGGAACATAAGAAATTATCGATACGTCGGAGACGTATCAGCATCCCCAAGCTTAGTTTCTGCTCGTCCCGAGCAGGTAAACGATAACAAAGATAATTTCTGGAGTGCATAACCTTGATCATACTATTGTAAGCATATGGAATGAATGCAGCGATCAAAACAATGTAAATGACATGAGTAAACAAATGAATCATATAGCAAAGACTTTTCATGAATAGTACTTCAAGACAAGCATCAATAAGTCTTGCATAAGAGTTAACTCATAAAGCAATAATTCATAGTAGAGGTATTGAAGCAACACAAAGGAAGATTAAGTTTCAGCGGTTGCTTTCAACTTGTAACATGTATATCTCATGGATATTTGTCAACATAAAGTAATATAACAAGTGCAATATGCAAGTATGTAGGAATCAATGCACGGTTCACACAAGTGTTTGCTTCTTGAGATGGAGAGAAATAGGTGAACTGACTCAACAATAAAAGTAAAAGAAAGGTCCTTCAAAGAGGAAAGCATCGATTGCTATATTTGTGCTAGAGCTTTGATTTTGAAAACAAGAAACAATTTTGTCAACGGTAGTAATAAAGCATATGTGTCCAAAACTGAAACTTCCACCATGGATCATGGCTTTAGTTAGCGGCCCAATGTTCTTCTCTAACATTATGCATGCTCTAACCATTCTAGCGGTAAATCTCCCTTACTTCAGACAAGACGGACATGCATAGCAACTCACATGATATTCAACAAAGAGTAGTTGATGGCGTCCCCGGGAACATGGTTATCGCACAACAAGCAACTTAATAAGAGATAAAGTGCATAAGTACATATTCAATACCACAATAGTTTTTAGGCTATTTGTCCCATGAGCTATATATTGCAAAGGTAGAGGATAGAAATTTTAAAGGTAGCACTCAAGCAATTTACTTTGGAATGGCGGAGAAATACCATGTAGTAGGTAGGTATGGTGGACACAAATGGCATGGTGGTTGGCTCAAGGATTTTGGATGCACGAGAAGTATTCCCTCTCGATACAAGGTTTAGGCTAGCAAGGCTATTTGAAACAAACACAAGGATGAAGCGGTGCAGCAAAACTCACATAAAATACATATTGTAAACATTATAAGACTCTACACCGTCTTCCTTGTTGTTCAAACTCAATACTAGAAATTATCTAGACCTTAGAGAGACCAATTATGCAAACCAAATTTTAGCATGCTCTATGTATTTCTTCATTAATAGGTGCAAAGTATATGATGCAAGAGCTTAAACATGAGCACAACAATTGCCAAGTATCACATTATCCAAGACATTTTAGCAACTACTACATGTAGCATTTTCCAATTCCAACCATATAACAATTTAACGAAGAAGAAACTTTCGCCATGAATATTATGAGTAAAGCCTAAGGACATACTTGTCCATATGAAACAGCGGAGCGTGTCTCTCTCCCACACAATGAATGCTAGGATCCATTTTATTCAAATAAAACAAAAACAAAAACAAACAGACGCTCCAAGCAAAGTACATAAGATGTGATGGAATAAAAATATAGTTTCACTAGAGGAACCCGATAATGTTGTCGATGAAGAAGGGGATGCCTTGGGCATCCCCAAGCTTAGACGCTTGAGTCTTCTTGATATATGCGGGGGTGAACCACCGGGGCATCCCCAAGCTTAGGAGCTTTCACTCTCCTTGATCATATTGTATCATCTCCCTCTCTTGATCCTTGAAAACTTCCTCCACACCAAACTCAAAACAACTCATTAGAGGGTTAGTGCACAATTAAAATTTACACGTTCAGAGGTGACATAATCATTCTTAACACTTCTGGACATTGAATAAAGCTACTTAAAGTCAATGGAATCGAAAAATCCATCAAGCATAGCAAAACAGGCAATACGAAATAAAAGGCAGAATCTGTCAAAACAGAACAGTTCGTAAAGACGAATTTTATTGAGGCACCAGACTTGCTCAAATGAAAATGCTCAAATTGAATGAAAGTTGCGTACATATCTGAGGATCACTCACGTAAATTGGCATAATTTTCTGAGTTACCTACAGAAAATTAGGCCCAGATTCGTGACGACAAAGAAATGCGTTTACTGCGCAGTAATCCAAATCTAGTATGAACCTTACTATCAACGACTTTACTTGGCACAACAATGCACAAAACTAAGATAAGGAGAGGTTGCTACAGTAGTAAAAACTTCCAAGACTCAAATATAAAATAAAGGTACTGTAGTAAAAACATGGGTTGTCTCCCATAAGCGCTTTTCTTTAACGTCTTTCAGCTAGGCGCAGAAAGTGTATATCAAGTATTATCAAGAGACGAAGTGTCAACATCATAATTTGTTCTAATGATAGAATCAAAAGGTAACTTCATTCTCTTTCTAGGGAAGTGTTCCATACCTTTCTTGAGAGGAAATTGATATTTAATATTACCTTCCTTCATATCAATGATAGCACCAACGGTTCGAAGAAAAGGTCTTCCCAATATAATGGGACAAGATGCATTGCATCCAATATCCAAGACAACAAAATCAACGGGGAAAAGGTTATTGTTAACGGTAATGCGAACATTATCAACTCTCCCTAAAGGTTTCTTTGTAGAGTTATCAGCAAGATTAACATCCAAATAACAATTTTTCAATGGTGGCAAGTCAAGCATATTATAGATTTTCTTAGGCATAACGGAAATACTTGCACCAAGATCACATAAAGCATTACAATCAAAGTCATTGACCTTCATCTTAATGATGGGCTCCCAACCATCCTCTAGCTTCCTAGGAATAGAAGTTTCGCGATTTAGTTTCTCTTCTCTAGCTTTTATGAGAGCATTTGTAATATGTTTCGTGAAAGCCAAGTTTATAGCACTAGCATTAGGACTCTTAGCAAGTTTTTGTAAGAACTTTATAACTTCAGAGATGTGGCAATCATCAAAATCTAAACCATTATAATCTAAAGCAATGGGATCATTGTCCCCAATGTTGGAAAAAAATTTAGCAGTTTTATCACAGGCAGTTTCAGCAGTTTTAGCAGTTTCAGGCAGTTTTTCGCGCTTTGCATTAGAAGTGGGAACATTGCCAACACCAATTCTTTTACCATTATTAGTAGGAGGTGCAGCAACATGTGTAGCATTAGCATTGCTAGTGGTGGTAATAGTCCAAACTTTAGCTATATTATCTTCTTTCTCATTTTCTTCTCTTTCCCACCTAGCACGCAATTCGGCCATCAATCTTATATTCTCATTAATTCTAACTTGGATGGCATTTGTTGTAGTAATTTTTTTATTATTATGATTTTCATGAGGCATAACTTTCGATTTCAAAAGATCAACATCAGCAGCAAGACTATCGACTTTAGAAGCAAGTGTATCAATTTTCCCAAGCTTTTCTTCAACAGATTTGTTAAAAGCAGTTTGTGTACTAATAAATTCTTTAAGCATGGCTTCAAGTCCAGGGGGTGTGTTCCTATTGTTGTTGTAAGAATTCCCATAAGAATTACCATAGCCATTGCCATTATTATAAGGATATGGCCTATAGTTGTTACTAGAATTGTTCCGGTAAGCATTGTTGTTGAAATTATTATTTTTAATGTAGTTTACATCAACATGTTCTTCTTGAGCAACCAATGAAGCTAACGGAACATTATTAGGATCAATATTTGTCCTATCATTTACAAGCATAGACATAATAGCATCAATCTTATCACTCAAGGAAGAGGTTTCCTCGATAGAATTTACCTTCTTACCTTGTGGAGCTCTTTCCGTGTGCCATTCAGAGTAATTAATTATCATGTTATCAAGAAGCTTTGTTGCTTCACCAAGAGTGATGGACATAAAGGTACCTCCAGCAGCTGAATCCAATAGGTTCCGCGAAGAAAAATTCAGTCCTGCATAAAAGGTTTGGATGATCATCCAAGTAGTCAGTCCATGGGTTGGGCAATTTTTAACCAAAGATTTCATTCTTTCCCAACCTTGGGCAACATGCTCATTATCCAATTGTTTAAAATTCATTATGCTACTCCTCAAAGATATAATTTTAGCGGGAGGATAATATCTACCAATAAAAGCATCCTTGCATTTAGTCCATGAATCAATACTATTCTTAGGTAGAGATAGCAACCAATCTTTAGCTCTTCCTCTTAATGAGAAAGGAAACAATTTTAATTTTATAATGTCACCATCTACATCCTTATACTTTTGCATTTCACATAATTCAACAAAATTATTGAGATGGGCAGCAGCATCATCAGAACTAACACCGGAAAATTGCTCTCGCATAACAAGATTCGGTAAAGCGGGTTTAATTTCAAAGAATTCTGCTGTAGTAGCGGAGTGGAGCAATAGGTGTGCATAAGAAATCATTATTATTTGTGGTTGTGAAGTCACACAACTTAGTATTTTTAGGAGTACCCATTTTAGCAGTAGTAAATAAAGCAAACTAGATAAAGTAAATGCAAGTAACTAATTTTTTTTGTGTTTTTAATATGGAGATTGCAAACAAGACAGTAAATAAAGTAAAGCTAGCAACTAATTTTTTTGTGTTTTGATTTAGTGCAGCAAACAAAGTAGTAAATAAAATAATGCAAGACAAAAACAAAGTAAAGAGATTGCGATGTGGAGACTCCCCTTGCAGCGTGTCTTGATCTCCCCGGCAACGGCGCCAGAAATTTACTTGCTGGCGTGTAGTTGACGTGGGAGTTAGAAATCTTTGTGGTGTAACTTTTCTTCAGGTCCCCGGCAACGGCGCAAGAAATTTAGCTTGACACGCGTACAGCACGCGACCGTTGGGAACCCCAAGTGGAAGGTGTGATGCGTACAGCAGTAAGTTTCCCTCAGTTAGAAACCAAGGTTTATCGAACCAGTAGGAGCCAAGAAGCACGTTGAAGGTTGATGGCGGCGAGATGCACACTAGTAGGAAAACCCTTATAGGCGGAGCTTATTTCTGTGGCGCACCACTAAAAATGCGCCACAGAATATTATTTTGTGGTGCACCATTCTGGGTGCGCCACAGAAATAGCTTAATTTTGTGGCGCACGCTTGGGTAGTGCGCCACAGAAACTATGTGGGGCCCACATCCTGCATCCACCATTTATTACTGTAGGTATTTCTGTGGCGCACATGTCGTGTTGCGCCACAGAAATAACTTTTTATGTGGCGCACTGGCTTTGGTGCGCCACAGAAGTAGTTGATTCTGTGGCGCACCTTCTCCGGTGCGCCACAGAATTAAGGGACTTATATCAACTCGCCCGTGCCCTCCCCCGCCTATTCACCTCTCCCCTCCCGAGCCCCTCCTGAGCCCCTCTCCCCTCTCCTCCGTGGTCGCCTGGATCCGCCACCGCCGCCTTCCTCCGTGGTCGCCTGGAGGATTCCTCCCCTCTCCCCTCTCCCCTCTCCTCCGTGGTCGCCTGGATCCGCCGCCGCCGCCTTCCTCCGTGGTCGCCTGGATCCTCCATGGTCATCGCCGCCGCCGTCTCCGCCGCCTTCCTCCACGAGGGGCGCATGCCGCCGCGGTCCTCCCATCCCCGCCACCTGCAGCACAAGCTGCCCCTACGGCGAGGAGGGGCCGCCGCGAGGAGGGGCCGCCGTCGCGGCAAGGTGGAGGATCCGCCGCCTCCTCCTCCTCCTCCACCCCTGCCGTCATCTTCAAGCTCGTCCTCCACCCCTGGCATCGGTGCTCTCTCTCCCCTCCCCTCCTCTCCCTCTTAATTCCTCCTCCGCTGCCCCTATGGCTTGTGTTTGCAAGCTCCGGTGATCATTTGATCACCAATTGGTTGATAATTACTTACTACTTTCTCTATCTATGCATGTTGCTTGATATACTTGTGTTGTTGCTTGATTTGTATAGCTTCTCACCATGTCTTGGTGGTTGCTTATGCTTTGAAAAGCATATGAATGGATGCATGATGCTTGCCAAGCATCCCTGTTGCCTAGCAGATTGACTAATTCATTTATCTCGTGAAACTTTATCTTGTTAATGTAGATAATTGAGATGAACTACTTTGCAGTAATGATTCTATTACTGTATTTACTTAAGCTAGATGGATGCCAACTATTGTTGGGGACCCTAGCTTCATTTTGAATCCTGTTGGGTAATGATAAGTGTGTAGGCTTGGTGGTTTGGATGGTTTGGTGGTTGAATTGGCCTTTGCGGTCATGAGCTGCGGCTTGGTAAATCATGCGGGATGGTTTCCTTCCTAGTTCCATTTGGAAGATGCTACTATTCAATTGGTTGGCATAACCATGGTGACTTGAGTTGGTCAAATTCCTGGTCCTTGCCATTTGTACCGGGCTTCACTTGGTCTATGATTAAATGATGACCAAACATTGTTATTCCACCCTATGTGCTTGTGTTTGACATGGTCTGTTGCTATGTCTCTGTACATATTTACTTGATGGATTCTTGTGAGCTTATGGTATGCTAAAATAGAGATATCCACGAGTAGGGGATCATGTAAAATGCCACTTGTGGTATCCTTTGAAGAAAATGGGAAGTTTACGATGGTTTAAAAGACTAGGTGATGCTAGGTTATTAAGTTGGTCTGTCAAGGTTGGTTTTATCCGGTTAACTTGGATAGGCTATGTGTTCTTGCTTACTTATGCATATCCATCTCTACTTGGATTGACTAGCTCGGGCTTGGCCTCTCTCTTGCCGGCATCACTTGGTTACTACCAAGTGATGAATAATCCCTTATGGTACCCCGAGCTTTGTTTTGAACTCAGTCGAGTAATGATAAATTTCTATTTCTTGTTGGATTTGATGAAAATAGAGATATCCACGAGTAGGGGATCATGTAAATGAATGCCACTGTGGTATCCTTTGAAGAAAAAGGACTGTTTCGATGGTTTTAAAAGGCTAGGTGGTGCTAGGTGATTCGGTTGGCTACCAAGACTTGTCTCATCCGGTTAGGCTGGGATATGCTATGTGTTGTTGCTTGTTTAGGCATATCTATCACTTACTTGGATTCATTGGTTCTTGATTGGCCTCTCTTTTGCCAGCATCACTTGGTCTATATACCAAGTGATGAATAATCCCTTTGGAGCATCTGCTCCATGCATGCTATGTGTGTTTGAGCATCTTGACTTATGTCACCATGGTTGCTTGGTTTGTTGGTGTTTTTGTACTTGCCGATGATTAGATGGTTGGTCGATCACTCGTACACTCGGGGGTGGAGCAAGTGAGGCTTGGTGTGATGGCACAAATATCAACTTGTGCATCCTACCGGCCTCACTTACTCCATCCCTGGATGTTAATATTTGTTTCGACCAACAAAGTATGAGGCATATGATATCTAGTTGAGATACCACTTGGCTCTTTCTTCCATTTTAGTGCCGATGATTAGAATGTTTGGTCACCTATACACCGCAATATACTTTGTAGATGAGCCCCCCTTTCCCTGGCCGCCGTTCCGTGAACGAGTCCTTGACGAGACAACATTGCCGACATGCCTCTCCGGCGCAGCACCACTTTTCTTCTCTCGCGTCCAGTACGTGAACGAGTCCTTAATGCCAAGACGGTGCCGACCCCTGTTGTCGCGCTTCAGGCCGTGTCGATCACGCGCCCTGCACTCTTTGCCTTTTTGCCCGGTGAACGAATAGACTAATCGTTGGAATAAGGAAGCCAATGACGGCCGATCGCAATTTAATCTTGCGACCAGCTGTCATCGGTTTCCTTATTCCAACGATCAGCCTATTGGTTCACCGGGCAAGAAGGCGAACGATGCAGGCGCGGGACACACGGCTTGAAGCGCGGCAACACGGCCCGGCATAATGCTGGGCAGGCCGGCACGGTCTTTGCATCAAGGACTCGTTCACTGGACAGCGAGGGACTCGGCGTGGTTCCGCGCCGGAGATGCGGATCGGCGTTGTTGTGTCGTCAAGCACCCGTTGACGGAACGCCGACCGGGGAAAGGGGCCCTACGCAAAGTATACGGCGGTGTATACTGCAACTATGGTTTCGACCATAGTATTTGTGTTGACCAACAATGTATGAGGCACATATTCTATTTTGTCATTCCATTTGCTTTGAGATTTTCAAAATGTCGATGATTAAAATGTTTGGTCACCGTACACTCGGGGGTGGCGTAAGTGAGCCTGGTAAGATAGCACAAATATCAATCTCTTGTGCATCCTACTCGGCCTCGCTTACACCATCCCTAAATGTTAATATTTGTGTTGACCAACAATGTATGAGGCACTTATTCCATTTTATCATTCCATTTGCTTTGAGATTTTCAAAATGCCGATGATTAAAATGTTTGGTCACCGTACACTTGGGGGTGGCGTAAGTGAGCCTGGTAAGATAGCACAAATATCAATCTCTTGTGCATCGGACTTGGTCTCACTTACGCCATCCCTGAATGTTAATATTTGTGTTGACCAACAATGTATGAGGCACTTATTCCATTTTGTCATTCCATTTGCTTTGAGATTTTCAAAATGCCGATGATTAAAATGTTTGGTCACCGTACACTCGGGGCGGCGTAAGTGAGCCTGGTAAGATAGCACAAATATCAATCTCTTGTGCATCGGACTTGGTCTCACTTACACCGTCCCCGAATGTTAATATTTGTGTTGACCAACAATGTATGAGGCATTTATTCCATTTCTCTTGTGCATCGGACTTGTTGGTCTCACTTTCTTCCATTTTCATCATAGTAGGAACTGGATGAAGGACCCCGATGCAAGCGAGCCTGGTGGGTAGAGATGACGGAGCAAAGGAGGAACCGGATGAAGACTACTTTGTATCTCGAAATTGTGAATTTTGTATGAATTAAGAGTTGTATGCAAAACATTTGACACTTGCCACTATATATGTATCTCGATCGGGCTCTAAGTAATGTGATGATGATGTCTATGTTATATCTGTGCAATGTACATGATATTTATATTATATCTGAATGTTGCTCGTATATAACTCTGTGTATCTCGTATTGCTTGTCTATAAACTGCATGTGTATAGCGAGACAGCACAAAATCGTGTATAATACAAGCAAATTCTGTGGCGCACCGAAAACCAATTCCGTGGCGCACGCTTTTCTGTGGCGCACCTAAGAACAAGTGCGCCACGAAACCTAATTACGTGGCGCATGGGCAGGTGCGCCACAGAAACCTTATTTTTGTGGCGACGTTTCTGTGGCGCACCTCCCATGCGCCACAGAATCCATTTTTGGTGCGCCACTGATGAGGCTTTTCCTACTAGTGGTAGTGCGGCGCAACACCAGGGATTCCGGCGCCAACGTGGAACCTGCACAACACAACCAAAGTACTTTGCCCCAACGAAACAGTGAGGTTGTCAATCTCACCGGCTTGCTGTAACAGAGGATTAGATGTATAGTGTGGATGATGATTGTTTGCAGAGAACAATAGAACAAGTATTGCAGTAGATTGTATTCAATGTAAAGGAATGGACCGGGGTCCACAGTTCACTAGAGGTGTCTCTCCCATAAGATAAATAGCATGTTGGGTGAACAAATTACAGTTGGGCAATTGACAAATAGAGAGGGCATGACCATGCACATACATGATATGATGAGTATTGTGAGATTTAATTGGGCATTACGACAAAGTACATAGACCGCTATCCAGCATGCATCTATGCCTAAAAAGTCCACCTTCAGGTTATCATCCGAACCCCTTCCAGTATTAAGTTGTAAACAACAGACAATTGCATTAAGTATGGTGCGTAATGTAATCAATAACTACATCCTCGGACATAGCATCAATGTTTTATCCCTAGTGGCAACAGCACATCCATAACCTTAGGGGCTTCTGTCACTCCCCCAGATTCAAGGAGACATGAACCCACTATCGAGCATAAATACTCCCTCTTGGAGTTACAAGCATCAACTTGGCCAAAGCATCTACTAGTAACGGAGAGCATGCAAGATCATAAACAACACATAGATTGATAATCAACATAACATAGTATTCTCTATCCATCGGATCCCAACAAACACAACATATAGCATTACAGATAGATGATCTTGATCATGTTAGGCAGCTCACAAGATCCGACAATGAAGCATAATGAGGAGAAGACAACCATCTAGCTACTGCTATGGACCAATAGTCCAGAGGTGAACTACTCACTCATCACTCCGGAGGCGACCATGGCGGTGTAGAGTCCTCCGGGAGATGATTCCCCTCTCCGGTAGGGTGCCGGAGGCGATCTCCTGAATCCCCCGAGATGGGATTGGCGGCGGCGGTGTCTCTGGAAGGTTTTCCGTATCGTGGCTCTCGGTACTGGGGGTTTCGCGACGAAGGCTATATGTAGGCGGAAGGGCAGAGTCGGGAGAGTCACGAGGGGCCCACACGCTAGGGCCGCGCGGCCAGCTCCTGGGCCGCGCCGCCCTGCTGTGGCGCCGCCTCGTGGCCCCACTTCGTTAGTCCTCCGGTCTTCTGGAAGCTTCGTGTGAAAATAGGCCCCTGGGCGTTGATTTCGTCCAATTCCGAGAATATTTCCTTACTAGGATTCTGAAACCAAAAACAGCGAGAAACGACAAGCGGCTCTTCGGCATCTCGTTAATAGGTTAGTGCCGGAAAATGCATAAATATGACATAAAGTATGCATAAAACATGTAGATATCATCAATAATGTGGCATGGAACATAAGAAATTATCGATACGTCGGAGACGTATCAATGATCGTGCGCCGCACGATCACCTTCTAATCCAACGCCCCACAGCCCTCGTACCGTTTCGGGTTTTTAAGAGACGCTGACGGGTGGCCCCCAAATCGTCAGACAGCCCACGCGTGCTGGACGCGTGGTGGGATGGTTTCCCCTGTTTAAACCGTTTCGGCCCAATTCATTTTCCCGCCAGGCCCAGTTATTCAAATTCGAAATTCCAGATTCTCTTTAAATTCAATACTGGCTCTGTGTTTGAAATTGAATAGTTTCAAATTGGCTTGGCCAAATTTAGCAAACTTTATATCTCTGGAAATCCCATGAAATTATCTAGACAATGCCACTGGTCTCAACCCTAGATATTTGTTAGAAATAATGTGACAAAAAGAACAAGTCAGGGACTTTTGCACATTCAAATAAATCTTAAAAATCATCCAAAAATGATATTGAGTTGATTTCAACTCTCATATCTCACCTTTCACTTACACTAATTGTTTCTACAAAAATATGGTGTGGTCACTTTGAGTGATCATGGCCTAGTTTGAATAAAGGACTATATGGCTAGTTTAGTTAAGTGATATTGTCCAAAACTATTATGCAAATCATATGAAGTGTTTTACTTCATTTAAATCTTGTCCCAAGTACTTTCATATGAAGTTTGGACCACTGGTCAAATACCCTCACATGAAATACTTGGTGATTTTAAATCATATTTAGAATTGTTAAATTGTACGAGGTATCCTACCTCATTTAAATCATTTTCCCAGTTGATGATGATGAATGGTTGACTTAGGTCAACATGATTTCATGCATGATTATGGAGGAAGTTAAATCTTAAGAAGATTCAATGAGAGAAAATTATTTCCTCCAACACTAAATGGAAACTATCATTTACATATGTAATGAGAGGAAATTATTTTTCCTCAATAAAGAAAACCAATGCACCTAATTGTGTTATGTGGGTGATTAGAATAGTTTGTGTGAAGTGATGATGTTCTTAGTATAGCTATTTGAACTTGTTGAGTGATTATACCTCGTATTCGAATTTAGACGCTAGCACCGGAGAATACCAGGAAGAGGAAGGTTGCTACTAAGAGGAGGAAGAGGAGAACTTTGACCACTACCAAGGCAAGCTAATATTCTTGCAAAGTGCAAAGCCCTTTGGGGCAAGGCACCATTAGTCTTACCTTTCTTACCACAATCCTATCCCAAGTTTTTACCATACAAGTTTTACTTGTTTATTTAAAGAGTTACTTTTATAGTTCACTTTGGTCTAAGTCAAGAAGATTACTAGAATAGCAAAGTTAGTCTCAAAGCTAGCCAAGCAAGATAGCACCCCTCATGATTAGTGCTAGTGCTAAATACTAAAACTTGACTACTCTAGATGGGAACATGTGACTTGTGTTGAATTTGAAACCTTGGAATGATGAGTCATTCCATTGAATAATTTCTGAAGGTGAATATGACTTGGAGAAGATGGTGATTTTTTATTAAAACTGATATTGGTTTGAATGCGATACCTTTCCAATTTTGAGTACCCCCACAATACCTGATTATGGGTAGGGCTTAACTAGAAGTTTATACATCTTAGTATGGGTTCCCTCTGAACACACATCATAGGGGTTATGCCGAGGCTGCCTCCGTTGTTGAGAAATGATGTGAATTGAGGTGAATTGTACGGCCAAGCCCTGTGCAGTTCCCGGGTTGACAGTTGGTCTTCACTGGGAGGCCAAGCTCATGGGGAGAGGTGCTCATACTAGGGTATGTAAGTGAAAGGTTAGGGTTGATGATCCACGTACTGTGTTACGATGATTCAGGGTCATCCCGATGGATGAAATCAAATGTTGTGGCACAAGTGTGCAACCTCTGCAGAGTGTAAACCTATTCGAATAGCCGTGTCCACGGTTACGGACGGTTGGAAAGGCCATACAATTTCCGGTGTCAGATTCTTGAAAATATTGGTGAAGTGAATGGTGAATGGTGACTTGTTTTTGAATCACAACTAAGTTGTGGGAATGACACTAATGTTCCCACTTGAGTTAGTTAGCACAGGAATAAGTCTTTCTCAAATACTTGTGAACTAAAATTGGCTTTATGCAAATAAACTAGAGCTTAGCACCCCTTACTAGAATTGTTAGCACTTACACTAGTATTAGTTTGCGAGTACTTAAAGTACTCACGGCTTTGTCCCTGGCTATTCAAATGGCCAGAGTATGAAGACGAACAGAACTACCGAGGTGACGACCAGCAGGACGCCTACGACAACTACGATTCTTCCGACGTCAAGCGTTGGCCTGTGGACTAGAGAGTCCATTTATCTTTACGCTTCCGCTATGAACTTGTGTTTGTTCGTTGATCAATAGATCAACTATTTGTGTAATATGGGTCATGTGATTCAAGTTGTAAGACAATATGGTTTGTAATGAATGATGACTATGATATTCGACTATTATGCCTCGCAACAACAATATTCCTGGGATTGCGATGAATGACATAATAGGCATCTGGACTTAAAAATCCGGATGTTGACAGGCGCTAGGGCTTCGTTTAAAGCTGATTTGCTTCGCTCATCTTTGTCCTCCAGTCCTTGAAGGAATCTTTGACCGGTGTGCCGACAGGCGAATTTTTCTTGAAGATAAGGTTGTGTGTATTGTAAAATATAATCTATATTGCAAAGCCCCCGAGCCTTTGGCCGGTGCTCGAGCTATTTTTACGTCACGATGAATTTACTATTTTGCGAGAGTGTATATATATTTTGTTACCACGGGTTATGAGCCCCCGAGCCTGTCGATGAAAAAAGATGTATATCACCAATATCTTTTACTATATTGCAGCACCGCGAGCCCGCTTCATTAAAAACCTTTCAGCCCCACTCGGTGCCCTGAAAGGAAAAGAGTGCGTCTGAAAACTCGCGGGCGTTTCAGTACATTGTATGTTTACAAAGGAGGACTATATTTCGACTTCAAGCGTAAAAACGCCTTAGCTGCGCCACGTTCCAGGGATTTTGCTCGGCAACCCCTGTCTTCTTGTCCTTTATCCTGTATGCTCCCCCTTCGATTACTTCTGTGACGATGTAAGGGCCAAGCCACGGCGACTCGAGTTTTTCATGGCTTTTTTGCGTGAGACGAAGAACTAAGTCACCTACCTGAAAGGATCTTGGTCGCAAACGTCGACTGTGGTAGTTTTTCAGGTCTTGCTGGTACTTAGTGACCCGTGATAACACTTCGTCTCGAGCTTCGTCAAGTGCATCGACATCATCCTCTAATGCTTTTCTTGAAGATTCTTCGTCATATTCCGTGACTCTTGGAGAATCATGCTCGATTTCTATTGGCAGTACTGCCTCAGCTCCATGGACCAGGAAAAAACGGAGTTTCCTGTGTCGTTGTATTTGGTGTTGTTTGAATACTCCATAACACGCTGGGCAAGTCCTCTGGCCAAGTATGTCGCGCTTTTTCCAATGGTGCTAGCACGCGTTTCTTGATACCATTGCAGATGATACCATTGGCTTTCTCGACTTGGCCATTGGTCTGCGGGTGCGCAACTGATGCAAAGTGTAGTTTGATGCCTACCTCTACACAATATGCCTTGAATTCCTTGGATGTGAAATTACTGCCATTGTTCGTGACTATGCTATGAGGTACTCCAAACCGGAAGACGATACTTTTCACGAACTTGATTGCAGACGCTCCATCTGGTGAATTTATCGGCTTTGCTTCTATCCACTTGGTGAATTTGTCGACAGCGACGAGCATATACTTGTATCCTCCTAGCGAGGCCTTGTGTAATTTGCCCACCATGTCGAGACCTCACTGAGCAAAGGGCCAAGACAACGGTATTGGCATCAATTCTGCTGCCGGAGAGTGAGGTTTTGCAGCAAATCTCTAGCACGCGTCGCAAGTACGAATTATTTCTTTCGCATCCTCGATTGTTGTCAACCAATAAAATCCTGCTCTGAAAACCTTGGCTGCTATAGCTCGGCTGCTTGCATGATGACCGCATATTCCTTCGTGTACATCCTTCAAAATTATCCTTCCTTCTTCGGGTGTGACGCACCTTTATAACACTCCCGAAATACTTCGCTTGTATAACTCCCCTTTGACCATAGTAAAGGCTTTAGAACGTCTAATAACTCGCCTTGCTTCAACTGGATCGTCGGGTATTTCTTTCCTTAGGATGTATGATATGTACGCCTGCATCCATGGAATTTGCACCATCATTACTAGGTCTTGTTCCTCTTCTTCTTCCAGTGCTGCTTTTGTAGCCCCCGAGGGTTTCTCATCCTTCTCCTTCTTCTTTGGTTCCTTCGGCTTTGTAGATCTCTCGGCTATCTCCTCCCAAAACACGCCTGGTGGATTCACGAGACACTGCGACCCGATATTTGCAAGAACATCGGCTTCATCATTGCTTAACCTGCTGATGTCATTTACCTCGCATCCATCAAACAGCTTCTCTAGCTCATTGTACACTTCCTTGTATGCTATCATACTGTCATTGACTGCATCGCACTGATTCATGACTTGCTGAGCCACCAACTGTGAGTCGCCAAAGATTTTTAATCGAGTTGCGCCACAAGCCTTTGCCATCTTCATCCCGTGTATGAGAGCTTCGTATTCTGCCTCGTTATTAGATGCGTTTGGAAACGTCATCCGTAAGACATACTTTAATTTGTCGCCTTCAGGTGATATTAGTATCACGCCTGCTCCAGCTCCCTCTAATCTCTTGGACCCGTCGAAGTTCATAGTCCAGGTTCTCGATAAATCCGGAGGTCCCGTATTTTGTAGCTCCATCCACTCTGCGATGAAGTCTGGTAGAATTTGCGACTTTATTGCTTTTCTTTTTTCGTACGTGATGTCCCGAGGGGAAAGCTCTATTCCCCACAGGGAGACACGACCCGTAGCTTCTGGATTGTTTAGTATATTGGATAAAGGCGCCTCATTAACCACTATTATCAGATGCGCCGAAAAATAGTGGCGTAGTTTTCTTGCGGTTGTAAACACTCCATATGCTAGCTTCTGGTACTGCGGGTACCGCTGTTTTGAAGGCGATAATACTTCACTGATGAAATATAATTGCCTCTGTACTCCATGGAGTTTTCCTTCTTCCTCCCTTTCAACTACAAGTGTTGTGCTGACCACCTGAGGCGTGGCTGCAATGTATAGCAAGAGGGGTTCCTTCTCCTTAGGCGCCACCAGGATTGGTGGTGTCGAGATTGTTCGTTTGAGATCCTCGAAAGCTCTGTCTGCCTCTTCGTTCCATTGAAACTTCTCTCCTTGCTTGATCAAAGCGTAGAACGGCAACGTATTTTCTCCCAACCTGGCGACGAATCTGCTTAAAGCTGCGACTCGCCCAGTTAATTGTTGTATTTCTTTCAACTTTGTTGGCTTTCTCATTGTTACAATAGCTTGAATTTTCTCTGGATTGGCTTCGATCCCTCTTGCTGAAACTAGGAACCCGAGAAGTTCTCCCGCAGGAACGCCAAAGGAGCACTTTGTCGGGTTCAGCTTGAGGCAAAACTTGTCGAGGTTGTCGAAAGTTTCCTTTAAGTCCTCTATCAATGTTGATCCCTTCTTTGTTGTTATGACGACATCGTCGATGTACACTTGTACATTTTTTCCAATCTGTGTTGCAAGGCACTTCTGCATCATCCGCTGATATGTTGCTCCCGCGTTTTTCAGACCAAAAGGCATTATTCTGTAGAAAAACACGCCATAAGGTGTAATGAACGCTGTCTTGACCTCATCATCTTCTTTTAATATGATCTGGTTATAACCAGAATATGCGTCCAGGAAGGAAAGACGTTCACATCCTGCCGTGGAGTCGATGATTTGATCGATCCTTGGGAGGGGAAAGTGATCCTTTGGACAGTGTTTATTGAGACACGTAAAGTCGACACACATGCGAAGAACTTTTGTGTTTTTCTTCGGGACCAGCACTGGGTTAGCTACCCACGTGGCCTCTGTATGTAGCTCTTTGATAAAACCAGCCTCTCTGAGTCGATCAATCTCTGACAGCATGGCTTTGCGGTTTGGTTCCGAAAAACGCCGCAAAGGTTGTTTAATTGGTCTTGCTATTGGATCCAAGTTTAGGTGGTGCTCGGCATGTTCCCTGGGTACTCTTGGCATGTCAGCTGGACACCATGCGAAGATTTTCCAGTGCTCACGGAGGAACTCGACGAGCGCGCTTTCCTATGCGAGGTCCATGTCTGTTGCAATGGACGTCGTTTTCTTTGGATCTGTCGGGTGGATCTGCACCTCCTTAGAATCCTTGGTAGTGTTGAAGGTTGGCTCCCTGAGTGGCCTTCCTACATCTGGCAACACATCATAATCGGTTGTTAGCCTTGACGCCATATATTACGCTTGCATCCCGAAAGTTTCGACGGTCGATGAAAATCCTTGTCGCATTTATCAGCTAACGCGAAACTTCCTTTGACTGTAATTGGTCCCTTAGGTCCAGGTAGCCTCCACAACAGGTACGTGTAGTGTGGTACCGCCATAAACCTGGCATATGCTGGTCGCCAACAAGGCGTGATACTGCGACGGGAAATCCACGACTTCAAACTCCAGCCTTTCTATCCTATAATTTTCTCGGGTCCCAAACTGAACGTCGAGATTGATCTTCCCCAACGGATAACTTGGCTTCTCTGGAGTGATACCATGGAAACGTGTATCAGTTAGTTTCAGATTTGCTAGGGATATGTTCATCTTCCTTAGTGTATCTGCGTACATAAGGTTTAGACTGCTGCCTCCATCTATGAATACTCGAGATACGTCGAATCCTGCGATCACTGCTGGTAAGATAAGTGCTGACTGCCCTGGTCGAGGAACTTGCTGCGGGTGATCCGCTATTGTGAAGCCAATGTCCTGTCCCGACCAATTTAGGTACTCGATCGTTGGTGGAGGCATCTTCTCTGCCATGAACACTTGACGCAAGATTACTTTCTGATCCCTGTTAGACGGCCTAGCTTTCTGAATCATCGAGACCGCACCGTTGGAGTTGGGGTCGACATATGGAGGTGGGTGTGGTACCGCCGCTATTCTGAGCTGGTGCCGATTTTCGTCCGTAATTGTGGGAGGAGGTGGCAAGTGGATCTCACTCCTGGGCCCCTGGGGGTTTCTATTTGTTGCTTGAGCATTGGCTTGCCCTGCAAACCTCAACATTGCTTGAAAATTTCGACAGTCCTTCTGCAGATGTCCTGACTGCCTCTTCCCATTATTGTCGAGATAGAAATGCATCTGACACGGCCCGTTCATCATATCCTCGGGAGACACAAATGGTCTCTGGAACCTCGGCCCACTATTTTGCATGTTATTCTGGGAGTCATCTCTATTGTCGCCTCGCTGCTCGCTACACCTCTGATATTCATCTCTATTGTTTCCTCCAGTGCTTCCTCGAAAACCAGCCAATATTTGGCCAGGAGCATCATAATTCGAGAACTGCCGAGGAAATCGCCGTCTATTTTGGAAATTTCGACTTCGGTCCTCCTCTGGTGACCTGTGTCGCTTATTGTGAACAACATCTTCTCCATCTGCCCACCTGTTTGCTATCTCCATCAGTGCTGACACTGTCCTTGGGTTGGTTCTCCCCAAGTCTTCGACAAAATCTCCTCGTCGAATTCCTGCCACGAACGCATCTATTGCTCTCTCGTCAGATATGTTCTCTGCCGAGTTTTTAATGACGTTCCACCTCTGGATGTATTTTCTCATTGATTCATCATGCTTTTGTCGACACGATCTCAACTCTTCTAGTGATGCAGGTTTTTTGCAGGTGGATCAGAAATTCTTGACGAATACATCCTCAAAACTATCCCAGCTGTCGATGGAACCTGGAGGGAGCTTTTTTATCCAAGATCGTGCGGCTCCACTCAGATGTACTTGAATGCTCTGCATAGTTGTTGCTCTGGTTCCACCTATCAGCTTCACCGTCTCGAGATAATCAACTAGCCAATCCTCGGGATCTTGCAGGCCATCGAATTTTTTGAAATTATCGGGTAACTTAAACCCGGAAGGAACTCGAGTTTTCCGGACCCTCCTTGTAAAGCACGGTAGCCCACACATATCCTCGTCATCTATCTCTGGGGAACGCCGATGTTCCCTTCTATTTTGTCGTGCTCTGTCCACCCGTGCTTGTGTTATTGTGTCTCTTGCCCCACTTGTTCTCTCGGGACCTGGTGCTGCTGCAGTGGGTCGTGGACTATTTTGCCTTGCTGATCCTTCGGGATGCGAATTTATAAATGCCGTTCCCATGGCTCCAACTCCTGCCATGGCCATATTGTACAATGCTTCTCTGGGATCTCCGGGAGGTGGCTTGGATGCGAGGATGAAGGCTTGCGTCGCCATGTACCCATCTTCTGGTGTCTTTGGGATAATGTTCCCCCTCGTGTCTATCGACATAAAGGACATGTCGAGGTTTTGAACCAGATTCTCCCTATCTGCTTCAGGTATATTTTGCAGCCGAGATCTTGCTCTATTTCGTGCTGCCCTGTGGCTATCTCCCGAAGTGCCAGACTGTTGACTCAAGTTAGCTCTTCGCCTGCTCGATGCAGAAGCTGCTTCCTGCCTCCTGTCCAACTCGATTTTCTGCTTCTCGAGCTCCCTCCTGGTACGTGCAAGCCTATATTGATACGCTTGTAACTTCTCAGGTGTCGCCGCAATGGTCATTGGCTCTGTACCATCAATAGCTCTTGCGACTCGATCCCATACTGCCTGCGGAAATCGCACCATCTCTCGTGTTCCTGGTCTGATATATTTTGTTCCCAAACCTCGCGTGAGTTCTGCAGGATCGACATACGGATTTCCCGCATCGTCGAAGTTTTCTGACGTCTCCTCCCCGGGCGACTTGGTTCTCCAATTACATAGATCCGATGATATTTTGGATTCCGAACTTTGTCGGGTTTGGTGACACCATCATTGAGATTGGTGAAGACCTTTCCAACAGTAGTGGATCTGTCGATGAAGTTGAAGCTGTCAATGTTGCTCGAGTCATCGCTTATATCGAAGTCCGCAGATGACTCGAAAGACATGTCGCTGAAGATCTTGGCGAGTTTTTCACTTGCCCTGGTGCTGATGAAGCGTGGCGACGAAGTCTCCTCGTCGCCTGACTCGATTGACGATGATGAACTCGAAAAATCGGGATCGACCGCTGATAATCCCGACGAGATCGGAATTTCGAGACGATACGCTCCTTCTTTCTCGACGCGGAAGTGGAACTTTCCGAACGTCATCTCCATAGGCTCCTCCAGATACGCATATGCATCCAAACGGGAGGGCGGGTGAGGAACAAAATCGACTAGACCAGTTTCGATCTGTTTACCTCTGTCCATCGCGTTGATTGCAGTTGACGAAGTCGACGATCTTGAACGTGCCATCGAGATCAGCTCCTTGACACCTCTAGTCCCCACAGACGGCGCCAATTGACAAGGGATTAACTTATCAATGCCTACAGATTGTAGACTAGGGTTTTAGTCGGAAGTAGAGGGCAAGTAGATCTCGAAGGTTTCAGCCGAAAAGTGCTCGACGATGTAAAAACTAGGGTTGCGTGAGACGATGAATCGATGCTATCTTTGTCCCTCGACTCCCCTTATATAGGAGGTGAAGTCGAGGGATTCACAATACACAAGTTACAGAGTCCGGGAGGGTTTCTAACCCGTCCCGTAAAATTACAAATCTATATTTCCTAATACAACTCTAACTTTCCTTAATATAACTTGGGCTTCATATCCTTCGACTTGTGGGCCTTCAGTAAACCCTGGGTACCATCTTCGGCAGGCCCATTGGGGATGCCTATGTCAGCGGGCGAGCTCGGGGACAGACGGGGAAGGCCGCCGGCGCAGGCAAGCTCGGGCCGGACGGGGGCAGCCACGGGCGAGCTCGAGGTCGGGACGGCCGCGGGCGGGGACGGGGGCGAGCGCCGGCCAGGGACGGCCGCCGGCGGGGGCGAGCGCCCGGATAGGGACGGCCACCGGCGAGGGCGAGCTGCGGGAGGGCCGGGGGCTAGCTCGCGAGCTCGGGGAGGGCCGAGACGGGTCAACGCCAGGAAAACAGAAGAGAAAAATAGTGGAGGAAGAAAAATAAGGGAAAGATTTGGGGCTGATTGGTGGGCTCTACGTCCAGCGCATCTTCTTCTCCACGTGTATCGCCAACTCAACACTGACAAATGGAACGTTCCGGTCTGAATTGTTGTTAAAATGTGGTTAGATGATTATTTGTTCGATTTCTAACGCTATATCACAGAAGTTGTAGTTTTTAGCAAAAATTTCCAAGAATGATACTAACCCGTAACCCATGCGTCAATTGCGGTAGATTTGTGTAATTTACTCGTCGGCCGACGCCTAGCGCGGGCCAACCAAAATAACCGAAAAGCGGGGGCCGGATATGGGCTTGCGGGGGAATGCAACGGAGACGGATTTATGATCCAACTAAACCGAGCCAGAGCCAATCAGTCCCCACCGCACCAGTTCTCTTCTCCCTGTAGTCCGCCTGCACCACCAGACCGGAGATCAGCGGACGGCGGCCATCGGCGGCGTTCCCGTCGCCACCTCACGCACTTCGCCTTCCCTAATCTCCTCCCACAGGACGCAGGCGACACGCGCTGCTGCTCCCACCAGTCCACTCTCCCTCGCCTAGGGTTTTCACCCATTGCTCCAGCCAAGGTACGAATCCAAATCTTCGAATTCTACATTGATGGATAATTAATTGGACCGGGGACTGGGAGGGTAATTTGCAGTTTCGCGTTGCCTTCATGTTGTTCATAGCATTTCTACTCCCAAACATGACCTGATATTTAAGATGACAGTTTTTTTTTTCTGAACCATGAAACCAACATCTCCTGTCTAAATTGATTGCTCTCAAGTACCCATTAGTTTACAAGTCTGTGGCAAGCTTAAGCTACTATTAGCATTTTACATTCTCCTATGTGGGTACTAGCATGTTTTCTGCATTTCTGCACCGAACCATGAGCTGGAATTTAAAGATGTAAGTGGCGCGAGTTCAGTTTTCCTGTAATCCAGCCTCTCCTGTATTACGAATTTCTCTAAAATACCAAACTATCTTGACAAGTATGTGGCAACCCAAAGTTACTGTTAGCATTTGCATCCTTCTGTGTCGGTAATGTTCTTTACGATGTATATCATGTTCTTCTCAAATGCATTGCAGATGGACAAGAAGATGTCCAGAAAGAGAAGGCTGGTACTTATAAGAGCCGCTGCATCCTTGGCTTCATCTATGGTCACGATGTATGTCCGGTCTAGACAACGGAAAAAGGGGAAAAAGAAGAAAGAGGGTATTGCCTATGGCCCAATCGTTGACAGGGACGAGAAAAGGATTGACTTTCTAAATAATCAGATTTACAAGGATGATATGACTTGCCAGAGGACGCTAAGGCTTACGAGGGCTTCTTTCTTCAGCTTGTGCCAACATTTGAGGGAACGCTCTTTGCTCCGTGACACCGTCCATATATGTATCGAGGAGCAAGTTGCCATGTTCTTGATCACAGTAGGACACAACCTTCGGAATAGGGATGTAGCTGCTATTTTTAACAGGTCAGGTGAACCGGTTAGTCGCTACTTTGGACTAGTCCTCCATGCCATAGGCAAGCTAAAGGACGAGCTTATTAGGCCACCATCATTGGAGACTCCAACTAAAATTGCCGGTGACTCAAGATGGGACCCATACTTTAAGGTATGGCCAGGAACAACTATATTATTGTTCGGCTCTAAGGTAAAAACTACTGTATGTGTTTTACTAATTTGTGGTGGTGGTTCTGATCTTACAGGATTGTATTGGAGCCATAGGTGTCACACACATTCAAGCTTCTGCTAGTAAGAACGCGGAGACTGCCTTCTGTGCTAAGAAGTCATTTCCAAGCCAAAATGTGCTGGCAGCCATTGATTTTGACCTTCGTTTCACATATGTACTGGCTGGCTGGGAGGAATCTGCACATGATGATGCTGTTTTAGTGGACGCAACAGAGCGTGAGAATGGCTTACATGTCCCTCATGGTAATAAATCTGTTCTACCATGATATCTCCATATAGAGTTATTACTACTACTTAGTACTGTGCGATGCCACCTTAGGTGCTCATATGTGTTCCTGATATTTTAGGGAAATTCTACCTAGTGGATGCTGTACATGGAGCCAAACCTGGTTTTCTGCCACCTTTCCGCGGTGCGACATATCACTCGAATGAGTGGGGGAATAATCATTTGCAGTATGCAAGGGAATTGTTCAATCGTAGGCACTCAGCTCTACAAGTGACCGCAGAACGTGCATTCTCATCACTCAAGCGGAGATTTAAAGTTCTTGATGATGGAATCCCATTCTTCCCCTCTGCTACTCAAGTGGATGTTGTGATGGTTTGTGTCATCCTCCACAACTGGGTTCTTTCCAAAGGCACTGATTGCTTCATCCTGCCAGAGAGTAATTGCAAACCTACACCCCCTAGTTTGCAAAGCCAGCAAATACATGACCATAGCCACATGGTTGGGTTCAGACAAGCCCTTGCCGACAAAATGTGGGAAGACCATCAAAACTACCAGCGCAGTGATGCTGACTTCTTGAACACCCCAATTGACTATCATGAGATGGCCACAAGCTTTGGTAATGGTATGGCTTCGGGTGTTTTTGCTAAGAATTGGGGCGATCTTCTTGCTGCGAATGTGACCGAGAATGAATATGCCAATGGAGGAAATGACACTTCTGCTGCAAGTGTTGAAGACTTTACACTGCCTTTTACTATTCCCAGAGGGGGGAACATTGGTGAATCCTCCAGCAGTAGAGCACCAAAAAGGGCCAAGCTAGACAATGATGATGAGTTGACACACTTGATGACTAGCCTTGATAACCTTACCAAAGCTATAGAGAAGTCCAAATATGTAGATGTTCCTGAAGACCTCTGGGGTAACTTGATGGATCTCCCTGGATTTGAAGAAGCGCATCTTACCCATTATTACGCTCATTTAGTTGAGAATCCTGCAATTGCTTGGTCATTCAACAAGCTTAGCATGTCCAACAAAACGATGTGGGTTGTTAGTTATATCAAGAACCTCCGTTCTGTGTAGAACCTGCTTTTTTATATTTGAGTTATGTGGTAAGCTGTTTCTGTTGCCAGTAGAAACAATCACAATGTGGTACGGCTGTGCAATGCCTATCTGTGTTTTGTAACAACAGAGCAATTAAACTGTGGCT
This sequence comes from Lolium rigidum, assembly GCF_022539505.1. Taxonomy (NCBI): domain Eukaryota; kingdom Viridiplantae; phylum Streptophyta; class Magnoliopsida; order Poales; family Poaceae; genus Lolium; species Lolium rigidum. The sequence goes on along the minus strand of NC_061513.1, from coordinate 349,202,401 downwards.
GACCTTGTAAATAATTCATGTGTGTGCCATGCATGCGATCTTGGCCGGATGCTTAATGCTAATAGTCCCGGATGACGGATGTATATATATCTTATGCGTGTGATTGATTTGAATTCCAGAGTGATGTTGCTAATTTAATGTTCAGTTCATCAGTTAGATAGTATTGTCATTAGTGTTTTTGTATATACCTCTGAATTTTTGGTGCGGATGTAAACTGTTTGTCTATAGCTCGTGAATGCTCATGGTTTACTCTGAATCTTCATCGTCAATAAGAGCTGTGTTTACTCTGATGGGTAGAGCAGTTTCTTGTCCCATATCCCACATGTCCAAGAAATCATTTAGTTGTGTGTAATCTTCTTCTGCCAGCTCTAGGATGCACCGATGAATCAATTCCTACTTGCTGGTGCTTTTGAGTTAGTTTTTTCGAAATAGAGGTTCTACCCCTATCCTCTGCATCAAAATGATGCCCATAACTTTTTATTATTAAAATTATTTAACGGAACCTTACAGAAAAATACAAAAATTGAAACCACCTCACTTACGATAGATGCCGGCCTCATGCTCGGACCTCACCAATGCACTCAGAAAACTGGAGGCCTCATCAAAATACCCTATAGCGAGTCAGGACTCGGGAACTCAAACCGGTCCAACAAACCCTATACGCACACCACTGCAGACGCTCGAGAAGTCCATGCCACCATCGTCTGCGGACCCATTTTCAGGCAGGATCAACGCATTGACCTTGCGGCCATTGACGCTGCCACAACGCCAGACGATGCCACCTCCCTGTGCGAGTCCATCACACTGCGTCCGTCCTCCTCCTCTCCCCTAGGCGCCAATTCCAAAGTACAAAACTGGTTTCGCTTTTAAGTTAGTTGTACCTCGGCGTGACATGATTACGAATCAAATCGAATAAACTTTTCGTGAGAGTTTGGGGCCAGAACTTTGGCCAAATTTTGCTTTTGAAATCTTTTCAAACATAGGTAAGTTGACTGCTCACAAAAAGATGACAAAACAACAAACTAGCGAACTTAGACAGTATGACAGTTGGATGGTGATAGGCCATTTAAAATCGTAAGATTTCAACTAGAATGGTGAACCATTTAATCATAGTTAGATGGATGGTTCAAACTCTTATACCACAAACTTGCGTATTTTGTGTTGGTATAGAGAAAATAACCATAAATATATTAAAATCAAGGAGGATGCAACTACATATGGAGAACTGTGAACGACAGATAATACATAGTAGTCATTTAGAAAATATTTGATAACCTTGCGAGTGTGTGAATAAATAGAGGTTATAGTGTATCATGAGTTTTCTACAAAAGTTATACATATGAAAGTAACCGGCAGAAACTACATAACATTATTACTTCCACAGGATTTTTTTTAATTACTTCCACAGGAATTTAATACTAGAAAAGTTTATAACAAATGTAGCTTCACAAAAATTCCCAGATAAATCATGTAATCCGAAGAAGATCTAAGTGTATCTTTACTATTATATGTGAGTTCGTACGTCGTTAAAAATGTTTGATTTCAAAGATTGAAGACAACTTGACCGTCTAATCTTACTAAACGTCTCCCGCTTGCCATCCAGCCATTCGTCTAATCCACCCTCCTCAAAATCTCCTAAACGCGGATTACTTTCCAAAATCAACACCAAGAGTAATAAAACCGTATAAGGAAGTAAACAACGAGAATTAATCTCCTAATCACGGATTACTTTCCAAAATCAACAAAACCGTCCTGCTAGATAAGGAAGTAAACAAGGAGAATTAATCGTGGGATAGCCACAATCACAGGATAGCCAGGATCAAGTAATCGCCACAATCATTAGTAGATTGAGTTGCTTAGGCGCTTACTCCATTCCTAATTTGCCCCACATACGTCTCATCCATGGAAAAACGGGCTAACTCTTCGAACTTGAGACATCTATCTGTTCCCCTCCTCGTGGTGGCCAGCCACCATACTCGCGGTCTCTCCGGTGGCTGCACCCGCCACGGTGAGCAGCACAAGGAAGGGGCAAGCGAGCCAAGACCAGGGTACACGACGGAGCTTAAGGCCTGTCCCTGGTAATCGACGGGGACGGCCAAGGCAGCGCGAGAAGCGCGCTCGGTGACGGCCTCATCTGGCGGGATTGGCTCGGCCGGGAAGAGCTCGTCGCAGCGCAGGATCTGTGTCTGGCGGGTTGGGAGCGGCTGAGAGGAGCTCGTCGCGCGTGGCACAGGATCCGTGTGTCTTCACTCTTCACTGCATATCGTCGTGGGCCTCCTAGGTATGGCTCATCGGCTTATTTTCGGCAGACCATCATGATCAACGAGCAGCAGAATCATCGTTGCAGGTAGGGGCGGATCTGTATAGGGTGACCCTGATGCACATGCATCAGGGTAGAAGGAAATTTTTAGTACTATTTGTGTATTTAGCAAGGTAAATGCATCAGGTTAGAGTAAGAAAAGTGCACCATGGAGGAAAAAATTCAACTAGCAAGGTTACAAGCTTGATAAGTGCATCAGGGAACTTTTCTTCCCAGCTCCACCCCTGGTTGCAGGCGATGTGTCCACATGTGCCGCCACTAGATCGCGTACTTGTTGCATCAATCGTTTCCACTACTGTATGTTCTAGAATAGTGAAATGTTGCATCATGCATTATTTCTAATTGTTAGGTCAATATTGTATTGTGGCTTTGACAAAAGGGTACATATGAGCCATCATAATCTGCCCTTGTGTGTTTTCTCTAACGTGATAGCCTTTTTAATTGTAGATTTGTGCCTCGGTGCGATGCTTTGAAGTCTCGACCTTCTCTAGAGTAAAGAGACTGTTGTGCACATAAATCATCAAATTCAACATTTTTTGTACTACCGATAGATGCAATGTGTCAACTAACTAGTAGCTTGTCTGATCTATGAGTACTATTCAATTATTGAGGCAGAAGCCAATCCTGTTACTTCCTCTTCTTCATATCCTGACTTCCACTCGTGTATTTGTAATTCTTTTACATATTAAATTCTCTTATAGTGTTCATGAAGTTTACCTAAAATAGGTTTGGGTGGTTTATTGGTTTATTGTACCATTCAAAAAAGATACAAATGGACTGACATGTTGATGTTGAGTTTTTGTCTGTATGTACCTTAGCTGCTATATGCTGTCCACCGAACTTTTGGTGGGTTATCAACCTTATTCCTATTACCACTCAACTTTTATAAAAATATTTATTTTTAGTAATTCTATATGGCTATACCTACATGGATCAAGTACTTTGATATGCATTGTAATACCTAAAGGTTTCATTATTCCGATTATTTATTTTCATTTACCTACTTCCTCTGTTGTTTGGATTGATTTAAAAAATAATCAATAGTTGCTGCATGAACCATGTGGGTCGGTGTCATGGTGTCCACGGACCATTCATGATATGCGTGGGAGATGGAAAAATCAGATCAATCCTTTTCGTGAAAATGTATATTAGCTAATGGCATGTTAAATAATGAATTATGTGCATATTTTGATAGTACCTCATGATTACTTCTATGATTTCAGGTATTCAACAATTATCTTCTGGAATAAGGAAAATTTGAAGTAGATCTTGCTTCGAGTCAGTAGCATGTGCATTTTTACTGCACTTATAGACCATCTGGATCAGCTTTTTTTACTAGCACTTCCAGTAAAGTCTTATTTGTTTGTTGAATGACACCAGTCTCAGATGAATGGAAGAGGTGCACACCTGTTAGATGACCATAGTGCACTGTTCTGGTAAGCGACTCAAATATTGCCTTTTTCACCCTTTTAAGCAATAATATTACCTTTTTCGCGGTTAAGTTGAAATTATATACCATTCTTTAGTTTGAAGCGGCTCGATCAGCGACATGGCACCCCATGTAGAAGTTGTCGTTGCTTTCATGGTTGCAAAAGCCGATAATGTGCGCACAATGTCTTGCTTAGTTAAGATATTTTGAGGATTGCATCTCTGTGTTGTCGGGTGCTTTGTCTCCACGTCTCCATGCGAATTTTGCGTTTTTCTTCACTGTTTCTATGTGAGATGAATCTTGAAAGGAATAAACCATGTGGGCATAGAATTATTATTGTATCATCTGTGGAGTAATTTTAACCCTCTGATGAGGACATCCCATCTATTGATACAACCGCTGTACCTACAGCCACACAAATACAAGGACCAATCACTCGAGCTCGTGCCAAACAACTTAACTATCATGTATTTTCGTTTCTTGGATGTAAGGGTACATTGCCCCTATGTGTGGTTTTGGTAATTAATGACAACCCCTATGGACTAATGTTTTCATTGAGTTTATATGAAGGAATATTCCATAGGTACTACTTGCTCTCCATGTGTTGGATTCAAGTATGGATGCCATGAAGATAAAGGTATACCTTGTGTATTGGCATCAAGATCATCGGTTTGAAGATACATATGTGATATGATCAAGAAGAAGAAATGAAGATGGAGTTCTTATGTGGAACTCAATATTAGCCATGCTCTATCTTATGAGAGTATGAGAAGGTACAAGGTTAAGTCGGGCAAGTTCAAGATGAGCATCTCAAGCGGATCACATGCTTGAAGCTTGCCGTCCATTTGGTGATAATGGACATGTGAAGATGTGCATCAATTGAGCTTTCCCATCATGGTGTATGGGGGAGCATTTGTGAGTCTTCACGAAGCGACGATGATCAAGTGAGGCATTCCGGCTTGAGTGGAGCTTGAAGAGCTATCATCAATATCAAGCGGGATGCGCAAGGCAAAGGTATGGCCTTGCTAGGTTTTCCTTTTACCGGTCTCAAGGTGGATGTAGGGAGACCGGATTATAGGATAGATAGCCGCACTATTAAGAGGGGCTTTCGGTTGAGTAACTTGATCACATCGTCCTAGGGAGCTCAATCCTTTAGATACTTTGCATATCCTTATTGCTTCTTGGTGTTTCTCTATATGAGGTTCTTGAGCTTGTTGCTAGCTTTACAACAAGCCCAAGTTCATCGAAAACGGTGTTCGCATGCATCTTCTATTGCGTTTTCGAGGTTGGGTGATTTTACTCGGTTATTCATGATATAAGGTTCTACCCTTTTATATTCATGATAAAATCCCCTCCTACAGTTTCATGAGTTTGCACTTTCTATTGGATAGCATTTGTTGTTATCTTTCCAACGAAATTAGTTTCATGTCAATCGGAGTTCGGGAGCTCTAGTTATTAAAGGAAAAGGAAAAAGAATAAAAAGTAAAAAAGGGGAAGGGGCCAGCTGGCCGGACCGGCCCAGCCGCCGGGCCACCCGGTCGAAACCGGCCCGGGCGCTGACGCCGACCGGGCGGCGTACTGAGGCGCCCCCGACCTGGTCCGGCCCAGGCTCCGGTCGCCGACCGGCCCACCCGGTGCTGGCCCCGGCCGGACCGGCCTCCCCGCCGCTCGGCCCACGCGGCCGCTTACGCGCCGCCCACGCGCGGTTGGGGCGCCCGGCTTGCCCCGCCTGGGCCTGGCTGCTCCGAGCGGCCTGATGTCTACGTTCCCCCTCCTTTCCTGTAGACAGTGTTGGGCCTCCAAGAGCAGAGGTTTGTAGAACAGCAGCAAGTTTTCCCTTAAGTGGATCACCCAAGGTTTATCGAACTCGGGGAGGAAGAGGTCAAAGATATCCCTCTCATGCAACCCCGCAACCACAAAGCAAGAAGTCTCTTGTGTCCCCAACACACCTAATAGGTGCACTAGTTCGGCGAAGAGATAGTGAAATACAGGTGGTATGAATAAGTATGAGCGAGTAGCAACGGTGCCGAGAAAATAGCTTGCTGGCGTGTAGTTGATGGTGGTAGTATTGCAGCGAGTAGTAACACAGATGAAACGATGAAACAAGCAGTAGTAACGCAGCAGTATTTAGGAACAAGGCCTAGGGATTAGACTTTCACTAGTGGACACTCTCAACATTGATCACATAACGGAATAGATAAATGCATACTCTACACTTTTGTTGGATGATGAACGCATTGCGTAGGATTACACGAACCCTCAATGCCGGAGTTAACAAGCTCCACAATTTGTTCATATTTAAGTAACCTTATAGTGTAAGATAGATCAAAAGACTAAACCAAGTACTAACATAGCATGCACACTCGTCACCTTCATGCATATGTAGGAGGAATAGATCACATCAATATTATCATAGCAATAGTTAACTTCGCAATCTACAAGAGATCATGATCATAGCATAAACCAAGTACTAACACGGTGCACACATCTGTCACCTTTACACACGTGCGGGAGGAATATAACTACTTTAATAACATTGCTAGAGTAGCACATAGATGAATAGTGATACAAAACTCATATGAATCTCAATCATGTAAAGCAGCTCATGAGATTATTGTATTGAGGTACATGGGAGAGATGAACCACATAGCTACCGGTACAGCCCCGAGCCTCGATGGAGAACTACTCCCTCCTCATGGGAGCAGCAGCGGTGATGAAGATGGCGATGGAGATGGCAGCGGTGTCGATGGAGAAGCCTTCCGGGGGCACTTCCCCGCTCCGGCAGCGTGCCGGAACATAGACTCCTGTCCCCCAGATCTTGGCCTCGCGATGGCGGCGGCTCTGGAAGGTTTCTGTGGTTTTCGTCGAACGCATCAGGGTTTTCGCGACGGAGGCTTTAAATAGGCGAAGAGGCGGCGCAGGAGGGCTTCTGGGGGGCCCACACCATAGGGCGGTGCGGCCCCCCCTCTGGCCGCGCCAGGATGTGGTGTGGGGCCCCCAGGGCTTCCCTCTGGCGGCTCTCGGGTGTTCTGGATGGTTCCGGGAAAAATAGGAACCTGGGCGTTGATTTCGTCCGATTCCGAGAATATTTCCTTACTAGGATTTCTGAAACCAAAAACAGCAGAAAACAGCAACTGGCACTTCGGCATCTTGTTAATAGGTTAGTTCCAGAAAATGCACGAATATGACATAAAGTGTGCATAAAACATGTAGATAACATCAATAATGTGGCATGGAACATAAGAAATTATCGATACGTCGGAGACGTATCGGCATCCCCAAGCTTAGTTCTGCTCGTCCCGAGCAGGTAAAACGATAACACGAGATAATTTCTGGAGTGACATGCCATCATAACCTTGATCATACTATTTGTAAAGCATATGTAGTGAATGCAGCGATCAAAACAATGTATATGACATGAGTAAACAAGTGAATCATAAAGCAAAGACTTTTCATGAATAGCACTTCAAGACAAGCATCAATAAGTCTTGCATAAGAGTTAACTCATAAAGCAATAATTCATAGTAAAAGCATTGAAGCAACATAAAAGAAGATTAAGTTTCAGCGGTTGCTTTCAACTTGTAACATGTATATCTCATGGATAATTGTCAACATAGAGTAATATAACAAGTGCAATATGCAAATATGTAGGAATCAATGCACAGTTCACACAAGTGTTTGCTTCTTGAGGTGGAGAGAAATAGGTGAACTGACTCAACATAAAGTAAAAGAAAGGCCCTTCGCAGAGGGAAGCGGGGATTAAATCATGTGCTAGAGCTTTTTAAGTTTTGAAATCATATAGAGAGCATAAAAGTAAAATTTTGAGAGGTGTTTGTTGTTGTCAACGAATGGTAATGGGTACTCTAACTACCTCGCCAACTAGACTTTCAAGAGCGGCTCCCATGAAGGACGTTATCTCTACCAGCAAGGTAGATCATCCCTCTTCTCTTTTGTTTACACATGTACTTTAGTTTTTGTTTATTTATGGGTGACACTCCTCCCAACCTTTGCTTACACAAGCCATGGCTAACCGAATCCTCGGGTGCCTACCATCAATCTCATACCATGGAGGAGTGTCTATTTGCAAAATTAAGTTGCTTTGCTGATGAATCGAGCAAAACATGTGAAGAGAATTATTAATGCAAGTTGTAATTAATTGGGGCTGGGAACCCCATTGCCGGCTCTTTTTACAAAATTATTGGATAAGCGGATGTGCCACTAGTCCATTATGAAAGTCTCGTCAAAAGTAAATGACAAGGTTGAAAGATAAACACCACATACTTCCTCATGAGCTATAAAACATTAACACAAATTGAGAAGCATTTTGAAGGTTTAAAGGTAGCACATGAAGTATTTACTTGGAATGGCGAGAAAATACCATGTAGTAGGTAGGTATGGTGGACACAAATGGCATAGTGGTTGGCTCAAGGATTTTGGATGCATGAGAAGTATTCCCTCTCGATACAAGGTTTAGGCTAGCAAGGCTTATTTGAAACAAACACAAGGATGAACCGGTGCAGCAAAACTTACATAAAAGACATATTGAAAACATTATAAGACTCTACACCGTCTTCCTTGTTGTTCAAACTCAATACTAGAAATTATCTAGACCTTAGAGAGACCAATTATGCAAACCAAATTTTAGCATGCTCTATGTATTTCTTCATTAATAGGTGCAAAGTATATGATGCAAGAGCTTAAACATGAGCACAACAATTGCCAAGTATCACATTACCCAAGACATTATAGCAATTACTACATGTATCATTTTCCAGTTCCAACCATATAACAATTTAACGAAGAAGAAACTTCGCCATGAATACTATGAGTAGAAACTAAGGACATACTTGTCCATATGCTACAGCGGAGCGTGTCTCTCTCCCACACAAGCATGATGTAATCCAATTTATTCAAACACAAACAAAAACAAAAGCACACAGACGCTCCAAGTAAAGTACATAAGATGTGATGGAATAAAAATATAGTTTCAAGGGAGGAACCTGATAATGTTGTCGATGAAGAAGGGGATGCCTTGGGCATCCCCAAGCTTAGACGCTTGAGTCTTCTTGATATATGCAGGGGTGAACCACGGGGGCATCCCCAAGCTTAGAGCTTTCACTCTTCTTGATCATAGTATATCATCCTCCTCTCTTGACCCTTGAAAACTTCCTTCACACCAAACTCGAAACAAACTCATTAGAGGGTTAGTGCATAATCAAAAACTCACATGTTCAGAGGTGAGACAATCATTCTTAACACTTCTGGACATTGCCCAAAGCTACTGGAAGGTAATGGAACAAAGAAATCCACCAACACAGCGAAAGAAGCAATGCGAAATAAAAGGCAGAATCTGTCAAAACAGAACAGTCCGTAAAGACGAATTTTAAAATGGCACCAGACTTGCTCAGATGAAAATGCTCAAATTGAATGAAAGTTGCGTACATATCTGAGGATCACTCACGTAAATTGGCATAATTGTCTGAGTTACCTACAGAGAATTTTGCCCAGGTCCGTGACAGCAAAGAAAACAGTTTCTGCGCAGTAATCCAAATCTAGTATTGACTTTACTATCGAAGACTTTACTTGGTACAACAAAACACAAAACTAAGATAAGGAGAGGTTGCTACAGTAGTAAACAACTTCCAAGACACAAATATAAAACAAAGTACTGTAGCAAAATAACACATGGGTTATCTCCCAAGAAGTTCTTTCTTTATAGCCATTAAGATGGGCTCAGCAGTTTTGGTGATGCACTCGCAAGAAATAGTATTTGAAACAAAAGGGAGCTTCAAGAGGAAAATTCAAAACACATTTAAGCCTAACATGCTTCCTATGCAGAGGAATCTTGTACACAAATGAATTCATGAAGAACAAAGTGACAAGCATAAGAGGATAAAACACGAGTAATTTCAAGATTCTCAACATAAAGAGGGGAAACTTAATATTATTAAGATGCATATAACCACATTTCCCTCTCTCATAATAACTTTCAGTAGCATCATGGATGAAATCCACAATGTACCCATCACTTGAAACATTCTTAGCATGGTTCATATGCATAGAAGTATCATTAAATTTGGCATAAGAAGAGTTCTTCTCATTAATAGTAATTGGAGCAGGATTATTATCAAGAATTTGAACATGGTAAACAAGTTGCATATTAAGGGAATCGTTTTTGGTAACCCAATCATGACTATGACAAGTTTCATAAGGGTAGTTATAACCTATATCATAGCATTCATTATAATAATCATCAAAGATCGGAGGCACGATGTCATCATAAGAAATAGAATAGTTATCTTTCACAGTCGGTTTATCTATGACCATACCATCGTTGTTATTAGAAGGAGATGTATCAAACACATAATGATCAGTAGCAAAAGGATTTTCAAACACCTCTTCCCCAAGCTTAGAGCTTTCTATATCATTATGGGAGGAAGCATGGATAGCACTGACACTATGGCAATTATTATCATCATCATTTTCAGAATTAATTTCCCAGAGATTTGCAATATCAAAAGTAGTATGCTCATTCAAATCATGATCACTAATGTATGTAAAGGGCATAGGAAGATCATCGTATTCAGATTCATTATCACAATAATCATTAGGAGCAACATACTTACGGTTACCTAGCGTTATCTCATTCACGCGGGGATACGCCGTTACCTCTTTCTTTTTATTCTCCTTCTTCTTCTTCTTCTTCTTCTTCGTTCCCTTCTTCTTCTTCTTCTCTTCCTTCTCCTCGTTCCCTTCTTTAGGAGGAAGAGGCTTGAAGGGTGGCTTGTCCGCATAACTGATGGCGTGTAACTCACACGCTCGTTGGGAACCCCAAGAGGAAGGTATGATGCGCACAGCAGCAAGTTTCCCCTCAGAAAGAAACCAAGGTTTATCGAACCAGGAGGAGCCAAGAAGCACGTTGAAGGTTGATGGCGGCGGGATGTAGTGCGGCGCAACACCAGAGATTCCGGCGCCAACGTGGAACTCGCACAACACAACCAAAGTACTTTGCCCCAACGAAACGGTGAGGTTGTCAATCTCACCGGCTTGCTGTAACAAAGGATTAACCGTATTGTGTGGAAGATGATTGTTTGCGAGAAAACGAGTAGAACAAGTATTGCAAGTAGATTGTATTTCGAGTAAAGAGAATTGGACCGGGGTCCACAGTTCACTAGAGGTGTCTCTCCCATAAGACAAACGAGCATGTTGGGTGAACAAATTACAGTTGGGCAATTGACAAATAAAGAGGGCATGACCATGCACATACATATCATGATGAGTATAGTGAGATTTAATTGGGCATTACGACAAAGTACATAGACCGCCATCCAACCGCATCTATGCCTAAAAAGTCCACCTTCGGGTTATCATCCGAACCCCCTCCAGTATTAAGTTGCAAAGCAACAGACAATTGCATTAAGTATGGTGCGTAATGTAATCAACAACTACATCCTTAGACATAGCATCAATGTTTTATCCCTAGTGGCAACGAGCACAACACAACCTTAGAACTTTCGTCACTCGTCCCGGGTGTCAATGCGGGCATGAACCCACTATCGAGCATAAGTACTCCCTCTTGGAGTTACAAGCATCTACTTGGCCGGAGCATCTACTAGTAACGGAAAGCATGCAAGATCATAAACAACACGTAGATATAACTTTGATAATCAACATAACAAGTATTCTCTATTCATCGGATCCCAACAAACGCAACATATAGAATTACGGATAGATGATCTTGATCATGTTAGGCAGCTCACAAGATCCGACAATGATAGCACAATGGGGAGAAGACAACCATCTAGCTACAGCTATGGACCCATAGTCCAGGGGTAGACTACTCACACATCACTCCGGAGGCGACCATGGCGGTGTAGAGTCCTCCGGGAGATGATTCCCCTCTCCGGCGGGGTGCCGGAGGCGATCTCTGGATCCCCCGAGATGGGATCGGCGGTGGCGGCGTCTCGGTAAGGTTTTCCGTATCGTGGCTCTCGGTGCCGGGGGTTTCGTCACGGAGGCTTTAAGTAGGCGGAAGGGCAAGTCAAGAGGCGGCACGGGGGGCCCAAACCACGGGCCGGCGCGGCCAGGGGTGGGGCCGCGCCGCCCTAGGGTTTGGCCACCCCGTGGCCCCTCTTCGTTTCGTCTTCGGACTTCTGGAAGCTTTGTGGAAAAATAGGCCCCTGGGCGTTGATTTCGTCCAATTCCGAGAATATTTCGTTACTAGGATTTCTGAAACCAAAAACAGCAGAAAACAACAAGCGGCACTTCGGCATCTTGTTAATAGGTTAGTTCCAGAAAATGCACGAATATGACATAAAGTGTGCATAAAACATGTAGATAACATCAATAATGTGGCATGGAACATAAGAAATTATCGATACGTTGGAGACGTATCAATAACCTGATTTACTTTCAGAAACAATAGAAGAAACTTGGGAGGAACCCTCCTTTTCATTAATTAGTTGAAAACACACAGCGGTCCTATCATATTTTGGCAAGGTGTCATCTTCTAAAATATTTTGTATGTAAGTATTTGTATGGCTATTATCAATGCAATAAGAAAAACACCCATGCAGGACATCATCAATATCAAGATCACTCATATGTAACAAAGAGATTTTTCTCGACAGTTCTTCACACCCCAAAAATAAAGTAAGTTCATCATGCTGATTAGGAGTAATTTCATCATCACAATACAATTTGCAGCACTCATTGGGTTCAAATTATCATTGGAGGAGCATTGAAAATTAAAATGACCCACTTCATGGCAAACTTCACAAATAAAAGGATAGAGGGCACAAACTTTTTTACCAAGATCATCTAGAGCCCTAAACCACTTTCTAGTTTTTTCATTAGCATGATGGATACAATATTCATCTTTGATTTGATTAATTCCACAAGGTCTATGTATTCCACAAAAATTAACATGCTTATAGGAAATAGCATTCTTAGGAGTTTGAGCATGCTTATTGCAATAATTAACAACAATTTCATTCTTCATGCAAGCCTCTTTAAAAGGTTCATGATACTTATCAAAATTCTTTTTAGGCAATTCAAAATGAGAAGCAAAAACTTTATAAAGATTTGCAGCAACTTGAGAGTCAAGACCATAAGTAGCACTCATATTTCGAAATTTATCGGTATCCATAAAAGCTTCAATGCATTCATAATCATAATTTATACCGACTCTTTACCTTTGTCGTTCTCCCATCCTTCGGCGTTGTCCTCAATCCGATCAAGAAGATCCCACCTAGCTTCAACCTCTTTGCTTGTGAAAGATCCTTCCGAACATGCATCCGGATAGTCCTTATGTTGTCCCGAAAGCCTCGCATAAAAATTGTTAACAATAACATTACGGGGAGCTCATGAATGGGACATTTGAGCATTAGTGATTTCAATCTCCCCCACGCTTGAGAAATACTCTCTCCATCACGAGGATAAAAGTTATAAATACAATTCCTATCAATATGCACTTCATGAGGAGGATAAAATTTAGAATAAAAGAGAGATGCAATTTCCTCCCAACTAAGAGAATGACTATTCTCCAACAATTTATACCAATGCGCCGCTTTACCAGACAGCGAAACAGAGAATAGCTTCTTCCTCACTTCATCCATAGAGATACCTGCACACTTGAATAACCCGCATAATTCATGCAAAAACAGTAAATGATCTCTAGGGTGGACAGTTCCATCCCCTTTATAGTGGTTATCCATAACACGTTCAATAATTTTCATAGGTATTTTATACGGAATACTTTCAGCAGGTGGATTTAAAATATCACAAGCATCATTAGAGTTATTGCATATGGGAGATAAAGTATTATCAGAGCAAATTTTTCCCCCTAAAGATGGGAAGCTAAAAATATCACAAAAACTAGCTTCCCCAAGCTTAGACTTCTCCATAGCATTAGCAGTAATTGCATTCATACTAATAACATCGCTACTAACATGCAAATAAGGTTCCATAGGTTTTTTAATTTTCGCATCAAACAATTCTAAATCAGGAAAAAGATTAAAAAGCTCACCAATTTTTTTGTTGTTTTCCATTATGCCTAACTAGTGTAAACAAGAAACAAAAAGTTGCAATTGCAGGATCTAAAGGAAATAGCTTCGAGTACTTACAATGGCGGAAAATAGCTTGGTAGCCGAGGTACGGAGTGTGAGTACCTTTTACCTTTCCACCCCGGCAACGGCGCCAGAAAATAGCTTGATGTCTACGTTCCCCCTCCTTTCCTGTAGACAGTGTTGGGCCTCCAAGAGCAGATGTTTGTAGAACAGCAGCAAGTTTTCCCTTAAGTGGATCACCCAAGGTTTATCGAACTCAGGGAGGAAGAGGTCAAAGATATCCCTCTCATGCAACCCCGCAACCACAAAGCAAGAAGTCTCTTGTGTCCCCAACACACCTAATAGGTGCACTAGTTCGGCGAAGAGATAGTGAAATACAGGTGGTATGAATAAGTATGAGCAGTAGCAACGGTGCCGAGAAAATAGCTTGCTGGCGTGTAGTTGATGGTGGTAGTATTGCAGCGATAGTAACACGGTGAAACGAGTAAACAAGCGATGAGTAACGCAGCAGTATTTAGGAACAAGGCCTAGGGATTAGACTTTCACTAGTGGACACTCTCAACATTGATCACATAACAGAATAGATAAATGCATACTCTACACTTTTGTTGGATGATGAACGCATTGCGTAGGATTACACGAACCCTCAATGCCGGAGTTAACAAGCTCCACAATTTGTTCATATTTAAGTAACCTTATAGTGTAAGATAGATCAAAAGACTAAACCAAGTACTAACATAGCATGCACACTCGTCACCTTCATGCATATGTAGGAGGAATAGATCACATCAATATTATCATAGCAATAGTTAACTTCGCAATCTACAAGAGATCATGATCATAGCATAAACCAAGTACTAACACGGTGCACACACTCGTCACCTTTACACACGTGCAGGAGGAATATAACTACTTTAATAACATTGCTAGAGTAGCACATAGATGAATAGTGATACAAAACTCATATGAATCTCAATCATGTAAAGCAGCTCATGAGATTATTGTATTGAGGTACATGGGAGAGATGAACCACATAGCTACCGGTACGACCCCGAGCCTCGATGGAGAACTACTCCCTCCTCATGGGAGCAGCAGCGGTGATGAAGATGGCGATGGAGATGGCAGCAGTGTCGATGGAGAAGCCTTCCGGGGGCACTTCCCCGCTCCGGCAGCGTGCCGGAACATAGACTCCTGTCCCCCAGATCTTGGCCTCGCGATGGCGGCGGCTCTGGAAGGTTTCTGTGGTTTTCGTCGAACGCATCAGGGTTTTCGCGACGGAGGCTTTAAATAGGCGAAGAGGCGGCGCAGGAGGGCTTCTGGGGGGCCCACACCATAGGGCGGCGCGGCCCCCCTCTGGCCGCGCCAGGATGTGGTGTGGGCCCCCCAGGCTTCCCTCCGGCGGCTCTCGGGTGTTCCGGATGGTTCCGGGAAAAATAGGAACCCGGGCGTTGATTTCGTCCGATTCCGAGAATATTTCCTTACTAGGATTTCTGAAACCAACAACAGCCGAAAACAGGAACTGGCACTTCGGCATCTTGTTAATAGGTTAGTTCCAGAAAATGCACGAATATGACATAAAGTGTGCATAAAACATGTAGATAACATCAATAATGTGGCATGGAACATAAGAAATTATCGATACGTCGGAGACGTATCACGGCCCACGCGCCCCGCCCGGCTGGCAGGCCGGCCTGACCGGACCGGCCACCGGCCTCCTCAGCGCCTGGGCCGGTCGGCCGGCTGGGCCACTTTTTGGAGCTTTTTTTTCTGCCCGTTTTTCTGTCTTTTTCCCCCAACAGTTATTTTTCCACTTGGGCTATAAATACCTTTCTTCCACCTTGAGCCCAAGCAGTTCTTCCCCTTTCTTCACCTCCATTGTTGCTCTTGGAAGAACTTGCTCTCCCCTTTGATTCCTCCCATAAATCTTGCTAATTCTTGAGGGATCTAAGAGAGGAGATCTAGATCTACACTTCCACCAATCCATTTCTTCTCTAAGTGAGGGGAACTCTTGGGATCTAGATCTTGGAGTCTTTTGTTGACTTTCCCCATTGTTCTTCCTCTCCAATCTCATCCTAGCATTTGTTGTTTGGGTGGGATTTGAGAGTGAAGGATTTGAACACCTCTAGTGTTCTTGCTTTGCATCATTGCATAGTGTTGAGCTCTCCACCACGATTAGTTCGAGTGAGAGACCGTGAGCTTGTTACTCTTGGAGGGAAACCTCCTAGTTGGCTTGGCGGTTGGTGCTCCGGTGATCTCTTCAAGAAGATTGTGAAGAGGCCCGGGCTTCTCCTTCGTGGAGCTTGTGAAGTGGTTGTGGAGCTTGCCATCTCCGGAGCGGAGGAAAAGCTAACCATAAGGAAAGGGCCATTATCCTTCGTGGGTGTGGTTCGGAGAATAGGGTGAGCCTTCGTGGCGCGGGGAATCCTTCGTGGGACCTCCACTCCTCCAAACGTGACGTACCTTGTTGCAAAGCAAGGGAACACGGGAATACATCCTCGTCTCCGCGTGCCTCGGTTATTTCTATACCCGAGCTCTCTTTCCTTGTGATAGCCATCGTGCTTGAAGTATATATATATATCTTGCTATCACTTGTGCTACATATATCTTGTGCCTATCTTGCTTAGCTCTAGTTGCCATTGTTACACTTAATTGAGCTTAGCATATCTAGGGTTTGTGCTTGTGAACTAAACGATAGTTTAATTCCGCATTCATACAAGACAAATCCGCAAGAGTTTGTAATTGCCTATTCACCCCCCCCCTCTAGGCGACATCTCGATCTTTCATTGGAACTATTCCTCACATACATGAGAATATGATGCTGCCTAAATCAGATATATTTGTTACTCTTAGGAATGATGGACCTAGCATGGATGAGGAGGACAAGCATTGGAGCATGATCACACATGGAGGAGATGGCAGCAAGTATTTGAGGATTGAAGATGACGCCACAAGTGAAGATTTCAGAACTTTGAAGCCACCATAAGAAGGGATGAAGACATGGACGAAATATAGAGATTCAGACTTCATAATTTCGTCCACAGCATAATATGGTGCTGCGTCACCTTTATTTTTGGGCCAGACCCATGATATTTTCGCAGGAATTAAGACAACCACTTTTTAGAGTCCGTATTGAAGGGGGAAAGGCCCTCTAGGGTTTGGTTCGGCCACCATACGTATGGCTGGCCGAAACCCCACCTTTTCCTCCTTTAAATACCTCCATAGCCGTCACGTTTAGACTCGGATTTTGATTAGACTAAAAGTTAGCCATTGCTGTAACTCTCGTGTACTTCTTTTGAGGCCAACGCCCAGAACAAGACCGACTATTCGGAATCCCACCTTATTCAATAAAGTTTTCATCTTTCATATGCAATATTCTGATTGCATCATTAGTTCTTACTTGTTCTCGATTTCAGGTAGGAATTAAGACCCTCGCTGGTCAGGCTGATCGTGCATCCGCGAGATCAGTAACTCCCGGAGATTGTCCTAGCGATTGCATTGGCGCACGAGCTTTGCACGTGTAGTCGGATCGTCAAGCACGAACTCCACCAAATCGATGCTATCATACTCTCATCGAAAGATCGGCCACCTTTGCCCTATCAAGTGGTATCAGATTTCAGGTTGCTCGGTGAGATTTTTACTGTTTTCCTAGTGTAGATTGCATCTGCCATCATACCCATAAACCACGAAAAAGCCAAAAAAAAACTACAGTTAGGGTTTAGATCATATCGTCCCATAAACCCCCTACCACGTCTTTGCATTGTCTTTTCAGTTTTGCATAGTTGAATTTGTGTCTGCATCTTCGTGTCGAGTTGCTGATCTTAGCGTCTAGTTCCTTTAGAGTTCCGAGTTCTGGTCATAGTAGTTACGCCGCCGCCACTCGCACCATATGCAGATCACCGCCATCATCGCCATCTACACATGCCACATACTTCTGCCATCGCCACATATACACCTGCCATATACTTCCGTCATCGCCATATACACCTGACATATACATATGTATACACGCACTATGTCCATACTCGTGTCCAGATAATCGCCGCCTTCCGTTTGTGAGTAGAAGAGCAAAGAGCAAAAAAAAGTTACGAAAAAAAATTGCAAAAAAAAAGTCAAATCCGCATCCAAGTCGGGTTGACCACGATTTCCACTAGTCAGGTCGAATTTAGTCCGAATTGGGCAGTTTTCGACAACAAACTTTGACCAAGCATAACTTTTACATACGAACTCCGTTTTTGACGTTTGACCACTCAAAATCACCGGGAGAAAAAGTTCTATCCAGCCACAACCAAAAAACGTCGGGAAGGTTGAGATTTTTGACCTTTAAGTTTACTACCCGGAAATTCCTGTGTTCTTCACTTATATCTTGCTTTTGGGCTATTCCTTTGTGCTTGTTGGAGCCAACCACCACCATATATCACGTCATCGCTGCTCGTTTACTTTGTAAGTTGTTCTTGTGAAAATTTATTTTTTCTCAACTTCAAGGCAAACTCTGAAGCTTCAATAGTTTCCAAAGTAGGAGAGGTACATTTACTTGATTTTATAATGTTTCTCTTGGCCATTGGTGAGTACCGTTTGATTTTCTATTTACACTCTTTCTTTGTGTAGCAATAGTTTTGTGTTCATGATTATTTTTTTGTATTCCATAGTAAATAATTGACAGCTTTATGAATTGTCACCATGTTTTATCTAATTGGTTGTTGTAGTGAACTATTAATTTCATTTTTTGTTGTTGTGGTGGCGTATGAGCATAGGGGCGGGTGAGCGGTGAGGAAGAACAAGAAGAGAGAAGATTATCACTACTAATGAAGCTTCACATACTGCTTGTGGAAAATCTTTCCTAGGTGGAAGCTTGTCGTCTATTGTCTCACATCTTCTGTCCACATAATTTGTCATCAGAGTGACTATTTCTCTCTTTTTTAGAGATACATAATTAAATGATGATGATTCCTTCTATTTTACGCATTTTTATCCTTCGAGTCTTATGATGTTTTGCAATATATTATGGCTTTTTCATACACATGAGTTTTTACATGTATTATACGGATTACAACTTTTACTATGGTTGGGGATTTTAGGAACCGTCCAAGCTAGTTAATCCAACGGTAGAAAAAATAGAAGTACTAGAAAGTACTGAAAAATAAGTAGTGGAAAGTACTGAAAAGTACTGAAAATATTCGTTTGCTAAAAAGGTAGGTAGTGTAATTTCGCCTGTTCTCTCGTCTCATTCCCGACCCGGCCGTCTCCTCCTCAGTTCCCCTACCGCCTAGGTTTCCGGTCGGCGCCGACACACACCGGCGTGGTCGATTCCCTTTGTCCGGCTTGAGCAGGTGTTCTCGCCGCGGCGGCGACCGTCTCCCTGTAATGCAGCGCACCATCTTCCTCGAGGCCGCCCTTGGCGCCGACCGCTACCTCTCCTCCCTCGCCACCATCCCCGACATGGAGTTCTCCCGCGACCTCCAGCTCACCCCCCGTGGAGCGCCGGGCCGAGGCAGAGGAGGTGGAGCTGTCGGTAGCCTCCAAGCGGCGCGTCGAAGCTGCGGGTGGCCAGGCCCGCCGCGTGACCAGAGGCTGGAGCGATGTGTCGGAGGCAGAGAGCACCTCCGTGACGGCGTCCAGGCGTGGCACGGCTTTCCAGGGATTTGGGGACGAGTAGACCGCGAGCTTGCCGATCAACATGTACACCAACGCTGGGCCTGGAAGCTGTTCGACGAAATGCGGTGGTGTTGGACATGATGATCAGGTGCTACGTCATGTGCGTCCGGTCCACTGCAACATTCTTTTTGGGTTTCAACCCCCAGCTGCAAATGAATATTGATTGATTGCTTGGCCAAGGTGAATGGATCCACCAGTTTGCTAATGCTAAAGCTAGGCAGATGAATATTGATGCAGTTCTAGGCAATTCGTTGGTAGATATGGAGAGAAACAAAGCTAAGCCTGACAGCGTTAACATTCATCGGGTTCTGAGTGCATGTTGCCATGGTGGCTTGGTTGATGAAGGGCGAGAACAGTCAATAATGTTGGTTCTTTTCATTGCCTTAGCTCTCATGGATTGGAATAAATTTAGCCAGTCACCAGTGCAAAGTAAATCCATCAACAACAATTAGTGACTTTATGTTTACCATCGTTCAAGATATGTGTACAGAAATATTGATGTAAATATCAACAGAGTACACGACTTCTTTGTAAAACTAATGAAATGGCCAGAAATCAAAATCGAAAGAAGAAAATGGAGTAGATGATTCTCGGAACAAGCTGTCTCAACATGGACTCTTCATTTGGAAACACAAGGATCTGTTCTCAAATGGATTCATCATTTGGATATAATACAAGGATATGTTCTCGGAACGTTGAAATCTGCACATATCATGGATGTTTTGTCCTTGGTTCTCAAACTACTAGCTTCACTTTGATACACAGTTTAGCTATTTTGTCCGCCGAGGCCTGTCGTCATTGTTATTCTCCATAGTCTGCAAAATCCCGAGAAACCAACTAGCTGAGATTACAAATTAACAGGACAATGCAACTAAAGCATAAAAAAATCTCTTTTCACCTCAACAACAAGCTGCACTGCCTCTTTTATTGTAATAACGTCCCTAGAAATAACCGTGAAAGTTGTGCTTGCTTCGGCAATGTGAACGGCTGGTCTCGCTGAAGCGGGAGGCTTGTTCTTTTAGAAAGTTGTCTCTAAGCACCCTGACAAGATTTAGTCATACCCAAAAAAACATTGAATATTTCCTTCACCATTCAATAGACAAAGAAAAACACAGACACTTAGCAAGCCACAAAGACGGACTTCACCATCTCTCTCATAGACTGACCACTTCTTGAACTTGTAGTGTGGACGTTGAACATCAGCCAATGCAGGAGGCTGCAATCAGCACTTCTTTTTCAGAAAATATAAATCGTTTGTCATGTCCAGAAAAAGAATTTGCTACAGTTTCCTAACATACTGAAATTCTACTTTGTCATATCCATTTACTCTGGTACTGGTACTGCAGTACCACACAACTGCTTGTCAAATCCTTGAACTAAAAGAAAGAAAATAAGCAAACCAACTTGCCAGGATCATAGATAGTGCCGCCGCGATCATTTCCGCCGCTAAAGCTCCTCCCGCGCAGCCCTCGAGCTCGTGGGCGAAGCTGGCTACCTTTGCAGGCGGGTGAGCTCCTGGGCTAGCAGGCAAGGGCGAGCTCCTTGGTGAGGCGGGCGCGGTGCAAAACTAGAGTGCGGAGGCAGAGATATGATTCTGCGGTGCGTCCGGCGAGCGGCAGCGGCGGCGTAGAAGGGAGTAGAGGATTGCGGCGTGGGACTCAGATCGTGCCCGCGAGCGGCCGTGCGGTTGGGTTAGGCTAGGAAGTTACCACGATACCCCAGATTACTTTTATTTAAAATATATAATTAACTAGCTAAATCGGATGGACAGAATTAATTCGACCAGTAGTACTTGGTAGTACATGCCAATCACCGTAACATAGTATTGCTAGAAAACATTAAAGTCGTAGCAACGCACGTGCATTCAACTAGTTAGAGTAACATGGATATTGTGTTATGTGTCAAGCTCATGCTTACGCACCCTTTCGTATCACATAAATCTGCGTGTGATATTTTGATGACTTGATGGCCGATCTGACGACGAGTCGAAAACACCTTCACAAACCACATGCTAAGAAGAACCTACGTATGCTTGACGAAACGTAAATACGCTATTGTGTACTTATAGCCGTGAACAAGCTGAGTTTGACATAGTTCTTGATTTTTGCATGTTACATGTGCAAACCTCGCATGGTGCCATTGGGATATTTGACCATCTGCAGACACTTTACATGCGTGGTAAAATTGATAAATTTACCAAATCTAAAGTTAAAGCGTAGCAAATGATAAATAAAATCAATGGCACGACCACGGCACGAGATATGTAGGCTAAATTAAGTCGAACCCCAATCACACTGGAGCTCGAGCGGGTTCCTCCTTTTCAGGCTTGTGAACTTGGCGCCGTCGGCCTCCTCCGTCCGGCGCCAACAAAATTGGGGAGGCGGGAAAACCGCCGCTCCCCAATCCAATCCACTGCCCATTCATTCTCCCCACTCCTTCTTCCCCCCGCCGCTCCCCAATCAGAAACCCTAGCGACGGTTCTGGAATCTTCCGGATCAAGGACGGAGCCCCTCCTCTCCCCCCCTCACCCCGACGATGGCCGACGGACAGCTGCTCGACCTGCTGCCCCAGATCCACGCCCTCTTCTCCGACCAGCTCCGAGTGGTAACTTACCCAAACTCTGATGATTCAGCCATTCGATTTCGCGCCGCCTTGCTGCCTGTGTGTGGTTTCTCGGCGTCAACCGTCAAGGGGACACGCGATTTCTTAGGTTCCGTTGGTTTTATGTTTCTTGCTGGCTCGGATGGTGCGGAGGATTTCAGTAGCTAGGGTTGCTATTTGTGCTAGGGCGTTGTTTCTGCCGGTGATTTTGGTGCCGCTGGTATGGTCTGCTGGCCCATTCTGGGTCAACGTCCGATTATGCGGGGGAATTCGAAGGAAAAGGGAGCCAATGTTATTTGGGGTTATTTGCGGTGCGGTTGCTCTGATTGGATTCATTTTTTCCTTTTTTTTTTCATGGTGAAAAACACCATTGAGGTGCAATGCATGGGTATCACATAACATCCAATGCATGGTTTTTGAGTCGCTGAATAATCGCTATATAGCCGCCGAGTCGTTTTCCAAAAATCATGGCGACTATACAGAAACTCAAAAACCATAATCCAATGAGAATGCTGTGTACCATTAGTTCAATCAGACTTCAGAGTTATTAAGCAACAATGTGTAGCTCAAGTTAACTATGAACCAATGTTTCGTCTTCTCACTTGAGATTTTTGTATGTACTTGTTTAGTGGTATTGTAATTGAGTTTGACCAACCCTATAGATAGAAATATGAGCATTTAGAGTACCAAATCGATATCAATAGATCAACCCTGAAATATATTGTCATAGTCTATGTATTATGCAACATTGTTGATGTTTATATTCCTGTGTCTATAAAATTGGTCTTCTGTTTTCTACTGGCTAAATCGTTTCAGCATGAAAACCTCATCAAAGATGGGTATCACATAACATCCAGTGAGATTCATGTGTACCATTAGTTCATTCAGACTTCGTGAGTAATTAAACAACAATGTGTTACTCAAGTTAACTATGAACCAATGTTTTCTTCTAACAGATTTCATACAAATGGCTGAGTCGGAATTTTTCTGTATCATCAAATGATGCCAAGAGGTGATAGATCACTTTCTCTTGTGATACTCATTGCATATCTGTAATATCCTGATCAGACCTGACTAGTCTCTTGCTCTTCCAGATTGCTTCAGGAGTTTGTCAACAAACATGGAGCCGATCACGAAGTGATTTACAGTGTGTCTGGGTGGTTAAAGAACAATCCCGAAAATTATTGCATAAAACTCACTTCTGGCCCTAAACTTGAAGGTAATGTGGGGACATCAGATTTCTTTTTCTGGGGGGTATACCCCCAACTTACAGCACTCTGTTTATGATTAATGTATGTTGTAGCTTAGAACAAAAATATGGACTATTTACCTTTCTCCAGTCTCCAGTGATATGTTGGTTTAAAGAGTCATCCTTTCTTCTAAATAGTTGTTTTCTTTGTATGATGCAGAAGCAAGGCAAACATTTAAGGATTCTTGTTCAGTTCAGGTTTACAGTATCCAGGCATGTATTCCAAAAGATACTGCTGTACTTTGGAATCCTGAATTCGTGCAGGCAGAGGAGCTTTTCAACCAGCCATCTGACAAAGAGAATTGCTTGAGAGATAATAGGTACTGCTCACTGCAGTCCCCTTACTTTGCCCCCAAAATAATGTGTAGACATACTTACCAAGGATATGTATCTGATTAGAATAGTATGAGATATCTGTTTGACAGACAAGGGGGGTGTATATTATAGATGAGTGTTGAATCAAAAGGCTAATAGTTCTGTCTCAAGCATATTTTGGTCAACTGTATTTTAGGCATGTCAATGTTTTTCTCAATTTTGTATAAGAAAAGCATGCCAATGTTATGGCACCTTTCCATTGTCATGGTTCTAAAGCTTCTGAATTCTCGAATAGGTTTTGTGGTGTTGTGAATTCTTTTGTCAAGCGGACTACAAATGGGAAGCAAGTGAGCTCAATTCCTCCGAAGCCTATGAATAGTGTTGTAGCACCTGCACTGTCAAAACCTAGTAGTGCTCCAAAAGAACAGTCTTCTATTGCTCGACAGCAACATCTACCGGAACCATCCAATCCAGTGAAAGGAACAAGCGTTAAGGCTGAGAAGGATAATGCTCCAGTCTTGGATAAAACTGTTAATGCTCCAGCTGTCAAAGAACCATCAGTTGCTGCAAATGCAAATAAAGCCAAACCTCAGAACGGGAAGAATGCGCCCAGTAATGGTGGATCCCTGGCTACAATGTGGGGCCGTGCATCAGCAAAACCCAAGGCTCCAGCTGTCACTAAAGTTACAGATGTACCAAGTGTTGCTGGTATTTTCTCACGAAACCTCATGCTTTAAACCATGTTGCTTTACTTTCTTGCATGTTTCATGTATAATCTACTCTCATATATGAACTGTACCACACTGCTGAAATTTCCATGCTGTAAATATTTTCAGTTACAGCTGATGCACAGATATGTGCAAAAGAAGAAGCAGATGCTGATAGCAGCGATGATGAAAGAAGTGCACACTACAAGCGGGCCTCCAGTGGTGCAAGCATCAGAAAGAGAAGAGCAATCTTTGATTGTTCAGATGATGATGACGATGACGATTTTGAAGCCATTGCAACTCCAGAGCCAGCAAAACAGTGTGCCAAGAAATCTGTCACTGAAGCTGCTCAAGACAATAAATCAGAACAGAAGAAACTGGAAATCAAGCAGGAGACATCGAGTGATGTGAAAGCCTTCACAAACGGGACAGATTCTGAATTGGCTTCTGAATGTAAGACTAAAAGCGGCAATGGTATCAGCCATTCTGGGATTACCTTAAAAGAAAAGAGCAACGATCCACTGACTGAAGGAAACAAGAAGGATAATGCTCCCGAGGCTGCTTCTACCTCACCAAAGAGAAGGAAGGTCTTGAAGACACGTATAGATGAGCGGGGCAGAGAAGGTAATACTGTCGCATGAAACAAGTTATGCATTGTTCTGTCATACCTATATCATTTTCTTAGGCTTACTGGTTTTTACGAAAGCAAAAACTAAAAATACATTCGGAACATATATTCTCCTTGCTATAATTCTATTGTGTAATCGTTAAGTTTTTTGCAAGAACTGCATGTTATCTGTTGTTGATAATCTATTGCAAAACATTTATTGTGGTGGCAGTTTTTGGAAATAATATCCTAATATGTCCAAATGTAGTAGCTAATCAACCCAGCGAACATTTTGTGTAAGCAACTTGACTTATTTATGGTTGATAGTCTTTATAGCTCAAGATTGTGTGTCTAATACGGAGTATTATTTTTCTGCATGTGTTGTTTTGAATGCATATATGAGAAGTCTAGAAATTGAGTTAAAGGTGTCATAAAACTAGTTTTCCAAGCAATATTTCCGTGGTTTGCATCACAGATTCACAATTATTTAAGCTAATCATTTTGCTTAAATTCTTCCATCTATTTTCCATACACATGATTGTAAATACCTGAAGCTCTGCTTGTATTCTATTTTAGTAACTGAGGTTGTCTGGGAGGGCGAAGCTCCTGCAAGTGATAAGGCAGAGAAAAATGTGACCAATACGGATGCCCCAACTAGGTAATGTGCTGTATTCTGTATTCCTTGAAATTCTTGAGAATTCTTTACTTACATTTTTCACCTTATAATTTGACCCCATGCTGTTACTGTTGGTAGTGAAACAGTTTTTGTTAGGCTGCTTAGCTAGTAACTGGTCTTTTCTTGTAAATTCATCAGACAAAAGAAATAATTTTGCATCAGAGTCGATCAAGAAATATATATTGCTTTAATTCATTGTTTAGATCATGCCACTGAACCATCTACTATGTACAATGGAAATAATAGAACATTTTAGACATCTTTCAGAAGCTTTACCATCTAGCTTATGAATAAGAAATATAAGTATCCTGGATGTCGCAACAAATTATATTTTGCTCTTTGAAGCTCTTACTTATAAATCGCTTTGTCTGAGGTGTTTTTAACCTGAGCTATTGCATCAGTTCTGATTCATCTCACTGATTTCTGTCCTTGACCATTTTGCGGCAGGCCAACTCTTCCAAGCAAGCCACAGCCAGCAGCTAACACTGAGAGAACCAATGCTTCCAGCAAAACGGCAGCAGGCAGCAAGAAACCTGGCAAGGCTGCTGCGCCCAAGCAAGGGAAGAACATAATGTCATTCTTCAAGAAGGTATAATAAGCCCGTTCATTTATCTGATGAAGCTATCGAGCAAACCATCTCCGTCAGCACCGGGACCTCAGCCACTGCATGAATCAAGCACCCGCGACAGCTGAACTCGCTCTACCTGAATATCACCTCGAACAAGGACGTCCTCACCAAGCGGCTGTACCTTGTAGCTTTTCTTCTATGGAAGCTGTAGCATTTTGTTTTGTACTAGTAGTTAGTACTATTGATTTGTCTTGTATCGGAATTGAAGATACTGCTAAACCACGCCTTGCTGCGTGGTAGGTAGTACTCCTGTTGTGTTAACTGCGTAGGCATATATGGTTCAGAATTCAGAGGTTCTCGCTGTACATAGCCCGTCTCATTCTGTACCTGCACTATGTTGTCCAGAAACTAGTAGAGATGAACGCCTTGTCTTCGTGTCTGGTTCGTGGAAAGTGGTTTTAGGCGCATACCCTGACGAATATGGCTTCTGAAAAAACTAGGTAGGCATGGCAGATATGCAATGCACCTGCAACGCATGTCTTGCCTTTGTTATTTCGCAGTATGGTGAGGTTCAGGTTATGGGCGATAGCTTCTGCCATGTCTGACACATGCACCGTGCCACACCTGTTGCTGCACGTTCCATGTGTTATTGAACTGACTCACCAAGTCAACCTCTGCAAGTAAAAAAAAACGCTGACGATCTCTTTACTGAACCACTGCCTATTGGTACCATCTGTTGGTAACTGAAGTAAAGGAGATGAGTGAAACGCAAGGAAAGCTTCGTCGCTATCAGGTAGCACCATTATGATCATGTCTCGTCGTCGTATCTTCCGTCGCCAAGCTTGCGATTCTAACCGCCGGTCGACCGAGCCGTGTCGGAGAAGACTGAAGATTTGGTGTTGGTGCTGAAGTGCTCTGCATTCAGAGCCGCCTTCGTGCGGGCTTCCGTTGCCACCCATCGATGATCGCCTCGCCTAACTCATCATGCTGCCCCGGCCACGGTGCATGATTGTGCCACGCCTGTTAGCTAAACCGAGTAATTATCCCATCTCGCCGATAAGGTGGAGTGTAGAGAGCATGAGGAAGGAAACTGTCATCATCGACGGTGGCTTAAGATGACAGCAAACTGTAGCGAGACATCATACTGATAGTGAGGTTTGTTTTGGCTAGTCGATGTGCAGAGGTAAAGAGAGGTTGTACCACTAGTGTGGTCTCCGTAGTCTGAGAACAGGTCAGCCTAGAGACGTGAACGTGCCACCTCTAGTGAATTCTTATTCGGGAGCATTGATCGCGTGTCTTTGCAGATGCCACGAAAATCACCAGACACGATCGTGCTGAACTCGCACTAACCATCTCCGACGAAAGCTCGCAAACGGATATCTGATGTCTGGATTCGTCCGCACGACCCGTAAACGGACCATGGGATGGTCTGTTTCGGCGTGTTTTTAGCCCAAATTTACTTTGAGGTTTAGCGGATAGCCAATGTGTTTATGCTGATCATAGTGCGTAGTATCATATAGTAGTATCATGCATATGATACTTGTCCTATTGTGGGTGGTATTATAGAGTAGTATCATAATCTTTCAAATTTATTGTTTTGTAGAATCTCAATATAAATATGTGTACAAGATCTATTTGGCATTAACTTTTCTCGTAATGTGCGCTATGATACGGTATCCATCTATGTTACTCTAATCCTATCTCGACTCCTTAATTAGATGCCACATCATCATTTT
The DNA here is from genome assembly GCF_022539505.1 of Lolium rigidum. NCBI lineage: Eukaryota > Viridiplantae > Streptophyta > Magnoliopsida > Poales > Poaceae > Lolium > Lolium rigidum. The sequence continues at coordinate 349,174,474 of NC_061513.1, read as the reverse complement.
TGTGGACCTAGGATGCATGATACTACCTAAAATACTAGCACTATGGCCAGCCTTACTTCGCGCTTGTATTTCCTCTAGCCAAACATACACACAATAGACCTGCTCCACCGAACCCAACCCGTGTCACCCCCTCCGCCGCCGCGCCGCCACCGTCGCCTGCAATAGACGATTCCACCACTAGTTCCGGCCTCACTTTGTAGCAGTCCGCGTCCGGGTCGCCACCGCTTGAGGTCTGCGACACCCGCAACCTGTTCGATCTATTTTTGCGCCGGACGACAAGGTAATTTGCAGGTCTCGTAGTCCACCTTTTTGAGCGCATATACATTTAAATCATTGCTCACAGTGCGCTGTAAATTATTGTAGATCATGTCGGATAGTTCTAAAGAGTTTTTGTACAACCATGTCATTGACACCTCATTTGACGAGTTCGATGATAGTGAGGTCATGGCGACCATGACTCTTCTCGTCCATGAGCACTAAGAGAACCGCATACAAAGGTTCCGAAGCTCGGTCAAGGGATGCGACGAAGCAAAGGACTGCAAGCGAGAGGCTGGCCATGAGCAACTCTGGTGGGACTACTATCACCAGACCAGTCCCTTTGTGACATCTTGGCTCAGGGCTTAACAGAATTGATAGAATACTTATACCAACAAGTTGCAACTTCTTTTCCGGAAGCTCATCTTCAAAGAACTCCGAGGTTAAGCGTGCTTGGTCCGGAGCGATTTGACGATGGGTGACCGACCGGAAACTTGATCCCGGGTGAGTGAGGACAAAGTGCGCAGAAAAGATTAGTGTGGTCTGTGGGGCCAGTCTAGAGATCCTAGCGAGCTGCCAGGGGTGACATGCTCGACCGGGGGGGGGGTCGGGGTGTTACATTTGGTATCAGAGCCGACCTTCGCGGTACCACAAGCATGTGTGGGTCAGTGGCGCGGACATGTGGCCCGTCGTAGCACATGTGCCGACACTGGACGCATGGACGTGTGCCAAGAGGGGACGTTCCTGGCTTGGGACTGATCGACGAGGGCGTTGATCTTCTAAGGGGGGATAAGTGTGACATCCTGGCCCATGGCTTAACATGATTGATAGAATACTCATATCAACAACTTGCAACTTCTTTTCCAGAAGCTCATCTTCAAAGAACTCCGAGGTTAAGCGTGCTTGCCCCGGAGCGATTTGAAGATCGGTGACCGGTCGGGAAGTTGATCCTAGGTGCACAAGAGTGAGTACAAAGTACGCCCGGAGCGATTTGAGGATGGGTGACCGACCTGAAAGTTGATCCCTGGCGCGCATGAGTGAGTACAAAGTACGCAGAAAAGACTAGTGTTGGTCTGTGGGGTCAGTCTAGAGATCCTAGAGAGCTAGAGTGTCCGATGACCTAGTGGATGAGTACATTCGCGTGTGCGAGTCCACTTGCCTTACATCAATGTATATGTTCTTCAAAGAAGTGGTCTAGGTGTTTGCAGCTTGGAAGCAAAGATTACATGCACTAGAAATAGAAGAACTGTCCATTTACGTTACAAGATCTCTGGATTTGGTACTCTTTCTTCGATATGATAGGCTCCCATAATAACATTAGTGTGCTTCAAGGATATCCATTGTTCTCTAAACTTGCTGAAGAAAAAGCTCCAATGGTCAACTATGAGATCGATGGCCAATCACTATGACAAAGTGGACTATCTAGCCAATTGTATCTATCCTCGCTAGATCATATTTATGAAGATAATCAACAAATGTAAAGACGAGAAAGAGACTAGGTTTGCTAAGAATCTGCGAAGAGGGATTTGGAAGTAGCATTTAATGTGTTGCAATCTCGTTGGACTATTGTTCGGCACCCTGCAAGAACATGGAACAAGGTGACATTGTGGGAGACCATGAGTGCGTGTGTGATCATGCACAATACATGATCATGGAAGAGGAGCATGATGAAAGCGTGTATGAGCAAAACTGGAAATTTTAGGGTGAGTTGGTAGTGCCCGAGCCTGGACCTTTGGCACACTTGGTTGATTTTTTTTATGTGTATCATGAACAGCATGATCGTGCAACTCACAGCGAACCCTGACGATATTTGATCTAAAATATATGAAATCATGTTGGAAACCGGTAGCCATTTCTTATTTATTCAATTCTAGTTTAAATGATTGCAATAAACTATGCTTACCCTGATGCACACGCTCTATTTGGATGGTCAGCACAGCTAAATTTTTTCTGGACCCGTATGTTACCCTGATGCACACGCTCTATTTGGATGGTCAGCACAGCTAAATTTTTTCTGGACCCGTATGTCCGTGCATCAGGGTGATCCCAAGCAGCTCCGCCCCTAGTCTGCATTTGTTTTATGAGATATGATGCTATGTTTACTCTCACAATATTTTTTATGTGTGAAAAAGCTGAAATTCTACGTGAAAAATCAGGGCGCCGTTGGAAATTGCAATCAGTGCGAGGGCATGCAGCTGCCGAGCTACGTGGCGGTAAAACCGTTGAGCTATGCTATTGATAGAAGACTAGATAAATAAATAATCCCGTTCTCGATGACACGACGAAGAGCGGCGCATCGAATAATTGGGCAAATCACAGAACTCGAATTGAAAAATAACAGGAAAATGATGGATTGTACAGTATACAGGCGAGACCTGCACGATGGGACCCGTGTAGCCACTGTATTCCAGTATCTTCCTGACAATGTATCCATCTGGGAAACAAAGATCGCCGCACGCTGCAGCTATCAGATTTGCTTTACCAAATTCTGAACCTCATTGGCCCCATGCTGCCCTTGTCACCCGACGTCTTTACGCTGGGACCTAGAGCAGGGACGCGCACCGTATCGTGTCGTGCCGTCTACGAAAATCTGTCTCTACTCCTCATATAGGAGGTGACGCGAAAGTACGCAGCCATCGACAACATACATAATACAGAATCGAAAATACGTGGCAGATCTTGGGTACTCCTGATCCCGTTTCTCCACCGGCAAAAAAAAGGACGTGGTCTTATTTTGAAGTTTTAAAAAATCATGAGATAAATCATGCATGTAAATAATGATACTTATGCGTATCAAATTTTGAGGGAAATACATATGTATGAAGTCTTTAAAAAGGAGATTCGGAACTTGCACAATAGAATCATGTAGCTTATGTTCATCAAAACTTTGTCTTTTAGCCCAAGTTACATGCTTTTGAGTTTAAGTTTAAAACTTGATACCCACATGCCTCCAAACATCCTGTATATGTGTACAAAATTGTCGAGATTTTCCCTAATTAAACTTTATTTTTAAATTTCCAATGTTTTCCAAAATTCAATGTTACAAATACTTTGAACATAATTTAATATATTTCATCGATTTTTCGACCCTTCGAATGCTTACAAGTGTGAGTTGCGAACTTCGATTTTGTCTCCTTCCTGGTATTACTAACACTTCAACAGAGCTCTCATTCTGCCCCATATGTCCGTTTGCGGGGATGAATGAAAACGCACCCCCTTCCCCCAAAATGGACAAACTCAATTCATTTTGTTACTTTTTGGCCAAAACTAGTCCTAAATTTGGAGCAAGTTAAGGCTGAACAGCCACCGTCATTCACCCCACTCGTCTAGGTCCTCACATTGGCTCGCGGTCCTAGTCCGTTTGGTGTATGTGTCGTCTTTGTCTCCTGGTTTGGCCCCTCTCTCTAACACCACTTCGACCACTATCCTCTGTCATTTGCTGCCTTCGACGGATTTGTCCCTGCGCCGCCACCAAATGGCCTAATTTTTGTTGCAACTGTAGTTTCTGAGACAACATTCCAGGTTGATTGTGCAAGGAACCAGCCGAGCCACCTTGCATCACGCTGCCGCTATCCGAGGCCGAGCAAGCTTAAATTGAGTTCGAGCGTGTTTTTGCATCCGTCTCCTCTAAGGCCTCGAGCTCTCCGTCGACCAGATCTCCTCCTTGGTCTCGTGGTGTGTTAGGGTGGATAATTTATGTAATTTTAGGATTATCTAGATTTTTGAATTGTTTCGCAAACTATAATATACAAATCGTTGAATTGCTTTATAATTCACCCATGTGTTGAAAATTATCAAGCAATAACTTTTATGTAAAATACAAAATAAACCCGCAACGGACATGTTTGCAAACACCATGAAGGATGCCGTTTGGTTCAATGCTGTCGACAGGCACGTGCAAAACATCGGGGATGGACACATTGTGCGTAAAATCACACATAATATGGGGGTGACATGGGAGTTGCCCCTCCTTCATCCTGGGCCGTCTACTAAGTGATGTTTCCAATTCCATGCGTCTTAGAGAGCCGTGAGCCGCATTGTCTCGCTCATTCTTTGTTTTGTCGCTTGAACAAAAAGTTCATGTGAGATCGCACCATTGATTAACATGCACCTTTTAGGGACCGTAGTTGCACTAAGTCGCATCGCACTGTTAAACATAACTTTTTTTTTTTCGTATGAGGGCAAGGCAACGCCAAACGGATGTTGCGTGACCCTTTGCGTCCAGCCGGACGAAAAATGCGCTTGCACCCTGCTTCAGCGGGGCAACGCATAGTATCCGGGCGGTCCGTGGAGACGCAAACGTGACCCAAATATGCGGCAGGTTTGGGTCTCCGTGAACGCTGCGCGGTCCGACAAGCGTCCGGTCACTTCTCCCACGAGCCCGCCTGGCAGCGACCCTGACTCGAGCCGGCGTGAATGCACAACAACTGCCGGGGAGGGCAACCGCCGGAGTGACAACCTGTCAACACCCGGATTTTTAAGTCCGAATGCCTATTATGTCATACATCGCAATCCCAGGAATATTATTGTTGCGAGGCATAATAGTTAAGTATCACAGTCATCATTCATTACAAATCATAAGTCTTTACAAATTAGAATCACATGATCCATATTACACGAATAGTTGATCTATTGATCAACGAACAAACACAAGTTCATAGTTCAACATAGCGGAAGCGTAAGATACAAGGACTCTCTAGTCCACAGGCCAACGCTTGACGTCGGAAGACGCTTAGTTGTCGTAGGCGTCCTGCTGGTCATCTCCTTGGTCATCTTCATACTCTGGCCATTTGAATAGCCAGGGACAAAGCCGTGAGTACGTTGAGTACTCGCAAACTAATACTAATGTAAGTGCTAGACATTCTAGTATGGTTTGCTAACCTCTAGTTTATTTGCATAAAGCTAGTTTTAGTTCACAAAGTTTGAGAAAAGCTTATTCAAGTGCTAACTAACTCAAGTGGGAACATTAGTGTCATTCCCACCATTCAAGTGGTGATTTCAATTCAATTCACCACAAGTCATTTCACCATCACCCTTTTCAACATCATTTTCAAAGATATGACATCGGAAACTGTATGGCCTTTCCAACCGTCCGTAACCGTGGACGCGGCTATTCGAATAGGTTTACACTCTGCGAGAGGTTGCACACTTGTGCCACAACATTTGATTTCATCCGTCGGGATTACCCCGAATCATCGTAACACGATACGCGGATCATCAACCATAACCTTTCACTTACGAATCCTAGTATGAGCACCTCTCCCCATGAGCTTGGCCTCCCGGTGAAGACCAACTCGTCAGCTCTGGGAACTGCACAGGGCTTGGGCCGGACATTCACCTCATTTCGCATCGTATCATATCATTTCTTTTGTGGTAGAGACAGCTTTCGGCATAACCCCGATGACGCTTGTTTAGAGGGAACCCATACTAAGACGCATAAACCTCCAGTTAAGCCCTACCCATAATCAGGTATTGTGGGGGTACTTAATAATTGGAAAGGTATCGCATTCAAATCAACACCATTGTTTTATCAAAAATCACCATCTTCTCTTGTTCACATTCACCTTCAAAAATCATTCAATGGAATGCATCTTCATTCCAAGGTTTCAAATCCATTTCAAAATCACATTGTTCCCATCTAGAGTAGTCAAGTTTTAAATTCATTAGCACTAGCTCTAATTCATGAGGGGTGCTATCTTGCTTTGCTTGGAGAAGACTAACTCACTACTCTAGTATCCAACTTGTACTTTGACCAAAGTTAACTATAAAAGTAACTCATTTAGAAAACAAGTAAAAACTTGTAAGGTAAAAACTTGGGATAGGCTCATGTAAGAAAAGGTAAGAATCATGGTGCCTTGCCCCAAAGGGGCTTTGCACTTTGCAAGAATAATAGCTTGCCTTGGTAGTTCTCAAACTGTTCCTCCTCCTCCTCTTGGTAGCAACCTTCTTCTTCAGCGTACTCTCCGGTGCTACCGTCTAAATTTGAATACGAGTATAATTACTCACTAATTCAATGGCTATTCCATACATCACATATAACACACAAACTATTCTATGCACACAAAATAATCTACTTAGGTGCATGGGTTGTGGGGGTTAAATAGAATTCACTTCTTTGCATTTCATATGTAAATGATAGTTTCCATAGGGTTCTTGAGAAATAATTTCCTCTCATTGAAATCTTCTTAAGATTTAATTTCTCAAACAATCATAGATGAACTCATATTGACCTAAGTCAAATGTTCATCATCATCATTTGGGAAAATGATTTAAATGAGGTGGATCACCTCATATCATTTAGTATCACTACATATGATTTAAATCTCAAGTAATTCATATAAGAGAGTTTGGGACCAGGGGTCCAAACATCCCATGAATTCATGTGAGACAAGTTTAAATGAAGTGTAGGACTCCACATAATTTACTTTAATAGTTTTGGACAATATCAACTAGTTAAACTAGCCATATCATCCATTAATTGAACTATGGCATGATCATACAAAGTGACCACACCATTTTATTGCATAAACAATTAGTGTAAGTCAAATGTGAGCTATTAGAGTTGGAATTAACTTAATATCTATTTTGGTTGATTTTTAAGAATTATTTGAATAGGGAAAAGTCCCTGTCTTGTTATTTTTATCACATTTATTCTACAAAGAATCTGACCATGGGGCCAGTGGCATGTTGTAGAGAATTTCAGTAGCTTTCCAACAACATAAAATTCACTAAATTTGGTTTAGCCAATTTGAAACTATTGATTTTCAAAGTGGAGGCAGTATTCAAATTTATTTGAATTAATTAAATCTAGTTTGAATTAAAAGGCCGGCGGGAAACGAAACTGGGCCCGATTCGAATAAAAACGGCCCAGTCCAGCCCACCACGGTCCATAGACGCGCGGGCTGCCTGACAGGGTGGGGGCCAGGCGTCAGTGGCTCATAACGCCCGAAGCGGTACGTTTTAAAGGGGAGCGTCGGATTAGAATCCAGATCAACGGCCGTGGTTCATCGTCGTCGCCGACGAGAACCCGACGTGCTGGCGGCGATGGTAGGGGGTCGGAGAGCTCACCGTGGCTCCAGCTAGGGTTGGCAAGGTGCGCGATGAAGGTGTGGACGACGGCGAGTCGACTGGTACCGGTGGCTCGTCCTGGGGTGGCTCCAATCGACGGCGGCGTCCACCAGGTACTGGCGGCTCCGAGCTTCAAATTGGGGCGGCTCCGGCGATGATCGAGTGAGTGGAGTGGTGGTGGCGAAGCAGTGAGAGGTGGGGAGTGAGCTGGTGTCGTTGGTTTGGTCCAGGGAACCTCCTATTTATAGAATCGAGAGAGGGTTGCGGGGCAGTGAGGTGGGCGACATGGGCACGGCTGCTCCGGCGAGCTATCGAGCTAGGCGAGGGCGCAGGTGTGTTCGTGGCGTCGCCACGGTCCTCTGAGTGGCGATAGCTTGGTCGGGGAGGGCCTGGCGGTGTCGCGTTTCTTCCATGTCCGTCGCGTCCGTGGCGGACCAGGGTTGGCTTCTCCGGCGACGGCGGGCGCGGGTCGTGGTCGAGCTGTTGTCCAACGTTGTTGCGGTGTCACGGCGATGCTCAAGGTGCTCGCGGGGGTCCAGGGCGTGGGCGAGGTGGCTACGCGGCGCGTGGCCAGTGCGCGTCCATGGCGCGCATGGTCGCGACGCGAGCGGCATGCCGGGCGAATTTGGGCGCGCGATCTCCGGCGAGCTACGGCGTCTACCTCGACAATGGCCGGTGCTAGGTGGCGTAGGGGATGCGGTGGCACACGGTGGCGAGGTGGCCGGGCGAGGGGTGCAAGGATGAGAGGGGGAGAAGAACATGGCCGGCATGGGCCGGCATGGCCATGTCTTTGCTTGTTCTCTCTCTCTCCCTAGGGTTTCTATGCAGCACTTAGGGTTAGAGGGGACCAGGGGACAATGTAGGATAGCTTTGGGTTAGATTAGGTGAGGTAGATCACTATTTGCAATAGTTGCAAATAGTGCCCGATTTTGGAATTTACAAAATTGTCCAAATTTGAAATAATTCAAATGGTGAATGTGTTTGAAAAGTGAGTGTTGATATAAGTTGTATTTGACCAGAGGTGATTTGAGGTGGTGGTGGAATTGTTAGAATTCAAAAATTGGCCAAAATGGCTAAGTGAGGAATGTTCCATATGTTAAAAAGTGGAGACTTTGGATGAGCCTTGCTCATGATCAAAGATGATTTTGGCATGGTGATCTTCATCAAAGTTGTTCACCTTAATGTTGACTTTGAAAAGGTGCAAAGAGTTAGCAAGAGTTGGTTTGGGAAAAATGAATGGCAAGGGCTCAAAGTAGTGATCAGGCTAGAATTGTCAAATTTGACCATTATCATATGTGAGCTAGATTTGTGTTTGAATTTCATTTGAATTGTGAAACTTTGATTCCCAAAGTTGTAATAAGTGTTTAATAACATTAGTCAACTAATGGTGAAGACCAAATAGGTCTAGGGTCAAAATTTATAAAAATGCCATAGGGCATATGTGAGGGTTTTTAGGGTTTTGCATTTTATGGATTTTCTTCCTCTTTGATTTATTTGGTTGGTGATCTTCATATGATCACATTAGGGTTCTAGAGCATATCAATACAAGTAAAAGCAATCATCATGGCATATCACTCAAATGCACAAGTCCTATGCAATGGTACTATATGCAAATAGAAAAGTTTTTGTTGGTTTGAAATTTTGCTTTCTGGAATTCTCTAACTTTCTTTTTATTGAAATTTGGGGTGTTACAAACCCTTCCCCCTTACAAAAGATCTCGTCCCGAGATCGAAAAGAAAGTTAGGTACTAAAGAGATATGGGTACTCCTTCTTCATGAAGTCTTCGCGTTCCCATGTGGCTTCATCCTCGGTATGATTGCTCCATTGGATCTTCGAAACTTGATGCTTCGGGTGCGGGTGGTTCGGTAAGCTTCTTCCGGGATGCGAATCGGCACTTCGCGGTAAGTCAGATCCTTGTTGATATCCACCGATCGGTGATCGATGTTCTTGAACACTTCGGTCTTCTCCGGGACTTCAAGGCACTTCCGGAGAAGTGAGATGTGAAACACGTCGTGCACCGCCGACATTTCTTCAGGCAACTCCAGTTGATAAGATACTTCACCTCGGCGGCTAAGGACTTGGAAAGGTCCGACATAGCGGGGTGCAAGCTTTCCTTTCAGTTGGAACCTTTGCATTCCTTTCAAGGGGGATACTTTGAGATAGACAAAGTCTCCGATCTCAAAGGTCATCTCCCGACGTCTCTTGTCGGCGTAGCTCTTATGTCTGGATTGCGCCGTTTTGAGGTACTCGCGGATCTTATGGACTTTCTCTTCGGCTTCACGAAGAACATCTGGGCCGAAAACTTGGCTCTCTCCGACTTCTGACCAGTTCAGGGGGGTACGGCACTTCCTTCCGTACAAGGCTTCAAAGGGGGCCATCTGTAGGCTGGCTTGGTAACTATTGTTGTAAGAGAATTCTGCGTAAGGTAGGCGGTCTTCCCACTTGGATCCGTATTCCGAGTACGCATGCTCTAAGCATGTCTTCCGAGTATCCGGTTTACTCTCTCGATCTGTCCGTCGGTCCGAGGGTGATAGGCGGTGCTGAAATTTAGGCGAGTGCCTAGTCCTTCATGCACTTTCCGCGGAACCTTGAGGTGAATCGTGATCCTCTATCGACACTATCGATTTGGGGGTTCCGTGCGGCGCGACTATTCTGGAGATGTAAAGTTCAGCTAACTTGGGGCCTTGATAGGTGGTTTTGACTGCGATGAAATGGGCGACTTTGGTCAATCTATCGACCACTACCCATATTGAATCATTGCCTTTGCTAGATTTGGGCAGTCCGGTGATAAAGTCCATTCCTACTGAGTCCCATTTCCATTCCGGAATCTGGAGGGGTTGTAACAGTCCGGCGGGTCGCTGATGTTCTGCCTTGACTCTCTGAGAGATGTCACACTTAGCGATATAGCTACCGATCTCTCTCTTCATTCCGTGCCACCAAAATTGTTCTTTTAGGTCTTGGTACATCTTGGTACCTCCGGGGTGGATTGAATAAAGGGTGTCATGGGCTTCTTGCAGAATGACTTGTTTCAAGTCAGAGTCCGATGGTACGCAGAGACGTTCTTTGTACCAAAGAACTCCGGCTTCGTCTACGGTGAATCCGGGGCTTTTCCTGCGGCTATCTCGTTTCTTGATTCCGTCAATGCTAGCGTTGTCCTTCCGGGCTTCCTTGATCGACCAACCAAGGTGGGTTGCAGTTCTATGCTGGCTAGGAAACCTTCACTAACCGGTTCGAGTCCGAACCTGTTCAAACTCCCGATGCATGCTCGGGCTGTTCGGTTGCGAGCATGGAGTTCAACTGGCACGGCGAGTCGACTCAAAGCATCCGCTACCACATTGGCCTTGCCGGGGTGGTAGTGAATCTCCATGTCGTAATCCTTGATCAATTCGATCCATCGGCGTTGTCTCATGTTCAGCTCCTTACGGGTGAATATGTATTTGAGGCTTTTGTGGTCGGAGTAGATCTCGCATCGATTACCCATGAGGTAATGACGCCAAACTTTCGGGGCTAAGACCACGGCTGCAAGCTCGAGGTCATGGGTTGGGTAGTTCTGTTCATGTTGCTTGAGATGTCTTGAAAGGTAGGATACAACCTTGCCTTCTTGCATAAGCACGCATCCAAGTCCGAGTCTTGGAGGCGTCGCAATATACGTCAAAGGGCTTTGCGATATCCGGCATGATCGGGATTGGGGCTGTTGTCAACCTACTCTTGAGCCGTTGAAAGCTCTCTTCGCATTTGTCGGTCCACTCAAACTTTCTGTCCTTTTTCAGCGAGTTGGGTCATTGGTCGAGCGATGCTCGAAAAACCTTCTACAAATCTGCGGTAGTATCCGGCTAATCCAAGAAAAGCGCGGACCTCAGTTTGTGTGGTTGGGGCTTGCCATTCCATAACGGTTTTGATTTTGGCGGGATCAATGGCAATTCCTCATGCAGACAAGATGTGTCCGAGGAATCCAACTTCTTCCAGCCAAAACTCACACTTGCTAAACTTAGCATACAACTTGTGCTGTCTAAGGGTTTCTAGGACAATCTCCAAATGCTGTTCATGTTCCTCTTCGGACTTGGAGTAGACGAGGATGTCGTCGATGAAAACAACGACAAACTTGTCCAAAAAGTTCATGAAGATCTTATTCATGAGATTCTTGAAATAAGCGGGGGCATTGGTCAGTCCAAATGACATGACGTTGTACTCATACAACCCATATCTGGTGGTAAAGGCAGTTTTTGGAATGTCGGTGGCTCGGATCTTCAGTTGGTGGTATCCGAGTTCTAAGATCTATCTTGGAGAAAACTCGGGATCCGGTGAGTTGGTCAAACAAGTCTTCGATCTTGGGTAAGGGGTATTTGTTTTTGATGGTGACATCGTTAAGCTTACGATAGTCCGTGCATAAACGATTTGCACCATCCTTCTTGTCGACAAACAAGACTGGGGATCTCCAGGGGGATGCACTTGGTCTAATCAAACCTTTGGCTAACATGTCATTAATTTGTTTCTTCAGTTCCACCAGCTCCGTGGCGTTCATGCTGTAAGCTCTCTGGGCTATGGGTCCAGTTCCGGGGATTAACTCTATAATAAACTCGATATCCCGATCCGGGGGCATACCAGGTAGATCATCCGGAAACACATCAGGGTAGCGACAAACGACCCCGATTTGATCCGAAGTTGGCTTGGATACACTTTGGTTGCGGGTAAATTTTCTGGGTAGTTTTTCGAGACGTGCTCAACTACGATACCGGTGCTGCTAGTCATGGTTATGGCTTTCTTGGCGCAGCTCTATCAATCCATTGTGCTTGGACATCCGGATCCATTCCTAGGACAACTTCCAAACCCTTGGTTCCAAGTATGATTAGATTTGCAAAGAAATCTACATCATGGATTTTGATTGGCACATTTTTGCAAAATTTTACGGCTTTGGTGGTTGATCCGGGGATTTGGACTATCATAACATGCTTCAAAGCTGAGGGGTTGAATTTTACTTGTTGATGCAAAGTCTTCGAGTGACAAAGGAATGAGATGCTCCGGAATCAAACAACACTCGGCAGGGATGTGGTTGACAGAAAACATACCCGAGTACAACATCTGGTGCTTCCGGGCTTCTTCGGCGTTCATGTGGTAGAGGCAGCCGTTGCGGTTGTTGGGGTTGTTGGGGGCGAACTTCTTGCCGGTGGAGACACGGCGTTGCTGCTGAGCGGGTGCGGCGGTGTTGCCTGGCGAGCTTGGCAAGAACGCTTGGGACACTCGTTGGAGTAATGCCCCACTACACCACACTCATAACAATTGATAGTGGTCTTGTCCTGCTTGTTACGCAACGGGGACCGGCATTGCTTCCGGTTCGGGAGCGGTGTTGGTGTTGGTGTTGTTGTTGTTAGGGGCTCGGGGTGGAGCGCGGTTGTAGTTGTTGTTGTTGTAGTTGTGGTTGTAGCCTCCTGGCTTGGAGTTTCCTCCACTCCGGTTTCCGATAACCGGGGCGAGAGTTCGCATCTCGGGGTTTGTTGTTTCTCGGAGTGAAACCTCCGCTTGAGCTTGGGCGAAACTTTTGGGGGTGGCTTGATCCACTCTGATTCGCCATGCGGCGCTTGCGGTTCTCATTGGCTTGGTTTAACTTGCCCTCCATCTGGATGGCGGAGTCAACAAGGGCTTCGAGGTCGGCGAAGGGGATGTTGACGAGGACAGTCTGCATCTCATCATGCAGTCCGTTCAGGAATCTCTCCTTCCTCTTCTCAACGGTGTCGGTCCAACCACCGTCATGCGACCTTGTTTCAGCTCACGGAATTCATCCCTCATCTTCTTGATAAGACCCGGGGGTACATGGTACTTGCTGAACTTGAGTTTGAAATCCTCCCAAGTCATGAATTGACCTCCGTTCATGGCACGGGTGCTTGTCCACCAAGCGTGGGCTGGTCCAGCGAGATAGTGAGTGGCAAACAAGACCTTCTCGTTGGCTTCCACTCCGGCTACCTCCAGATTGTTCTCCATAGTCTGGAGCCAATCGTCGGCGTCGAGGGCTCCTCGGTCTTGCTAAACACCGGAGGGTTGGTGTTTTGGAAGTTCTTGAGCTTGGATCCGGGGTGGTCATGATTTCCATGGCCTTGGTTGGCGATGTTACTGCAAGGCGATGAGGTTGGCTTGGCGTTCGGCTCTTTCGGTTTCCGGATGCGCAAGCATGGTTTGCAGCGATTGCGAGCATCGCGTCGTTGGTGCGATTTGGAGGGGCCATCTGAAGATGTAGAAGATTATGAGATAAGAGGGAACATTCTATGGTTCATTTTGGTTAAGTTTGAAAAACATTTGAAAACTTGTAATCTTTTCATGACAAACATAACATTCATTCATTCATGCAACACATAGTACAAACTACACACATACTCCAATGGTTTTAAGAACCATTCTCATGCTACGATACAAGGGACGGGATACAACTCACACCTACTATAAGTGGAACTAGTGCAACTACTCCTCATCATCGACATCGATCGGGATGTAGTCGTCGGTCCTCGCCTCCGGGAACTCGTAGTCCTTCTCCTCGGTGTTCTCGTCCTCCTCAAAGTCGTTGTCGTCACTCGAAAAGGCGTCTCCTCCCTGAATGTCGATGCCTCCATCGTCATCCTCCAGGCCGGCGAATCTGATCCTCCCGGGCCTTGACGGTGGCCTCAAGTGACGCGATCCGGGCGCGAAGGCGACGAATCGTAGCGTCCTTCTTGGCACGCTGCTGGCGAAGGCTCTTGCGATCGTTGTTGAGTAGCTTGATTGCCTCACCCTGCTCGGTGATGTGAGCATGGGTCTGGTTCGGCGTAGCGCGAGTGGCGTCGAGGTCCCTTCGAGTCCGGTAGAGCATGAAGTCCAGGTGCTCAGCATGGTGCCTCAACTCCGGGTGCGGCTGCAGCTCCATGGGCACTCCCGCGGCATCACGCCTCACAAGGTGGGCGTAGCGAGAGGCGAGGATGCTCACCACGTTCTGTCCACAAAGGCGCGCAAGTGCCTCGTGAAGGCCACGTGCGAGTCCGTCGAGCCAGTTGCTCTCGCGGAAAGAGAAGAGGATCCTCTCCGAAGTAGGAGGCTCCATCTTGCCCCTCAAGTCGGCAGTGATCACCCACTGCAACTCTCCTCCGGGCGTGTCGTCCAGCTGAACCCCGTGGAACTCGGGGTGTGGGCGCCCAAGGAAGTCAGAGAGGGCATTGAGGTCGTGCTCGAAGATCAAGCTCCCTCCTTTCCCAAGCTGGTAAAACTTGGTGTTGATGGGTTCATTCAGCGCCATGCGAAAGAGAATTGGATGAGTAAGTTAGAGAGTGCAAAGTGTGGCAAAGTTTTAAGTTGATTCAAATAAGATAGAACATGATTCATCAAATTTTGGCAAAGTCTCAAGGACAAGAGTGTAGTAAATTTTCACAAATAGTTTCTTTCATTTGCTTTCAAAGTTAAAGTTTTCAGAACGCCCATTCTAACTAAGGTCTTCTAAGGTCAAACAATGGCTCTGATACCAACTTGTCAACACCCGATTTTTAAGTCCGAATGCCTATTATGTCATACATCGCAATCCCAGGAATATTGTTGTTGCGAGGCATAATAGTTAAGTATCACAGTCATCATTCATTACAAACCATAAGTCTTTACAAATTGGAATCACATGATCCATATTACTCGAATAGTTGATCTATTGATCAACGAACAAACACAAGTTCATAGTTCAACATAGCGGAAGCGTAAGATACAAGGACTCTCTAGTCCACAGGCCAACGCTTGACGTCGGAAGACGCTTAGTTGTCGTAGGCGTCACCGTCTGGTCATCTCCTTGGTCATCTTCATACTACGGCCATTTGAATAGCCGGGGACAAAGCCGTGAGTACGTTGAGTACTCGCAAACTAATACTAATGTAAGTGCTAGACATTCTAGTATGGTTTGCTAAGCTCTAGTTTATTTGCATAAAGCTAGTTTTAGTTCACAAAGTTTGAGAAAAGCTTATTCAAGTGCTAACTAACTCAAGTGGGAACATTAGTGTCATTCCCACTCATTCAAGTGGTGATTTCAATTCAATTCACCACAAGTCATTTCACCATCACCCTTTTCAACATCATTTTCAAAGATATGACATCGGAAAGCTGTATGGCCTTTCCAACCGTCCGTAACCTAGTGGACCGCGGCTATTCGAATAGGTTTACACTCGCAGCAGGTTGCACACTTGTGCCACAACATTTGATTTCATCCAGTCGGGATTACCCCGAATCATCGCTAACACGAGCACGCGGATCATCAACCATAACCTTTCACTTACGAATCCTAGTATGAGCACCTCTCCCCATGAGCTTGGCCTCCCAGTGAAGACCAACCTGTCAACTCTGGGAACCGCACTGGAGGCTTGGGCAGGACATTCACCTCATTTCGCATCGTATCATATCATTTCTTTTGTGGTAGAGGCAGCTTTCGGCATAACCCCGATGACGCTTGTTTAGAGGGAACCCATACTAAGACGCATAAACTTCCGAGTTAAGCCCTACCCATAATCGAGTATTGTGGGGGTACTTAATAATTGGAAAGGTATCGCATTCAAACCAACACCATTGTTTTATCAAAAATCACCATCTTCTCTTGTTCACATTCACCTTCAAAAATCATTCAATGGAATGCATCTTCATTCCAAGGTTTCAAATCCATTTCAAAATCACATTGTTCCCATCTAGAGTAGTCAAGTTTTAAATTCATTAGCACTAGCTCTAATTCATGAGGGGTGCTATCTTGCTTTGCTTGGAGAAGACTAACTCACTACTCTAGTATCCAACTTGTACTTTGACCAAAGTTAACTATAAAAGTAACTCATTTAGAAAACAAGTAAAAACTTGTAAGGTAAAAACTTGGGATAGGCTCATGTAAGAAAAGGTAAGAATCATGGTGCCTTGCCCCAAAGGGGCTTTGCACTTTGCAAGAATAATAGCCTCGCCTTGGTAGTTCTCAAACTGTTCTCCTCCTCCTCTTGGTAGCAACCTTCTTCTTTGACGTACTCTCGGTGCTACCGTCTAAATTTAAATACG
>NC_061513.1:349136421-349158027 GCF_022539505.1 Lolium rigidum | reverse complement strand
TACGGAATTCTCTAACTTTCTTTTTATTGAAATTTGGGGTGTTACACAACCGCTTCGATCGACCCGCGAACTGCCGGAATGGAGCGCCGAACCGCCGCGGATGAGCAACCGCAGCCGGTATACGCGCCGCCATCAATCCCTGCTCAACCGCCATTAATTCTCGCTCAATAAGACCCATGCGTCTGCGCTAAGGATCTCCAACCGGCCTGCCATTCATCTCAAGCCATGAGCACCATATCTTTGCCATCGGACACCGATAGAGAGGGGAAGCCGCCGAGATGGCGGCATTGGTGGGATAGAGCTGCCACGCCGAGCAGCTCTAGCTCCCCACCGACGGATGACGAGAGGGAGGAGGGGGATGCCGTCACCGATGACGGGCAGGATGAGGAGGAAAAGGAAGAAGAAGAAGATGCAAGGTGGACACAGCTGGAGGTGGAGGAGGCGGCGGCGGAAAAGAAGGAGGCAAGGGCCCAAGCGAGGGTGCATGCGCATCATCCGGTCACGGACAACGACGAAGACCCCAATGACCACTCGTCAGACGCGTTAACCACCAGTACCTCTTCCCAGGAAGTGACAAGCAGGAAGCGCCTCCGTGAGGATGACGAGGCGGGGCCTTCAAAGAAGAAGTACCTAGTTTAAAAGTTTAAACTTATTTTTTCGCAGTTTGTATGTTTAATTGGTTTGAACATGTTGCACTAATTTTAAAATATCGATTCTACCTAGAAATGTGAATATCTCAATCGTGTGTAGCATAGAAATCTATGATATCAAGCGGCATTCTAGAGGAATAGATATCTCTTCCTCTGGAATATTTTTAATGGATATTTTCAATGTTGTTGCTGTTATCACCAGATTTTGGCCAAATCAGGAGGGGGGCCGCAAGGGAGATGGGCTTGGAAGATTACACGTGGAAGATCTCTAAAGCGGCCTTGCACGAAGAATTTGGGCTGGATTGCCCATGTATCTGTATTATGGTAGATCGCATCTTAGGTTAAAAGTTAGAGTTTGTCTCGTACACGGTGGGGATTATTCCCACGTTAGAAAGTCCCCTGGACTATAAATATGTATCTAGGGTTTATGAATAGACAACCAACGTTCAACACACAAATCAATCTCGGCGCATCGCCAACTCCTTCGTCTCGAGGGTTTCTACCGGTAAGCATCATGCTGCCTAGATCGCATCTTGCGATCTAGGCAGCATAAGCTTCATGTTGTTCATGCGTTGCTCGTACTGAAGCCTTTTTGATGGCGAGCAACGTAGTTATCTTAGATGTGTTAGGGTTAGCATTGTTCTTCATATCATATGCTATCGTAGTGCAACCCTTGCATATCTAGCCGCCCTCACACCTATCTTAGGCGTGGGGCGGCACCCCGCTTGATCATTATTTAGTAGATCCGATCCGTTACGGTTGCTCCTTGTTCTTCAAGGATTAGTTTAATATCTGCAATAGTTAGGCCTTACAAAGGGTTGGAGGATCCAGCGGCACGTAGGGTGTCATTCGCTAGTCCTAGACAGGATGTTCCGGGGATCAACCTCGTGTTGGTTTTTAGGCCTTGTCTAGGATCGGCTTACGATCACCGTGCGTGGCCGCGAGGCCCAATCATGAGTAGGATGATCCGATTATGCGGTGAAAACCCTAAATCGTCGTAGATCGCTTTAGCTTTATCTTGATCAAGCAGGACCACCATATATTCGTGCACCTCGTACGAATCATGGGTGGATCGGCTCCTTGAGCCGATTCACGGGGTAACCCGAGAGCCGATCGAGGCTCGTATTTAATATTTATGTGTATGCCATGCGAGAAACTAAGCGAGGCATCTCCATCACCTTCCCGACCGGGTATAGGTCGGGTGGCACGCTCCGCACCGGCATCGGACGTGTGTACCGGAGGCTTTGCGGGCCGTCGCTCGGAGGGACCGGGGCCAGCCGCAGCCCTAAGTTGTTCCCGGCTCTCTTGTGTTGCCCGTCGCTGCCCGCCGGTGGGTTTTGACCGCAACACATTCGGCACGCCCGGTGGGACCATCGTCTACATCAACCACATCGCCATCTACATCCGAGATGGCGGACGGCACGCCGGTCACGTACGAGGATCTGACCGACGAGCTCAAGAAGAAGTATGACGAGGTCAAAGCTATCCTCGAGGCCGATCTCATCGGCTCTTTTCACAGAACCCGTTCACATGGCATCAGGTGGAAGGGGTTCTCGCCAGACGGTGCGCTCAATGGGATAGACCTCTCTGCCCCATCAGAAGAACGCACCAGGTCCCTGCGGCAGGAGATCAACTACATGGTGGCTCACTCGCTACACCGCCACTCCGAGAACCTGGTGAACACTTTGGAGCGTGTCGCTCTTCGGGTGATCCAGGAGATCATGAGGCACCAGTACTCGCCGTCAGGACCAGCTCTCGGGACACACCAAGGAGAGATGCCACTCCAGTCCCGTCCTCCGCTGCCATTTGCGTTGGCAGCGCCAGAGGTGCCGAGCTCACCGGCATTCGTCGTCTACAAGATCGGTGGTGACCCTAGTGACTGCCAGTTCTTGCAGGAGGCGCCTAAGGAGATCCCTCATGGGTACATGTGCACATATGTGCCAGACTGCGGTAACTGGGCAATCACAAACCAGGCCACCACATCAGGGACTTCTGGGAAAGCAGGAGGAACGTCAGCAACAGATCTTGAGAAGCAGACGTGGCTAACTAAATATGCCACCCCGACGAACCTCCAGAGCACAGCTCCTGCAGTTGGCTCAGAGCTGGAAAAGCAAGCATGGCTGGCTAAGTACGCCACCCGGCGAATCTTCGGAGTTCAACTCCTGCAGCCAGGCACAGCGGATCGGATCGGTACCATACCGAGAGACCAGTTCGGCATGGTGCCGAAAAGAAGGGCAATCAGCTATTCCAAGCCGTACCCCGACGAGTACGAGTTGATCCCGCTACCACCTAAATATCGGCTCCCCGATTTCTCCAAATTCGGTGGATCGGATGGTTCCAGCTCCATCGAGCATGTGAGCCGATATTTGGCACAGCTAGGAACGGCCTCAGTGTCGGATCCACTACGCGTGAGGTTCTTCTCACAGTCCCTCACGGGATCGGCTTTCGGGTGGTACACCTCGTTGCCACCGGACTCGACCCGGACTTGGAAGCAGTTGGAAGAACAGTTCCATATGCAGTACCACTCAGAAGCTTCCGAGTCTGGCCTTGCCGATCTAGCACAGATATGTCAGAAGCGTGGAGAAACTGTGGCAGAATACGTCCAGCGCTTCAGGACTCTTAGGAACCGATGTTATTCGGTTCGTGTGACTGAAAGGGAAGCGGTCGAGTTGGCAGTAGCGGGCCTTGCAGCGCCGCTCAAGGACATGGCCTCCCAAGCAGACTACCCCTCACTGGCGCACATGGTTCAGAAACTGTCGGCATATGAACAGCGCCACCCGGACTTGTACCGGGACAAATTCAAGCGTGCGGTAGTCCTGGTCGAGGCGGAGGAAGACGAAGTTTCTACGGGAGATCAAGAGGTAGCAGTGGCTGAATGGACTCGGGGGCAACCCCGTGTCCTGCAAATGGGTAAAGCCACCAGGCCCGCCCAGGGGGTTTGATTTTGACGTGACCAAGACTGAGCAAATCTTCAACCTCTTACTCAAGGAGAAGCAGTTGAAGATACCTGAAGGTCTCAAATTCCCCACGGCACAGGAGCTGAACGGAAAGCCATACTGCAAATGGCATAACTCGCTCTCCCATGCCACCAACGACTGCAGGGTGTGGCGTCAGCAGATCCAAAGGGCGATAGAACAAGGACGACTGATTTTCAACCAGTACGCCATGAAGGTCGACACCCACCCCTTCCCCGCCGTTAACATGGTGGAATGCACTTACCCTGAAGGCTGCCAGCCAGGGTCCTCGTTCAGTATCAACATGGCAGGACTTGGACACCACGCTGGCAAGGATGGAGACGGGGGCAGCTGCTCTCGTAGCAAGGACACAGAGGAGGCCGCTCCACGCGATCGGCTCCGTCATGATGGCAAGCGCTACGTCACAGAGGGAGAGGTGAAGAACATAAGATATCAGCGACCCCTCTCTGATCACCTCCTCAACAAGTACGTGAGTCAGTATGACCAACGCCGACGATCCAACGATGAAGATGAAAGAGATCGTCTGGCTAGGGAAGCCGGAAGACATCGTCGGCATGATCGCGATGAGGAGGAGCACGAGCGCCGTGCCAAGGAAAAGTCAAGGGAGCGGGACGACGAGGATAGGCACTGGGACTGTCCCTTCTTCAGACACTGCTGGGATTCAGGAATGAGCCGATTACCTACAATCGGCAATTGCCCAGAATGCAACCAGAAGAAGAAGGAGGCAGCCAACGTGTCCGTGTTCCGACGCTTAGGACCTCTCCCGCCTCGAAGCAAACGTGCTGAGTCCCCTCGGATGGAAGACCTCGAGGATCCGGAAGACGAGGGACAAGAAGAAGAAGACAGGTACCACCGGCCAAGGTGGTGCCCTGATGGACTCAGCCGTTCCCAAAAGCGCAGGGTTCAGCGATTACGCGGCTTGGAGGAAGCCGAAAGGTTATACCTGCATACGCTAAGGAAGGCGCGACCTGATCTAGCTGCGAAAGTTCAGCGAACCCTGGATGAAGAGGGTCGTCCACGGAAAATGGAGTGGCGCCCCAAGCAAAGGAAAGCCGATGATGAAACATCGGGCTGGCACAAACATGGTGTTCATCCTTCCTTCGGAGTTCGGTGCTCCGAGATTAGACGAGGCACCCGTGGCACAACTTGATCGCGGCCCACGGCCGGTTATCTTTGAGAAGCCACGAGAAAGAAGCTACGGACATCCGAAGGCCCCGTACTTGCGAGGTTATATCGATGGGAGGCCTGTCAATAAGATGCTTGGTGGACACCGGAGCGGCGATCAACATTATGCCCTACTCTATGCTACGTCGGTTGGGACGCTCTAGCTCGGATCTAATCAAGACCAACGTGACATTGAGCGATTTCAACGGCCAAGCGTCCGACGCACAAGGTGTTACGAACGTGGATCCGACCGTAGGAAGGAAAACTATCCCTACGACGTTCTTCGTCGTCGATAGCAAGAGCACCTATGCTTCGTTCGCTAGGAAGAGATTGGATCCACGCCAATCGCTGCATTCCCTCCACGATGCACCAATGCATAATACAGTGGGATGGAGATGAAGTAGAGGTCGTCCAGGCCGATGACTCAGCCGAAATTTCAACGGCTGGCATGAACGCTTGGGAAGCAGCAGGCCAAGAGCCACTCTCAGGTATCAATTTGGACGACTGTGAGCGCATCGACGTGACGAAGGGAAGGGTTAAGCTAGTCTTATCTACTGGCCTAACCGAGTAGCAAGAACGAATCAATGAGAAACGTGGCGAGGCCGATCCTTTGGATCGGCCCCAAGGATCTATGAAGGAACATTACAGAGCCTTCATTGAGCGCTTCAATCAGTATGGAGGCCGATTCCAGCAATCGGCCAAAATTATCCTCACAACATGTTCTGCTTGTGTTCGACATCAATTTATTTGGCAGTGGTTTTACGTCGGCTGATAAGTTACGAAGAATCAACCTTGGTCCTACCGGAGCCGACGTGCAAATACAATGCCTTGGCTAAACTACAGAGCCGATATCTGCAGTTACCTGACAGATTCGGCTCGGGGGGCACCTGAACACGATGAACATGTGAACATGCACAGGAGAACATGTGTGCAGTAAAATATTGGGGCCGATAGTAAATTTTTTTTTTGACCTACCGGCTATGTGCTCAGGGCTCACATTTTCGCCAAGATGGTTTTCAGTTCGGCTTCAAGAGCTTCTGTTTCCTTGAAGGGGATGTACAATGAGAGCAGCCTTGGCTGCAATGAGCCGACAACCCTTTGCGCCAAGTTCAGCAGTAACATCAGTTAGGCATGCAAGGTAGTCTCTTTCTCATTAAGCTGGTGGTGTTTCATCTACAACATCGGCGTTCAATAGAAGAAAGCTGATCTGGGGGCAAGTTTGGCTGATTCTTCATGATGGCTATCTCGGATTACCAGATTACCTGAGGTCAGAGCCTTTTTGTTTGATCTATGCATCCTTGCCGGTATTCTCGCCTTGATTGAGGCTCGGGGGGCAGCTCGCCCTGAAAAATCTTTGCTCTAGAGAGCCGATTTTGTTGGAATCGGCTGGTTCTGTATTATAACTTGGAAGCCAATGGTAACACATTTGGCTGATTCGTCACTGTTCTCGCCTTGGGTGAGGCTTGGGGGGCAACTCGCCCGAAGGTTTCTTGGCTCTGGAGAATCAATTTGGTTGGAATCGGCTGGCTCTACATCGCAACTGTTCTGAAGAGTGGTGCTTTTGTTACAGAGGTATCAGTTTTAGCATCCAAGCTGATTCAGTGACACTTCCAGGGTCCTTGTAAAGACACCTGTTCAAGACCAAACCTCCGGCCTACTGCGATCGGCTGTGCTATCGTCATCGGTAGGACTGGCTAATTTGGAGGGATGACTGAATTGGCCTGTCTTGCAGATTATCGTGAGAGACCGATGCGTTGCCGTCAGTCATTGAACATTGATTAGGCTAATGGTCGACAAAGTCAGATGAGGAAAATCGGCTGAATCAGCATACAGGACATCGGCAAAATCAAAGGAAGTTTTCATTGATAATAAGAATTCTTACAAAGAGAAGCCGATTGTTCAACAAAAGGGGACATATTACTACTGCCAACCCTATGCTAGTAAATCCCTACTCTAAGGGCTGTTGCTGTCTTCGCCGTCGCTGGGGTAGCTGCCGTCATTGCTGCTGTCGACGAGTTCCTCGTTGCTGCTACTGTGACCTTCAGCAGAGGCTTCTTCCTCGTCGTCATCATCGTCCTCGTCTGACCAAGCCCAGCCCCGGATGCGCTTTGGTGGTGGTTCGTCGGAGGAGGTGTCGTCCTCCTGTTCCTTCTTCAGGTCGGAGGAGACGTCTTCGTCTTCGTCATCCTCTTCTTCTTTGGTGACGGAGGTGAATTTACCCCGGAAGGGAGGGTCGTCGTCGTCGCTCTCCGCCTCCAGTGCTCCGTCAACCAGGTACCGGAGGTCATCCTCCCCGTCGGTTAGGGGCATGGCCCCATCTGACCAGACGAGGTCCTCACCCTCTGGCACGAAGTCGAAGTCCCACTCCCGCTTGTCCCAATGCTTGGGAGCACGACGGTTGTACGCCTCCATCTGGTCGTGTTCTGGAACCGACTCGCTTGAGGAAGAGGATTGGAGAGAAACGGAAGAGGAGGAAGAAGACGACATGGCTATGGAAGAAGAGGGTTTTTTGGTGCCGATGGCTGGAACAGAGAAAGGGGATGAAGAGGGCTAATCAATCGGCACGGTTAAATATAGAGGAGCCTAGTAGAGATTTAATGCCGTTGCAGTTTCCGAGGGGATGGAGCCAGAATTGTCAAATCATACAGAGAAGGTGAGAAGGCAAGTCATCATGATGAAGAATACTGCGATGGTCTGCTCTGCCACGACATGACCCTTCGAAGAAAAAACAGAGTGGTTTTGAAATTATCATTACCAAAACCAGGGGGCATGTGTTATCACCAGATTTTGGCCAAATCAGGAGGGGGGCCGCAAGGGAGATGGGCTTGGAAGATTACACGTGGAAGATCTCTGAAGCGGCCTTGCACGAAGAATTTGGGCTGGATTGCCCGTGTATTTGTATTATGGTAGATCGCATCTTAGGTTAAAAGTTAGAGTTTGTCTCGTACACGGTGGGGATTATTCCCACGTTAGAAAGTCCCCTGGACTATAAATATGTATCTAGGGTTTATGAATAGACAACAACCAACGTTCAACACACAAATCAATCTCGGCGCATCGCCAACTCCTTCGTCTCGAGGGTTTCTACCGGTAAGCATCATGCTGCCTAGATCGCATCTTGCGATCTAGGCAGCATAAGCTTCATGTTGTTCATGCGTTGCTCGTATCGAAGCCTTTTTGATGGCGAGCAACGTAGTTATCTTAGATGTGTTAGGGTTAGCATTGTTCTTCATATCATATGCTATCGTAGTGCAACCCTTGCATATCTAGCCGCCCTCACACCTATCTTAGGTGTGGGGGCGGCACCCCGCTTGATCATTATTTAGTAGATCCGATCCGTTACGGTTGCTCCTTGTTCTTCAAGGATTAGTTTAATATCTGCAATAGTTAGGCCTTACAAAGGGTTGGAGGATCCAGCGGCACGTAGGGTGTCGTTCGCTAGTCCTAGACAGGATGTTCCGGGATCAACCTCGTGTTGGTTTTTAGGCCTTGTCTAGGATCGGCTTACGATCACCGTGCGTGGCCGCGAGGCCCAATCGTGAGTAGGATGATCCGATTATGCGGTGAAAACCCTAAATCGTCGTAGATCGCTTTAGCTTTATCTTGATCAAGCAGGACCACCATATATTCGTGCACCTCGTACGAATCATGGGTGGATCGGCTCCTTGAGCCGATTCACGAGGTAACCCGAGAGCCGATCGAGGCTCGTATTTAATGTTTACGTGTATGCCATGCAGGAAACTAAGCGAGGCATCTCCATCACCTTCCCGACCGGGTATAGGTCGGGTGGCACGCCCTGCACCAGCATCGGACGTGTGTACCAGAGGCTTTGCGGGCCGTCGCTCGGAGGGACCAGGGCTAGCCGTAGCCCTAAGTTGTTCCCGGCTCTACTGTGTTGCCCGTCGCTGCCCACCGGTGGGCACCAGAATTTGACCGAGTCAGAGGTGGGCCGCGATCAAGATGGATTTGAAGAATATACATGGAAGAAATACGTGAATCGGCCTGTTATGCAAAGTTTGGGCTAGTTGGCCCGTGTATCTGTAATATAGTAGATATGTATCGTTTAGGTAGAGTTTGTCTCGTGCACGGTGGGGATTATTCCCACGTTAGAAAGTCCCCTGGACTATAAATATGTATCTAGGGTTTATGGAATAAACAACAACCAACGTTCAACACACAAATCAATCTCGGCGCATCGCCAACTCCTTCGTCTCGAGGGTTTCTACCGGTAAGCATCATGCTGCCTAGATCGCATCTTGCGATCTAGGCAGCATAAGCTTCATGTTGTTCATGCGTTGCTCGTATCGAAGCCTTTTTGATGGCGAGCAACGTAGTTATCTTAGATGTGTTAGGGTTAGCATTGTTCTTCATATCATATGCTATCGTAGTGCAACCCTTGCATATCTAGCCGCCCTCACACCTATCTTAGGTGTGGGGGCGGCACCCGCTTGATCATTATTTAGTAGATCCGATCCGTTACGGTTGCTCCTTGTTCTTCAAGGATTAGTTTAATATCCGCAATAGTTAGGCCTTACAAAGGGTTGGAGGATCCAGCGGCACGTAGGGTGTCGTTCGCTAGTCCTAGACGGGATGTTCCGGGATCAACCTCGTGTTGGTTTTTAGGCCTTGTCTAGGATCGGCTTACGATCACCGTGCGTGGCCGCGAGGCCCAATCGTGAGTAGGATGATCCGATTATGCGGTGAAAACCCTAAATCGTCGTAGATCGCTTTAGCTTTATCTTGATCAAGCAGGACCACCATATATTCGTGCACCTCGTACGAATCATGGGTGGATCGGCTCCTTGAGCCGATTCACGGGGTAACCCGAGAGCCGATCGAGGCTCGTATTTAATGTTTACGTGTATGCCATGCGAGAAACTAAGCGAGGCATCTCCATCACCTTCCCGACCGGGTATAGGTCAGGTGGCACGCCCTGCACCAGCATCGGACGTGTGTACCAGAGGCTTTGCGGGCCGTCGCTCGGAGGGACCAGGGCCAGCCGCAACCCTAAGTTGTTCCCGGCTCTACTGTGTTGCCCGTCGCTGCCCGCCGGTGGGTTTTGACCGCAACATCTACTGTGTTGCCCGTCGCTGCCCGCCGGTGGGTTTTGACCGCAACAGTTGCATGATCTCAAATATACTAGGGGAGTTCGACGACAACTGTCGGCCGAAACTCTCATCTAGAGGAATAGAAATCTCTTCACTTGCCGGACGAAATGCGTCGGGCCGTCTCCCTAACGCAAACAGATAATTTGCACCTAGCGACCATTTCAACATCCGCGATCAACCCAAATAGATACGCGCAGATAATTTAGACGTCCGAAATGCGTGGGACTATTGGATGCATCGCAGTTTTAAGATATTAGCATCGTTTGCAAAACCATTTTTTCAGTGAACCAGTGTTCACTTGTAACTGGCAGGTTGGGACACGACCCACCCAGGGCTCATGACGAGGTGCCCACGAGCAAGGCCCACAGGTGATGGACCTGACTGGAGCAGGGTCTAGTGCCTTCAGGAGGTCAGAGCGTGGGTCCCGCTCATCGTAAAGAGACAAGCACGTAGAGTTGGCTCAGCCATAGAAAAAGCCTTGGATTCGGGAGACATGTCCCCCCGGACTGAGATCCAGTGCCCCCGCTAAGGCAGGGCACGGATGAACAGTACCGTGCCCTGCTGCCTTTTCTGGCCGTTGGATCGAGAACCGATGGCTGGATGAACGTGAACAGGCGCATGCTACAGGGGGCATCTACAGTGCGTATGCTACAGTATATTCGCTACAGGCATCGTCCACAGTATCTACTACAGTGCCATCCACAGTGCCTGCTACAGTGCGAAATCTGGTCTATTCATTATCGATCCAACGGCCAAGGCAGCAGGGCACGGTACTGTTCATCCGTGCCCTGCCTTAGTCGGGGCACCCGATCTCAGTCCCCCCTTTCGGCTCCATTCCCCCCTGCCATCTGGGGCCCACGCTTTACTGATAAGAAAACCTGGGAAATCTTGTCCGTAAACCGTACTCTCCTTGATGTTTCTAATCTGTCTTCCAGTCATCCAGCGGATCGAAACCCTTCAACATTTTGCCTGAAGTTCTAAACTCGGAGGACAAGTGAATAACTGAATGAACTGAAAGCTGTGGATAGTTCTAGCAACGTTTGAGTCATGAATCATGAACGAATGGTCCAGCACAAAATCAGGTGAAAGCACTTGAAATATCGCAAAATCTAATTCCTGCCTAGGCTCTCTGTAGTCTTACGGAGTGCTCCCATCTGGCGAGCGTTGGATCGTGATCAAGCGGCGCGTGCGTGTTATACTAGATGCTTCCCGACGGACCACGTGCACAACGCACATGCGACCGCTTGAGGGCATGGTCTGGCTTTTATTGCTAATCTCATCTCGTTGACCTCATCCCTATCCCTATCTGAATCTCACCTCATGAAATCGAGCAGGCCGGCAAAGGAGGAACTAGCAGAGGCGGTGTTGGTGCGGATCCCTCGTCGCGCCGCCCGGCCCTGGCGCGCCCGATCTCGTCGGCAAGTCCCCTTCCGGTCCCAACGCGCACGACCTCCGACCGGGCGTGCGCGACAGCGGCAGCATTCGACGTCCACTTCCGCTCGGCGGATCTGTACCGCGACGGCCGGATCAGCGGCCAGTAGGCCGCCGCCTTCTTCAAGGGCTCCGGTATTCCACTCCTTGCCTTTCTTCGCTGACTCTCCTCTGCCTTCCCCAACCTCCCGCGAGTTCCGTCCTCGAGTCACGCATGGGCGTCATGGCCGCCCCGGCCTCGTTGACCTCAGCCAGCCCTGCCCCTGCCTCGCCGCTCTCGCTCCACCGCGCGCTCGTCCTCGACCTGGCGTCACCGACGCCAACGTACCCCCAACACCTCCGAGCCTCTTCGTCTGCCCCATACCGGTAGCGGCGCGTCTCCGCCTCCCTGAGGACCGTTACCGGCGCATCCCCTTTCCGGACGTCGTCCACCCCATCGGCTGGTCGGGAGGGAGATCTAGCATTCTGGCATGTCTCAGCCTCCCAGGTGCTTCAACACTCCACTTCAACACCCTCACGCTGCATCAAGTCTAGACGTATATTTTTGAGTTGGCATTCTCTTGTTTATTCATCGAGATTTATGGATGGATGTAACAATAGTAACTTTGCCGCTACTCTGGATGTAATTTTTTTTAATCTTTTTTTACATTTAAATGATGCAAAGATTTAAGGTGTATTTCCGCTGATTCTGGATGTACTTTATTAAATTGTAAAGCTATAGTATCCGATCGGGATGTAGTTTATCAATTCTAGGATGTATATTTTCAGTGAGCCAACTACATGTAAATTACAAAGATGGCTACTAGTATTTCTGAACATTTTCATGTGATGTAATTTTTGAGTTTTGGATGTCATTATTTGAGATTTAGATGTAATTTGAGGTCACAAACTTCATGCACTTCGTCTAACTACATAGTTGTACAGTAATTTTTATACATCTAGTTTAGTCTAGAAGGTGGTAGAGGGCCGGTTAAAAAATGATTTGGCGGAGAGGCAGATTTGACAAGGGGACGGGAAAAACGGTAGAGAAAGAAAAACTACTTTTCAAAGCGCGACGAAAAGAACAAAGAAATTAAGATTGCTCACTGGAAGGGGGAACATGGGACCAGAAGTTTCTATTTTTGGTATGGCGTGGGGACCGGTGCATGTGGCTTTCCGTTTTTGGGAGGGGCACCGTGTATGACAAACCGGTGCCTGGGCACTGTGTAGCAACGCCCTTGAAATATGCATGCTCCGAAAAGCTGGCATCTGCCTATTATTCCTGTAATCCTGTTGGTTTTTTTTTACCTTTGCATAAACACTGTCGCTGTTCTAAACACCTTTCATGACCATATTGCACGTACAATAGACTGCTAGTATTAGGACATTTCCAACGGAGCGATGGAAATGGATCAAAAACGTCATTTTGCGTCTGCGCGGATAAAAAAATGCTCCAACGGCTAGACACAAAATGACTGCAGCGCCTGTTCTAACGCAAACGTGGAGCAAATATGTGTCAAGAATGCGTGCCCGCGCATCCGTTTGGCCTGCATGCACCCCTCTCTCCTACTTTAATTCAGGGCAGGCACATGTGCTGACCACTTCTAGCCACACAAATGAACTCTTTCTCTCTCTCTCATCTCCCTAATCAATGCATGGCAGGCCTTGGGTCAAAAAAATACGTCTCTTCCGCTGGGGAGGGGCAGACACATGCGGACTATTTTTTGTGTGCGTGCCCGACGCAAATGGACATAAATTATGTTCAAAATGCGTCGTCCCGTTGGTGATGCCTTTACTCTACAACTTAACACAAATTTAGTACTACCTCCATCCCAAAACTTAAGGTTTATATTTAAAAAAGTCAAATAAAGTAAAGTTTGACCAAACTTTTAAAAGAATCTATGAACAAATATGATATTTGTAAATACCATACGAAAATATATTTCATTATCTATTTAATGAAATTGATTTTGTACTTTTCATGTTAATGATTTTTGATAATAACTTGGTCAAACTTGACATAGTTTGACTTTCTAGAAAAAAAATATAGGCCTTAAGCCTTGGGATGGAGGTAGTATGCTAAAACATGCTATATTATAAAAGGGAGGTAGTACAATCCCAAGGTATAGTACTTTTTGACTACCACTGCGCAATCCATTCAATTATCAAGCTCATGTTACATTATTTTTTCTTTCAATCTTAAACAAGGCCCATGGAAGTAGAAACATGTGATGCTATTTCATAGAGTTGCAGAGTCCAGAATAGGATGGACATTAAGTAATTTGGGAAACACCTGAAATTTTGGCGCAAGACAGAATCAATCTTCGACAAGATAATAAATTGCAAATCATCATGCCCAGTGTATAAAAGTAGACACATAACAAACACGAAAATATCTAGTGATACCACATGTCCACATCTCACATGATACCATGCTACAATTTCTCAAAATTTAAATTTACAAGTGCAAGAAAAGTTGAAGCAAATTTGTGGGTGTTCAAAGATGTGTGTTTGCATTCTCAAAATTTTAGAACTAAATTCAGCAAAAAAAAGACAAATTGCAATGTGAGTAGTGTCCTTTTGTATTTTTGTCTTTTTGTAACACTATTTATCTTGGATTTGTTTTTTTATTTCTCTGTGTGTATTTAGAATTGGGTTCTGCAAATTCTATGGTTTATAAACATCTTGTAAACAAGCATATAATTATTTGGGAATTTTTTAACACCTCAAAATCTAAATTTCAGGAGGTAGTAGTATCATGGTATCACGTAAGAGGTGGTATCATTCAGGAGGTGGCATTTTGGCTCATAGGAGCAAATGCTCCCATTATACAAAATAATTAAAAAACAATTTTAAAAATGTCAAAAAATTCTGACATAAATTTTTTGGTGTACATCGTGTCATTCTTTGTTAGTGCACAAGTTTTTATGGAGAAACAATATTTTATGTGGCGTGAACAAAAAAGACAAAAAAAATGTCCTGTACGTAGTCGTGTTATAGCATCAAAATTTGTCTTTTTTACAGGAGCCACAATTTCTTTTAGTTTCTTTTGAAAACTTGTGCACAAACATAAAATGTGTAGATGTACATGAAAAAATTTACTTTAGAATTTTTTGACATTTCGAAATGTAGATTCACATAGTGGGAGCAAATGCTCCTATGAGCCAAAGTGAATATCCCTATCATTATACATTTTACTCATAACAATCTCCACTTTTCTAAACAGGAGTAGACAGAGGCGCAGCTAGCTAGTGATCATAATCTGGCACAGAAAAGCCCAAACGGCCCCTGGCCAATCATCTCGGCTAGCGTTGCATGCATGGCCGGGACAACAAATGTGACAAAACTGCATGCCAACTCTTTTGCATGAATGAATCCATTGTCTGTCTATCAATCTACTATCCATCCATCTACCACCTATATATCATATAATCTGCTGCGATCGGTTGGCTTAATCATGAGTTTGGCAGTTCGTTGCGTGATATGCTCGATCGATCAGACCCAGGATATATAATACTCAGACCTTGTCGAAGATCACGTACCTTGCAGCCAAAGCGTGTAGTACCAGCTAGGCTAATCATCCCATGCATCTAAGCATGCGATTATATCAACTTGGGTAAGGTCGCTAGCTAGCTTCAACAAATATTGGACGTAGATTTGGCACATGAACACCAGTGATCTTTTTTAAAAAATAAAAATAAAAATTATATTTTAAGTTTTCATATCAAAATAAATAATGATGCAGCCCAGAAATGTATAAATTTTCAACTGAAATAATGTGTATATTAGCCTACACAAAAATAACAAACATGTGGATCTGAGTATATACAGTGATTCAAATCTCCAAAAAGATAGTATCATACATTGTCATTTTTATGTAGCTCAAGAAACAAAACATTTGTAATTGAGATTTTGTACGCTAGTGGGATACATCATCAGCTCCCTTTAGAATTTTGTTACATAATTTTTTGAACACATAAATATAATTTCAATTTTTTTAATATGATGAGAGCACTGGTGCCCACGATCTAAAATGACTTTCTTTGCTGTTTTTAGATCGGGGACTGAATTTGCGTCATGCTGTTATCCTTCAACGAGTTGGGGAAAAAATGGCACCTCGCGAGTTGCCCTTGTCTGTAATAAAATTATAGTGCACCGACAAAGTCGACACGGTCAATCGTGTGTGCCAATTAAGATAAATTAAGGTATGCATATATACCTCACTCTCTACGTCCTCACTCAAAGTTACGGAATTAACAAATCAGAGACCTAGATTGAGTTTTAGCTTTAATTTGTTGGTCCATGCATGAAATCGGGAAACTTTAATTTACAAAGCACAATAACCTCGTTTTACTTTTCATAGCAGATCGACTGCAGGGATCTTCAGCGAACTCGCATGTAGTGCGGTTCGTTAGGAGCGAATTGCTCTAAACGAAATGAGTGATAGTAGATCTCAAGCACGTGGGAACTGAGATTTCTTTTCGAAATTAATCGCAGGGCTGCTCATGACCACCGGCACCGCACACGATCTAATACAACCACAAATGCAGCATAGACACGTACGCTGCTTTTGTTTTCATCAGCGACGTCCACAGTACTATACAGTACAACACGCGGTGCTTTTCGACAAATTTAATCCGGTTTCTATCAATCAGCCGCTAGCTGCTCGATGTACACACGCTAACACTGTTCTTCGTCCGAAAGTCTCTTCCTGGCTCCCTAGAAACTTCAACGTACGTGCGTACTGGAATAATATGATTCTTTGGTGTGTGTTTTTCTTTGGTGAACGCTAGGCCTAAGTGAATAAATCTCACGCTTTCGACCGTGTACCAAAAATATTTGGTATGTATCTTTTTCTAGAGTATGTAACATTGGTTTCTAACTTTTTTTTTGTCTATAGTCTCTCAAAGTCCCGAAAATATTCTATAAAAAAAAACCTGAATGTAATCTTTTTCTCTGCATATGTAGCATTTAAAAAAATGTGACATTGTTTTGTAACATTTTTTTACAATACCCGAAAAAACATTTTTTACAATACATCTAATGTTTTGTCGTCACTTATCTAACATTACATGACCACATATGTAACATTGGTGCAACCTCTCGGTAGCATACGTAGAAAAATCATTGTAGCACTTTACCCATACTTACACAACAAAAAGTATGCACACATGTAGCAAATCGCAATGTTGCACGCAACACTGACAGAAATCCCCAAAATTTGACATTCCCAATGAGCATGGAAGCTCCACCGTGTGCCGATTTGACCGCGCCAGCGACAACCCGCCACAACTGAGACATGCCGTTGCCAGACCGGGTCAATACCGACCTAATCTAGTAGCCGCCGTGGCCTTCTCTAGGTTGGGTGTTGGCACAACATGGAGAACTTGGTCATCTGAGCTCGTCGCCGGGAAGGGCGACCAGTCGAGCGTGTCGACATGGACTAACACTTGCGTTGGAACATGGCGGGCGCGATGTATTCCTTGGGTGCGACATGGCATAGACGCGTAGAAGTGTACGCGTTTTTTTCTTGACAGCAACGTGAAGGAAGGGAGAAAGGCTGTGTAAAACAGACTTTTCGTTCTTTTCAGGGAGAATTTTTTGAACTTTACTGTTTGTTGCTTTTAAGCTTAGCTCTAGCGGGTCATGATCGAGTGCTAGCTGGCCGGTCCCATGTGACAGACGCCAGGAAAGGCAAAATACCATGTTTTGCTTTGGCCCACGTCTTACAACTAGCTGCTTTGAGATTTGAGGGAGATATTCTCAAATACACTCACCCCGGGCCCTGCCGTCGTGTCATCTCACAACACATCATGCCGGACTTCTCTTTTTGGTTCAATCCAATGGCTCTGAGTTTGATTGGCTACAAAGATAACAGGAGATATAGGACTACGGGCAGTAGGTAGGTGACCATGAACATGTCCTCTTTCTTCCCCCCTCTCTATCTCTTAAGATAAAAAGACCTGGAAGTAGATAATGTGATGTGTGCATGCTTACCCTTTCGCATTACAAGATTCACGATGACATGCTCACAGCTTAGTAGTCATCCCCCCAAAAAGGCAGCGATTTATGCAGTTTTCCATATGTCCAATTATATGGCAGCACAAACACGTTTTTGAAACATATAAATTGTAAATAAATGAAGAACAAAATCCCCTCACCCTGGGACCGCTCGTTTTCGTGCTCATCTAGCACGGGGGCTCTCGGGAACAGGACTATCACGAGAACGGCGATGCCAGAATCGAGCACGACCAGAAAGGATTCGGGTACGACCATAGGCGGAATCAAGCACGGCCATGGGCAGAATCGAGCATGGCTAGGACAGACTCACGTCCGTTGACGGAATCGAGCATGGCCATGGGCGCGCGACAGACCTGGGTCACGAGATCGAGGGCGAGTACCGGGCGTAGACGTGATGTGGGGTTGTTTTTTGGTCATGCCTAAAATTCCACTTGTTTGTTTCTTGTCTGTGTGCTTGCAAGTGTTCAAGAGAAGAAAAGAAGATAGAAGAAGAAAAGAAAATGTTAGCTAGGTTTTAGTTTAGGGTTTTGCTTTCATTTTATTTCCTGTAACTTCTTCTTTCTTTTATAAGTTGTAATTATATTGATATCGTAAAGACATTGTATCATGTGTGTATATCAATAAAATTGTAATTTATCAATTTTTGTAATGGTGTATTTAATTCAAATGTTGTTTTAATTCTAGTTTAAAATTTATTGTTAAAATTCAAATTACTCTTTTATTTGGAACTTCAATTTTTTATTTCAATTATTTATATTTGAAGCCAACTCAAATCATTTCCCCCCAAAATCCTAAGTACACAAAGGCCATGTAGAAATCCATCTCTCCCTAGCTCATAGCAAGAGAGAGAGAGAGAGAGAGAGAGAGAGAGAGAGAGTTCGATTCCTCTGGGTTTTAGTTTTAATGTGCGAAAACAAATCCCCATTTTGAGATGCAGATGGATAACCCTTCTAAATCTACCCTTCGTTTGCCCTAATTCTTAGGATGTTACACATACGGAGGATGCCCGTCTCTCCCTTGCCACATGAACAGCCAGAGCGGCGTTGTGAAATCCACCGCCGGCAGGCCCCTCTACCGCCCGATCTTCGGCTGGAGATGCCCTAATATGTCCTCGAGAGGATGGAAATACTTCCGAGATATAATGCAGCAAAAAACAAAGATTCAATATATTACTAACACTGGTAAAGTGAAAATAGAGAATATTCTTGCTGAGGTTCCCAACTCGGAGGACATGTGAATAACCGAATGAATTGAAAGTTGTGGATAATTAGTCATAGAATCATGAGAGAATGGTCCAGCACACACTATCAGGGGAAAGTACTGGGAATATGAATTATCCGAAAAGCTGGCATCCCATTAAATTATCCAGCTGATTCTTAAATGGGACCGAGGCTATTTTTTGCACCTAGGAGCATATGCCCCCGGTTTATAAATGACTTTTAAACGCAGTTAAAAATGTCAAAAAAATCGAACGAAAAATTTGCGCATACATGTCAATATTCTATGTGCTCATAAAAGTGTTTCTCCTAAAACCGACATTTGTTTGTCTCGTGTGTAAAAAGCCAAAATTTAGTGCTTAAAAAGGCTTTTCACGATACGTTTCTTTATCTATTTTACACATGACAAAAAAATATCAGATTTACTCGAAACTTGGCGTGTACGCTTATAGTGTCAATTTTTTGTTCAGATTTTTAATTGACATTTTAAATTGTATTTTTTTAGATAGCAAGAGCATATGCTCCCATATTTAAAGGTGCATTTCCGTTTTTCTTCTTCTTAAACAAGGCCAATGGAAGTAGTACCATGTTTTGTTTCAGAGAATTGTATATAATAGAATGAACATTAACAAAAATGAGAAACACCAGAATTTTTTCGCAAGACAGAATCGAATCTTCAACAAAAAAAGAACAAGTCGCAAACCATCGAGCCGCGCGTGTAAATCTAGGCACACAACAAACACCACTTTTCTAGACAAGAGTCGACGGCGCAGCTAGCTAGCGATCGTAATCAGAGACAGAAAAGTCATTCGCAAATCATCAGGGACAGCATATCATCTAATCTGCTGATCGATCGGCTTAATCATGAGTTCTGCAGTTCGTTGCGTGGTATGCTCCATCGATCATCAGGCCCAGGTATATAATACTCAAACCCTGTCGAAGATCACGTACGTACCTTGCAGTCAAAGCATGCATACATCTAAGTCTGCGATTATATCAATTTGAGTAACCCCGTCGCCAACACTAACAGTTTATTGATCGAGCCAGCCCTACTTCTTCAAACTTCAACAATACTATACATAGCCGGCGCCCCATGATCACGCATGATTATGTTACAGAAATGCAACATACGTCGTGCAGCAGGTTAGGAAAACAATGGCGCCCCTGTACTATTTTGCTGAATATAAAGTGTGGTAGTGCACCGACGAACTCGACCTATGCATGGCGAGGTTTTATTGGCCGGTCAATCGATCTATGCATGTATATATACCTCATTCTCTACGTCCACATCAGTTAAAGTAATGGGATTAACAAATCGGAGCTATATTAGATTGTGCTTTCACTTTACATTCTCTCGCATGTAGTGTAGTCCTAGAACTTTTCAAAGTAGCCTCAATGGTTTTGCTTTCCTAGTAAACTGGAGATATCGCTAGTGACGGCTTCTAGCGCAGTTCGTTAGAAGCCAATGTCAGAGGGATTAACACGTCCTCACATTTCTGAAGTGGCTCGTGTTTTAAGAGGAACGAGTGACTGATATCGAACGCACGTGCGAGCAATTCTTTTGCAAATTAGTCGCAGCGAAAGCTCATGACCACCGGCAGCGCGCACGATGGATTTCAGGCCACTTATCTTTTCATCAGCGACGTCGGCAGTACAACGCCCGGTGCTTTTCGACAAATTTAATCCGTCTGCTATCAACGCGCGGTGCTAGCTGTTTGATGTGCACACTGACACCGTCCTTCGTTCGAAAGTCTCTTCCTGACTTCCTAGAAACTTCAGCGTACCATGATGGAACATACGAACGATATGATAAAGAAATTGTTGATACTATGATTCTTTGGTGTATTTTTTCATTTCTTTTTATGGGAGATTTTTGTTTACTTTACTGTTTGTTGCTTTTAAGCTTGGTTAGCGGGCCATGATGGAGTGCCGGCCGGTCCCACGTGACAGACACCGGAAAGGCAAAGTACCATGTTTAGCTTTGGCCCACGTCTCACTACTAGCTGCTTTGAGATTTGGGAGATATTGTCAATTGCACTACTGCACTAGGCCCCGGCTGTGTCATATCACAGCCCATCATGATCATGCTAAGCGTCTCCTTTTTGTTCAACAATCAAATGACTTTGGGTTTGATTGGCTACAAAGATAACGAGAGGCAGGACTAGATAGCAGTCGTAGCCTAGTAGGTGACCATGAGCATGTCCTCTTTCTTTCACTCTCCCTGAACAAAAAAAAAAAAAGGAGAATATGTGGGAGTAGATAAGGTGATGTGTGCATGTTTGCCCTAGGAATCACGAGACACGATGACATGTTCACAGCTTTCGTCATCTCGCCTGCACTACGGGAGACACGGGGTGCGCCGACGGCCCCGCACCGTCAGCACAGGGTGGAGCACCGTCGGCACCGTCTCTGCCGACGGTCACCGTCGGCGTCTTCGCGTCGGCACAGATCGCGTCGGGGGCGGCGCGCTCACCGTCGGCACAGACCTCCACCGTCGGCACACGCGTACGCCGAAGGCTGGGCGGTGGCCGTCGGCCGTACCACCGTCGGCACACGTGGCTCGCCGTGACCCATCTCGCCGTTACCGTCCCCTCTGTGCCGACGGTGTAACATGCCGTCCTGTTTTTTCCCAGAAACGGCGCGAACGCACAGCATTTCAAACTGGGAAAAAAAATGGCGCGAATGCACGGTGTCACCGTCGGCACAGGCCCTGCCATTTGGCACAGCTATGGGCCTGTGCCGACGGTGACACCGTCGGCACAGCTGCTGCCCAGATTTTTTTTATTTCACTGATTTTGCTCCATTTGCACAGCAATTGCATATAAAATAGCGAGTATCATATATGAATTGCACACATATAGCTCACATCACAGATATAGCACAAATATGGCACCAAATCCCAAATTTAGTACAAATATAGCACACAAGCAATACGGTACATATAGTCATCCTACATAGATCATTCTACACATATAGCATGTGTCATGTAGCTAGTACAATGTAGAAACTATGGTGGTGCACCACCTGAGTGACGATCTAGCTCCAGACGATCTAGCTCCAG
>NC_061513.1:349115506-349136321 GCF_022539505.1 Lolium rigidum | reverse complement strand
TGGTTGCGGGGTTGCATGAGAGGGATATCTTTGACCTCTTCCTCCCCGAGTTCGATAAACCTTGGGTATCCACTTAAGGGAAAACTTGCTCGCCGTTCTACAAACCTCTCGCTCTTGGAGGCCCAACACTCGTCTACAGGAAAGGAGGGGAAGTAGACATCGGGACACAAGAGACTTCTTGCTTTGTGGTTGCAGGGGTTGCATGAGAGGGATATCTTTGACCTCTTCCTCCCTGAGTTCGATAAACCTTGGGTGATCCACTTAAGGGAAAACTTGCTGCTGTTCTACAAACCTCTGCTCTTGGAGGCCCAACACTGTCTACAGGAAAGGAGGGGGAACGTAGACATCAAGAACACTAGTAATATATCTAGCTATCATCTTGCTTTCTTAATTTCTGCACTCACTGGGGACACGCCTTATCATCTTGGTGCTCTTGTTGCTCGCCGCTTGTCTAACAAGGGACCTATATTTGGAGGAATTATTGCATCACGCATTTTAGCATATCTAGAACTTCCTCTTGACCCTACTGATGTGAAATTAACTCCTATAAGGCTTGATATTGCTGCTATGAAGAGTCATCAATTTGTCACAACCGACTCTAGTTCGGATAATATTGTCTATAGAATGTTGTTTGCCGACGGGGAAGAGAGGGAAGTTCCATTGCCACGACCAGATTTGTTCGGTGTTGACAGGAAACCATGGTCGCGCTCTAAGGAGGAGGTGGATGAGCAAGCTGAAGATACGAGGCTTCCACCAAGCAGCACGACTCCGAGGACGCCGAGCCCTCCTACGACTACACCGTCACGTATCCGGGTGCTTCTTCCAGCACATACCCGGAATATGATCCATCTTCGTCGTACTACGGAGGTGCTACTTCATGGGCACCATGGGATTGATCTCCACTTAGGCCAAAAGCCTAAGCTTGGGGGGAGTTCATTATGGAGTTCAGCGGTCTTCGGTGGTTGGAGCTGGGTTTTCATTCCATATTATTCAAGCTACACAAGTGAAAGGCAATAATGACGATCAACAACAATCCGACTGTGGTGAGATGCTGGTATGAACTCTATTTGTTTTCATTTTTGTACATATACTCATCCATGTGAGCATGCTTAGTTGGTTCATGTGAGGTATATGTCAATTAAGAAAGTCTAGTAGTTCACAATCTCTCATGATTAGCTCCAATTTATTAATATGAGTAGCATGTCATAAATATTTGCTTGCATTGCTTTATTCATAGATAGATATGACATTGTGGTATCCTCCTCTGAATAATTCACTTGAATCGACTTGGCACATGCTCACGCATGCATATGACTGAACAAAAGTCAATTAAGCCTCGATGATTTATTTTGCCTCAGAGTTCTTGTATCACTTTTATGCCTATGTTAATTTATTTTGCCGCAAGCATGATTATGACGAGCTATCGCTCTCTTGATTGTCGCTTCCCGGCCTATTGCTAGCCTTCACATGTACTGAGCGGGAACGCTGCTCGTGCTTCCAAACCCCCGAAAACTAAGTTATTCCAAAGTGTCCACCATAAATACCTATGCATGGCATTTCAAACCATTCCAAGTAAATTCTCATGTGCTACCTTTAAAACCTTCAAAATGCTTCTCAATTTGTGTTAATGTTTTATAGCTCATGAGGAAGTATGTGGTGTTTATCTTTCGATCTTGTCATTTACTCCGGACGGACTTTCACCAATGGACTAGTGGCACGTCCGCTTATCCAATAACTTTGCAAAAAGAGATGGCAACGGGGTTCCCAGCCCCAATTAACTAACTTTCATAAATTTACAAATAGACACTCCTCCATGGTATGTGATTGTTGGTCGGCACCCGAGGATTCGGTTAGCCATGGCTTGAGAAAGCAAAGGTGGGGAGGAGTGTCATCTAAATAAAACTTAAATAAAAAGGCACTCCTTCATGGTATGAGATTGTTGGTCGGCACCCGAGGATTCGGTTAGCCATGGTTTGTGAAAGCAAGGTTGGAAGGAGTGCCACCCAAAAATAAAATTTCATGGGAGCCGCTCTTGGAAGTCCGGTTGATGAGGTAGTTAGAGTACCCATTACCATTCGTTGACAACAACAAACACCTCTCAAAACCATTTTATTTCCGTCTTTAGAAAAATGAAAAGCTCTAGCACATGTTAATCCCTGCTTCCCTCTGCGAAGGGTCAATCTTTTACTTTTACATTGAGTCTCCATCCTTTCTTTGAGCACTTTCTTGAGAGCACAACTGTCATTCTTAGTGTAATATGCTTGTCCCAAAATGTGATTAATTGTGGTATAACTTTGATGCTTTTATCTTTGATAAATCTCCACTTCCATTCTTTCCATGAACCTCAAAGGTGCCCAAGCATTTATGTTTTGCTGTACAAATATGGGCAAGTGAGATACCACTTTATCATATCCTTTTATGAACATTGCAATCCTGCTGATAGACATGATTCATGATGCTCATTATTAATTTGTTGGTACCTTTTCCATGATTGACATAGCTATTAGATGATTTTATTTGCATGTATCTTAGTATGAATTGCTTAAGTACTTGCGATATCATGAGAATATTTACATCATATGAACAAATGTGTTCGTGAAAGTTCTTTTATCGCACTCAGTTGTTAACTGAATTGCTTGAGGACAAGCAATAAGCTAAGCTTGGCGGGAGTTGATACGTCCAAAACGTATCTACTTTCCCGAACACTTTTGCTATTGTTTTGCCTCTAATTTGTGTATTTTGGATACAACTAACACGGACTAACGCTGTTTTCAGCAGAACTGTTCTGGTGTCTCGTTTTTGTGCGGAAATCTAACTTTTAGGAAAATCCTCGGAATTTATGCGAAAGGTCTTATTTTTCCAGAAGATTGATGGAGCCAGAAGGGCAAGCCCGGTGGAGGCCCGAGGGCCCCACACACTAGGACGGCGCGGCCCAGGAGGGGGGCGCGCGGCCCTAGCGTGTGGCCCCCTCGGCTGGCCTCCGACGCCCTCCTTTGGACTACTTAACGCCTTCGACCTAAAAACGCACGGGGAAAAGTTGAAGTCACCAGAAACCATCCAGTACGCCGCCACCATCGCGAAACTCCGTCTCGGGACCAGAAACTCCGTTCTGGCACCTCGCCGGGACGGGGAATTGGAGGAGATCATCGCCATCATCATCACCGACGCCTCTCGATCGACCAGCCATGTTTCCCCCATCCATGTGTGAGTAATTCCCCCGCTGTAGGCTGAAGGGGATGGTAGGGATTGGATGAGATTGGTCATGTAATAGTCATAAGATTGTTAGGGCATGGTGCCTAGTATCCGTAGATGTTACTTTTATGATATTGTTGCAACTTGTTATGCTTAATGCATGACACTAGGGCCCGAGTGCCATGATCTCAGATCTGAACATGTTATTGATTCATGAAGATATTCGTTGTTTATGATCTTACCTGCAAGTTGTATACACATGTTGCTGTCCGGAACCCGAGGCCCCAAAGTGACAGAAATTGGGACAACCGGAGGGGAAGGCGGTGATGTGAGGATCACATGTGTTCACGGAGTGTTAATGCTTTGCTCCGGTACTCTATTAAAAGGAGTACCTTAATATCCAATAGTTTCCCTAGAGGCCCGACTCGCCACCGGCTGGTAGGACAAAAGATGTTGTGCAAGTTTCTCATTGCGAGCACGTACGACTAAATATGGAACACATGCCTATTGATTGATTAGTACTTGGATACCGTTTTATTATTATCTGCAAATGCCCCGCTTTGATTGTTACATGAGTTTCTCTCATCCATGCAACGCCCGTTCATCCATCCCCGTGCCTACGATATTTTAATCTCGTTGTTTACTATAATCACTACTGCTGTCTTTGTTACTCTGTCGTTGTTATTTCACTACCGTTACTACTATAAAACTGTTACTATCGATAAACTCTTGCGAGCAAGTTCTGTTTCCAGTGCAGCTGAATTGACAACTCCGCTGTTAAGGCTTTCAAGTATTCTTTGTCTCCCCTTGTGTCGAATCAATAAATTGGGTTTTACTTCCCTCGAAGAATGTTGCGATCCCCTATACTTGTGGGTCATCAGGGGGCGCGCCGCCCTATGGGGTGGGACCCCCAGGCGCCCCCTTGCGCCGCCTCTTCGCCTATAAGACCCCTCGCGACCTAAAACCTCGATACCAATTGACGAAACTCCAGAAAGACTCCAGGGGCGCCGCCGCCATCGCGAAACTCCGTTTCGGGGGACAGAATCTCTGTTCCGGCACGCCGCCGGGATGAGGAAGTGCCCCCGGAAGCCATCTCCATCGACGCCACCGCCTCCATCATGCTCCGTGAGTAGTTCCCCCATGGACTACGGGTTCTAGCCAGTAGCCGGTTGGTACTCTCTCTCCCATGTACTTCAATACAATGATCTCATGAGCTGCCTTACATGATTGAGATTCATCCGATGTAATCGGTGTTGTGTTTGTTGGGATCCGATGGATTGTTACATTATGATTAGTCTATCTATATAAGTTTGTGAAGTTATTGTTGCTGCAATCTTGTTGTGTTTAATGCTTGTCACTAGGGCCCGAGTGGCATGATCTTAGATTTAAGCTCTATACTTATTGCTTAGATTGTATCTACAAGTTGTTTGCACATGTCTATGTCCGGAACCCGAGGCCCCGGAGTGACAACAACTCGGGATAACTGGAGGGGAAGGCTTAGATATGAGGATCACATGTTTTCACGGAGTGTTAATGCTTTGCTCCGGTGCTCTATTAAAAGGAGTACCTTAATTTCCGAGAGATTCCCTAGAGGCCCGGCTGCCACCGGCTGGTAGGACAAAAGATGTTATGCAAGTTTCTCACTCACGAGCACGTATGACTATATATGGAAAATATGCCTACATGATTAATAATCTTGATGTTCTGTCTTAATGCTATTTCAATCCTATCAATTGCCTAACTGTAATTTGTTCACCCAACACTTGTTATTGGAGAGTTACCACTAGTGTAGATAGCTGGGAACCCCGGTCCATCTCTCATCATCATATACTCGGTCCTATATGTCATTGGAAGTAGTACCAACTATTTTCTGGTGCCATTGCTCTCATATTACTCGCTACTCCGCTCGTGTTACTCGTTACCTACTGCTCTCATATTACTGCTGCTTTCACATCACCCCCGTTACTAGTGCTTTTCCGAGTGCAGCTGAATTGACAACTCAGTTGTTAAGGCTTATAAGTATTCTTTACCTCCCCTTGTGTCGAATCAATAAATTTGGGTTTTACTTCCCTCGAAGACTGTTGCGATCCCCTATACTTGTGGGTTATCAGGTAGCATGACAACGTCTTTAACCAACCCACTCGTGCCCCTACTTTTATCTCTTTAACTCCTTTAATTTGTTCAAACTTCGGGCCGATTTCGTTGTAACTTACGTAAAATCAAAATAGTTAGGCTGAGCGGGTGAAGCT
This sequence comes from Lolium rigidum, assembly GCF_022539505.1. NCBI lineage: Eukaryota > Viridiplantae > Streptophyta > Magnoliopsida > Poales > Poaceae > Lolium > Lolium rigidum. The sequence goes on along the minus strand of NC_061513.1, from coordinate 349,130,880 downwards.
TTTTGTTCACGCGGGTTCCTTCATAGCTGTGATTAATGCTTGGATGCTTCTCATCCACCAGAGAGCGCATCTCAACTATAATCTCTCCATCATATATGGTCCAATGTCTAAGCACGATAGAGAGAGGATGACAAATATGAACTAAATCTACAACATCAACGATGTAGAATATATCATCATGCTTAGGCAAGAAGGGCCCCATTTAACCACCTTGTGCAGACATTACCCCGGGGTGGCTTAAAGATACCATCAACACATGAATCAAGGAGAAGGTTCACAACATATTTTGAGTGGTTCACAACACATGGAGGAGGTCGACTGAGACAATATTTCGCTACTTCAGGAAAGTCTGGTATGCTATCGGATAGCTCTGAGCAGAGATGATCAAGCCGACATCTGGTTTCACTCTCGGCAAGATCAACGATAGCTACCAATGGTTTCGATATTTCAAGGTTAGAAACTTTGTCTTCTCGTGGAATGCTTGGTTGTATTGCAGTGAGGCGTGTCCATGTTCATGTCAGGATTTTGTTGGGGTGATTGACGGAGCTCATGTTACCGCTAGAGTGTCAAGGAGGGAGGAGCATTGATACGTCTCCGACGTATCGATAATTTCTTATGTTCCATGCCACATTATTGATGTTATCTACATGTTTTATGCACACTTTATGTTATATTCGTGCATTTTCTGGAACTAACCTATTAACAAGATGCCGAAGTGCCGATTGTCTGTTTTCTCGCTGTTTTGGTTTCGAAATCCTAGTAAGGAAATATTCTCGAATTGGACGAAATCAACGCCCAGGGGCCTATTTTTCCACGAAGCTTCCAGAAGTCCGAAGACGAAACGAAGTGGGGCCACAGGGCGCCCAAACCCTAGGGCGGCGCGGCCCACCCCCTGGCCGCGCCGGCCTGTGGTCTGGGGCCCCTGTGCCGCCTCTTGACTTGCCCTTCCGCCTACTTAAAGCCTCCGTGACGAAACCCCCGCACCGAGAGCCACGATACGGAAAACCTTCCGGAGACGCCGCCAACGCCGATCCCATCTCGGGGATCCAGGAGATCGCCTCCGGCACCCTGCCGGAGAGGGGAATCATCTCCCGGAGGACTCTACGCCGCCATGGTCGCCTCCGGTGTGATGTGTGAGTAGTCTACCCCTGGACTATGGGTCCATAGCAGTAGCTAGATGGTTGTCTTCTCCCCATTGTGCTATCATTGTCGGATCTTGTGAGCTGCCTAACATGATCAAGATCATCTATCCGTAATTCTATATGTTGCGTTTGTTGGGATCCGATGAATAGAGAATACTTGTTATGTTGATTATCAAAGTTATATCTACGTGTTGTTTATGATCTTGCATGCTTTCCGTTACTAGTAGATGCTCTGGCCAAGTAGATGCTTGTAACTCCAAGAGGGAGTACTTATGCTCGATAGTGGGTTCATGCCGCATTGACACCGGGACAGATGACGAAAGTTCTAAGGTTGTGTTGTGCTATTGCCACTAGGGATAAAACATTGATGCTATGTCTAAGGATGTAGTTGTTGATTACATTACGCACCATACTTAATGCAATTGTCTGTTGCTTTGCAACTTAATACTGGAGGGGTTCGGATGATAACCTCGAAGGTGGACTTTTTAGGCATAGATGCAGTTGGATGGCGGTCTATGTACTTTGTCGTAATGCCCAATTAAATCTCACTATACTCATCATGATATGTATGTGCATGGTCATGCTCTCTTTATTTGTCAATTGCCCAACTGTAATTTGTTCACCCAACATGCTGTTTGTCTTATGGGAGAGACACCTCTAGTGAACTGTGGACCCCGGTCCAATTCTCTTTCCTGAAATACAATCTACTGCAATACTTGTTCTACTGTTTTCTCGCAAACAATCATCTTCCACACAATACGGTTAATCCTTTGTTACAGCAAGCCGGTGAGATTGACAACCTCACTGTTTCGTTGGGGCAAAGTACTTTGGTTGTGTTGTGCAGGTTCCACGTTGGCGCCGGAATCCCCGGTGTTGCGCCGCACTACATCCCGCCGCCATCAACCTTCAACGTGCTTCTTGGCTCCTCCTGGTTCGATAAACCTTGGTTTCTTTTCGAGGGAAAACTTGCTGCTGTGCGCATCATACCTTCCTCTTGGGGTTCCCAACGAACGTGTGAGTTACACGCCATCAAGCATATTTTCTGGCGCCGTTGCCGGGGAGATCAAGACACGCTGCAAGGGGAGTCTCCACTTCTCAATCTCTTTACTTTGTTTTTGTCTTGCTTAGTTTTATTTACTACTTTGTTTGCTGCACTAAATCAAAATACAAAAAAATTAGTTGCTAGTTTTACTTTATTTGCTATCTTGTTTGCTATATCAAAAACACAAAAAAATTAGTTACTTGTTTTACTTTACTTAATATCATGCATGTTTTTATTTCACTAGTTTGGCATAATGGACAAGAATGATCTTCTTATTCTATTTCCTGATTTAAAACATGGATTGTTTGATGCGAAAATTAAAAACCCTATGGAATCTTATTTGCATGCTGGTAGTAATATTAGTATGAACGCTTTGAACACCATTGTTGATAATAATATAGAAGGTTCTAAGCTTGGGGAAGCTGGTTTTCATGATCTTTTTAGTTCCCCAAGCATTGAGGAGAAAATTTTGTTTGATGATACTTTGCCTCCTATTTATGATAATGATATTGGTCTTTTAGTACCACCTGTTATGGAGGATAAATTTGATTATGATTACAATATGCCTCCTATATTTGATGATGAGAATAATAATGATAGCTACTTTGTTGAATTTGCTCCCACTACAACTAATGAAATTGATTATGCCTATGTGGAGAGTAATAATTTTATGCATGAGACTCATGATAAGAATGCTTTATGTGATAGTTATATTGTTTAGTTTGCTCATGTTACTACTGAAAGTTATTATGAGAGAGGAAAATATGGTTGTGGAAATTTTCATGTTACTAAAACACCTCTCTATATGCTGAAATTTTTGAAGCTACACTTGTTTTATCTGCCTATGCTTGTTACTTTGCTCCTCATGAACTTGTTTATTTACAAGATTCCTATGCATAGGAAGCATGTTAGACTTAAATATGTTTTGGATTTCCTTCTTGATGCTCTCTTTTTACTATTTCTTGCAAGTGCATCATTAAAACTGCTGAGCCCATCTTAATGGCTATAAAGACAGAACTTCTTGGGAGATAACCCATGTGTTATTTTGCTACAGTACTTTGTTTTATATTTGTGTCTTGGAAGTTGTTTACTACTGTAGCAACCTCTCCTTATCTTAGTTTAGTGTTTTATTGTGCCAAGTTAAGCCGTTGATAGAAAAGTAAGTACTAGATTTGGATTACTGCGCAGTTCCAGATTTCTTTGCTGTCACGAATCTGGGTCTACCTCCCTGTAGGTAGCTCAGAAAATTAAGCCAATTTACGTGCATGATCCTCAGATATGTACGCAACTTTCATTAAATTTGAGCATTTTCATTTGAGCAAGTCTGGTGCCATTTTAAAATTCGTCAATACGAACTGTTTCTGTTTTGACAGATTCTGCCTTTTATTTCGCATTGCCTCTTTTGCTAAGATGGATGAATTTCTTTGATCCACTAATGTCCAGTAGCATTATGCAATGTCCAGAAGTGTTAAGAATGATTGTGTCACCTCTGAATATGTTAATTTTTATTGTGCACTAACCCTCTAATAAGTTGTTTCGAGTTTGGTGTGGAGGAAGTTTTCAAGGATCAAGAGAGGAGTATGATGCAACATGATCAAGGAGAGTGAAAGCTCTAAGCTTGGGGATGCCCCGGTGGTTCACCCCTGCATATATCAAGAAGACTCAAGCGTCTAAGCTTGGGGATGCCCAAGGCATCCCCTTCTTCATCGACAACATTATCAGGTTCCTCCCCTGAAACTATATTTTTATTCCATCACATCTTATGTGCTTTTGCTTGGAGCGTCGGTTTGTTTTTGTTTTTGTTTTGTTTGAATAAAATGGATCCTAGCATTCACTTTATGGGAGAGAGACACGCTCCGCTGTAGCATATGGACAAGTATGTCCTTGGTTTCTACTCATAGTATTCATGGCGAAGTTTCTCCTTCGTTAAATTGTTATATGGTTGGAATTGGAAAATGATACATGTAGTAATTGCTATTAATGTCTTGGGTAATGTGATACTTGGCAATTGTTGTGCTCATGATTAAGCTCTTGCATCATATACTTTGCACCCATTAATGAAGAAATACATAGAGCATGCTAAAATTTGGTTTGCATATTTGGTTTCTCTAAGGTCTAGATAATTTCTAGTATTGAGTTTGAACAACAAGGAAGACGGTGTAGAGTCTTATAATATTTTCAATATGTCTTTTATGTGAGTTTTGCTGCACCGGTTCATCCTTGTGTTTGTTTCAAATAGCCTTGCTAGCCTAAACCTTGTATCGAGAAGGATTACTTCTCATGCATCCAAAATCCTTGAGCCGACCACTATGCCATTTGTGTCCACCATACCTACCTACTACATGGTATTTTTCCGCCATTCCAAAGTAAATTGCTTGAGTGCTACCTTTAAAATTCCATCATTCACCTTTGCAATATATAGCTCATGGGACAAATAGCTTAAAAACTATTGTGGTATTGAATATGTAATTATGCACTTTATCTCTTATTCGGTTGCTTGTTGTGCGATAACCATGTTCACTGGGGACGCCATCAACTACTCTTTGTTGAATTTCATGTGAGTTGCTATGCATGTCCGTCTTGTCTGAAGTAAGAGAGATCTACCACCTTATGGTTAAGCATGCATATTGTTAGAGAAGAACATTGGGCCGCTAACTAAAGCCATGATCCATGGTGGAAGTTTCAGTTTTTGGACATATATCCTCAATCTCAAATGAGAAAATTATTAATTGTTGTTACATGCTTATGCATAAAAGAGGAGTCCATTATCTGTTGTCTATGTTGTCCCGGTATGGATGTCTAAGTTGAAGAATAATCAATAGCAAGAAATCCAATGCGAGCTTTCTCCTTAGACCTTTGTACGAGCGGCATAGAGGTACCCCTTTGTGACACTTGGTAAAAACGAGTGCATTGTGATGATCCGGTAGTCCAAGCTAATTAGGACAAGGTGCGGGCACTATTAGTACACTATGCATGAGGCTTGCAACTTATAAGATATAATTTACATGATGCATATGCTTTATTACTACCGTTGACAAAATTGTTTCATGTTTTCAAAATCAAAGCTCTAGCACAAATATAGCAATCGATGCTTTTCCTCTATGGAGGACCATTCTTTTACTTTCAATGTTGAGTCAGTTCACCTATTTCTCTCCACCTCAAGAAGCAAACACTTGTGTGAACTATGCATTGATTCCTACATACTTGCTTATTGCACTTATTATACTATTCTATGTTGACAATATCCATGAGATATACATGTTACAAGTTGAAAGCAACCGCTGAAACTTAATCTTCTTTTGTGTTGCTTCAATGCCTTTACTTTGAATTATTGCTTTATGAATTAACTCTTATGCAAGACTTATTGATGCTTGTCTTGAAGTGCTATTCATGAAAAGTCTTTGCTTTATGATTCACTTGTTTACTCATGACATATACATTGTTTTGATCGTTGCATTCACTACATATGCTTTACAAATAGTATGATCAAGATTATGATGGCATGTCACTCCAGAAATTATCTGTGTTATCGTTTTACCTGCTCGGGACGAGCAGAACTAAGCTTGGGGATGCTGATACGTCTCCGACGTATCGATAATTTCTTATGTTCCATGCCACATTATTGATGTTATCTACATGTTTTATGCACACTTTATGTCATATTCGTGCATTTTCCGGAACTAACCTATTAACAAGATGCCGAAGTGCCGATTGCTTTGTTTTCTGCTGTTTTTGGTTTCAGAAATCCTAGTAAGGAAATATTCTCGGAATTGGACGAAATCAACGCCCGGGGGCCTATTTTTCCACGAAGCTTCCGGAAGTCCGAAGACGAAACGAAGTGGGGCCACGGGCGCCCAAACCCTAGGGCGGCGCGGCCCACCCCCTGGCCGCGCCGGCCTGTGGTCTGGGGCCCCTGTGCCGCCTCTTGACTTGCCCTTCCGCCTACTTAAAGCCTCCGTGACGAAACCCCCAGTACCGAGAGCCACGATACGGAAAACCTTCCAGAGACGCCGCCAACGCCGATCCCATCTCGGGGGATCCAGGAGATCGCCTCCGGCACCCTGCCGGAGAGGGGAATCATCTCCCGGAGGACTCTACGCCGCCATGGTCGCCTCCGGTGTGATGTGTGAGTAGTCTACCCCTGGACTATGGGTCCATAGCGGTAGCTAGATGGTTGTCTTCTCCCCATTGTGCTATCATTGTCGAATCTTGTGAGCTGCCTAACATGATCAAGATCATCTATACGTAATTCTATATGTTGCGTTTGTTGGGATCCGATGAATAGAGAATACTTGTTATGTTGATTATCAAAGTTATATCTACGTGTTGTTTATGATCTTGCATGCTTTCCGTTACTAGTAGATGCTCTGGCCAAGTAGATGCTTGTAACTCCAAGAGGGAGTACTTATGCTCGATAGTGGGTTCATGCCTGCATTGACACATGGGACGATGTGAGAAAATTCTAAGGTTGTGTTGTGCTTGTTGCCACTAGGGATAAAACATTGATGCTATGTCTAAGGATGTAGTTGTTGATTACATTACGCACCATACTTAATGCAATTGTCACGTTGCTTTGCAACTTAATACTGGAGGGGTTCGGATGATAACTCTGAAGGTGGACTTTTTAGGCATAGATGCGGTTGGATGGCGGTCTATGTACTTTGTCGTAATGCCCAATTAAATCTCACTATACTCATCATGATATGTATGTGCATGGTCATGCTCTCTTTATTTGTCAATTGCCCAATCGTAATTTGTTCACCCAACATGCTTGTTTGTCTTATGGGAGAGACACCTCTAGTGAGCTGTGGACCCCGGTCCAATTCTCTTTACTTGAAATACAATCTACTGCAATACTTGTTCTACTTGTTTTCCGCAAACAATCATCTTCCACACAATACGGTTAATCCTTTGTTACAGCAAGCCGGTGAGATTGACAACCTCACTGTTTCGTTGGGGCAAAGTACTTTGGTTGTGTTGTGCGGGTTCCACGTTGGCGCCGGAATCCCTGGTGTTGCGCCGCACTACATCCCGCCGCCATCAACCTTCAACGTGCTTCTTGGCTCCTCCTGGTTCGATAAACCTTGGTTTCTTTCTGAGGGAAAACTTGCTGCTGTGCGCATCATACCTTCCTCTTGGGGTTCTCAACGAACGTGTGAGTTACACGCCATCAAGCATGCATAAAGGGGGAAAAAGCACTACACCAATCAAAATGTGCTTGTCATTGTTGACTTTGATATGAAGTTCACATATGTGTTAGCTGGACGGGAAGGATCAACTCATGATGCATCCATTCTTGTTGACACCTTGGACAGACCAGATGGCCTCATAATCCGCCGATGGTAAGTTCTACCAAGATAATGTCGAAAATTCTTGCCGCCCTGGAATTCTCCCACCCATCTCAATGAGTTTTCTGCAAGGTTATGGCCCAAAAATACCAAGGAACTTTTCAATATCAAACACTCAATCCTTAGAGTAACGATCGGGTGGCCATTTAATGCTCTGAAGAACAGGTTTAATATCCTTGATCATAAGCCATTTCCCACACAAGTTAAGCTAGTTCCTGCTAGTTGCATTCTGCACAAGCTAGTTCTCATCCATTTCCCACACAAGTTAAGCTATTTCCTGCATGTTGCATTCTGCAGAACTCGATATTGGGTGGGGTGTTGATTAGTTCTTCGCCGACTATAATGACGTGAGGACTGATGACGTTGATGTTAGCCATGGTGCCAGTGTTGCTGATAATGAGGCATGGAAAACCAAGAGACATGAGTGGGTTGACGCTATGTGGGCTAACAGAGGCAACATTAGAATATTAAGAGGAGGAAGTGAAGAATTGAAGATGTGTCGTTATCAACCATTTTGTTTGTCTTTTTGAACTCCTTATAGGTGTATGTATCTGGTACTTGTGGTGAACTCCTATTTGATAGTAGCTAGGTAAGATGTCGACGAACTGTTATTTATTGGTAGCTAGGGCTAAACATCGTTAATTTAGTGTTGTATGTTAGTTCCATATGTTGTGTGTTTATTAGTTCATAGTACTGTGTGGTAATATCACCACTTCTGGGAAGTGGTTACCACAACATAAGAACGTATGTAACCAAACAATCAAAATTTACGTTATCCCTTACCTTGAAATTAACTTTGTTGGCAGCCAAGCGAAGTGCACAATGACGTGGGCATTGTCGATTGGGTACCCTGACGAGGGACCTCCTCGGCGATTCCCACCATGAGGGGCTTAGGGTTGACGGAATCCTGCAGGTTAACACGAGACATCGGATACCAAATGAACAGGGAGCGAGATTTACCCAGGTTCGGGCCCCTCGATGAGGTAAAACGCTTACTCCTGCTTGTTTGATCTTGATTTATCGAGTAAAATAGGTTACAATCCCAGCCGATAGACTGCTATGGTGAACTCGCCGGGAGGCAAAGTTTCTAGGATTGGTGTATGCTATATTGTGTTGGTTGTCTAGGTGTGTGATTGTGTTCGTCGGCAGGCCCTCTCCTGGCCTTTATATAGGAGGCCCGGTCCCGAGAGTCTTGTCCGAACTCGGCTAGGTTACATCAAGATCTAATCTATCCTTTCCTTTGTCGATATCTTATTGTCTTGTTCGTCAAGAATCCGTCTTCTTGTAAGTCTTCTCTGTTGTAATCGATGTTTGGGCCCACCTTGAATGATGGCAATCGTCATGGGCCCCTTATTGGGCCAAAGGAGGTAGACCAATGTCGGGTACCCGAAGGGTAATGCCCACATCATACCCACTGTTAGTGTACCTGGTTCGGCCCAATTGGAGGTCCACATGATGGATTGTTGGGGATCAAGAATCCCAAGAGAAGCTGGCAGCTACAAAGCATTAGAAGCTCATATTTCCTGAGGTGTGGAACAAGGAGAATCCCAAGATTAGGAAACCCTATGGTTCACCTCTAAGTTGTAACCGACTCGGTCACGGTACCTTAGACCTAGCCTCCTACATAAAGGAGGTACCGCCAAGAGGGTTAGGAGGGACCACCAAGAGGATCTCTCATACTCACACATAATCTACCTTAGGCAAGATCTGATCTACATCACCATAGCCACTACGACGACATTGTAACCAATCAAGATCAGACAATCAGGAGTAGGGTATTACCCTCCAGGGCTGACCTTGGGTAAACCTCGCCTTCTCCATTGTTTGTTAGCCGATGAATCTACCAGCGTACCTCTTTTTCTAAAGTCAAGTGCATCAATAATAGGCATTGACGTGGATACCCCATATCACACAAATAGACGGAAAATGTTTTGTTAGCAACCAAACTAGATGCACAACCTGTTTTGGACTTGGCGCGATGAATCATAGTTCGAGCAACAAGATCTCCCTAGACACTGAAATCGGATGCAGAGTATCCCAACACGGCCGATACGATTCAGTGTACCAAAATCTAGTCTGTTTTTCCTTTCATTTTATGCGAGATTTTTTTAATGTTTTTTACCATTTGCTGCTTTTATTTAAACTCGGCTAGTGGGTCATGATCGAGTGGTAGCCAGTCCCACGTGATAGCCGCCGGAAAAGGTGAAGAAGTAGCACCACGGTTAGACTAGCCACAATAAGAGTATCATAAGTAGTATCATGCATGCTATGTTGGCAAAAATATGATATAGCGCACCAATTAATGAGATGAGAGATGAGAGTGGTATCATAACACGTAAAACTAGAAAACTTAATGGCAAACACATCATGTACACAAATTTGCATTGAGATTCTATAAAATATTAAATATGATGATACTATGATACTATCTTATGATACTATGCATTGTGGGGTAGTATCCTAAACTAGTATCATGTGCATAATATTAGTGTATGATACTTTCCATTGTGACTAGTCTTGTATTTGACCCACATATTACTATCTGCTTTGATGATTTGTGGGAGTTATTTTCAAATGCACTCGGCCATGAACGGAGGTAGGACTAGGACTAGCAGTAGCCTGGTAGGTGACCATGAACATGTCCTCTTTCTATCTCTCACTGACGAAGAAAAAGAAAAGAAAGATTCACGATGACATGCTCACAGCTTTCGTCATCTCGCCTGGGCAACGCAGGCATGCCTCATGCTTGCATCGGTACAGCTAACCGAATCGATCGATGGCATGCGACTAGTTTGCCTTTCCATTCTTTTGAAGGAGGTTTGCAGTTTGGATGTACAGATTCATGGCCGAATGCAGTCTGCATAGCAAGTACGGTAGTTGGTACTCATGGAAAGCAGGGAGTCAAACCTTTGCGTACACGTATGTTGGACGACGGCAAATCACCCGTGCATGGCAAGCGCTGATCTCGCATGCTTCAAAAGAGAACCCTGTTATAAAGTTGTGAAAGACAAACTGGCGCTTTGTATCGGAAATTCAATTCGGCTCCCGGATGCGTATACTTCCTCTACCAACAAAACATATTTTAAAGTGTGGAAAAATTTTGATAAAAAATTATACATGTACATCTTCATAATATATGTGTGTGCGTCAAGTTTCACGAAAAAATAATATTTTTTGTGACCTATGTAAAAAAGAGAAAACTTATCCTGTGAAAAGCATTGTTTTAAGCACTGAATTTTGTCTTTTTTACACACGTCACATGATAAGTTTATTTTTTATGAAACGACTTTGTAAGCGCGTAGCACATGAAGATGTACGTGCAAATTTTTTATTTCAGTTTTAAAAAAATTTAAAATATGTGTAAGATGCATTTTAAAATATAGGGAGCATATGCTCCCATGTTCCAAAACACCACTCTCGCTTTGTATACCAAATTGAGTTCAGTACCAAGTAGTAGGACCTTCTAAAGTCGTACTCCCGTGAAATCCATGCTTTAAGCATGGTTTGGAGAAAAAATTAAAAATAACGACAAAAATAGTAAACAGGTTGGATAATTCTCAACTATCTGAGAATAGGTTTAGGTCTTAGTCAACTCTTGTAGCCGTCCATCAAACACCCCGTTTTCTCGCCTTTTGTTCTTCCTCTCATCTCGGAACACATGGGTGTCTCACTCACTTTAAGCATTTGACATCACCTGATGACAATGCTTTCTCTGCAACTTGGTGGCGGTGGACGTGCAGATGATGAGCTTGGAACATCGCAGCACGGTGACGTTGGTGGGGCCGAAGGGGTTTTTGTATGTAAAATAAAAAAATTACCTAACACGATCACCCAAGATCTATCTCTGCACTAACATAAACCGTTAGCAGGATCATCATGTGCTCACCGAGAGGATCACAGAAGACTCGATGACATAGTTGATGAAGAAAACGAGACTTCGAAACCCGTCCAACGAACTCGAGAGCAGGGCTCAGCCTCACATAGAGTATTGCGGAAGACTCGGTGGGCAGAGCTTCTCCAAATCAATGGAGATCTGAAATGATACGCGAACAGCGCTCCGCCTTCTTATTCCTTTAGGATCAAATGCACGACCCCCTGCAACGTTGCATGCTTCCATGTTGTCCGTTCCACCGGGACTTCGTCATCACGGACAAAATCGTACCGAAGTATTATCTTAGATGCAAGCGTATGTGGAGAACCTCCACATGAGAGAACTTCTACAAAGGGAGAAATTCCATGCGGGAGAGGGGGAGAGGAGATAGCCATCCAAAAGGCTCAATTGTGTTGTGCCTTGAGAGAGAAGAGTGGCTCCTCTTTATATAGGGGGTCAGGTGGCGCCTTCTTGAGGGAGGGGCAGTCGCCGCCCTCCCCTTGGTCGTCGGCCCTAGGGAAACCCTAGGCCGCCCCGACCAACCCCCCACCAACCTAGGGCAAGCCTAGGCCGGTTTGCCACATCGGGGTGCCTTGGGCAGCCTCCGAGAGGCCCCTTGAGGCCTACATGGGCCTCAAGAGAGGCTCATGCGACCAACCCTTGAGGGCAGCCTTCTATGGGGGCATTGAGGATGTGGGAGGCCATCTACATGGGCCCCATAGAGGCCCATGCGGCCAGCCTAGGAGGGCTGGGTGTTCGCCTACTCTTCGAGCACTCCGACACTCCTCCAACACTTCATGCATGGTAAGGTCCAAAAGCATAATTCTCTTTCATAGAATATCTCGGAACAACTCCTTAAAATTCCTGAAACCATTTTGATCAGTTTTGAACATTCCGAACCTATGGGAACACTTCCGATAATGTTCTTATCTCATATTTAGTGCCGGATCAATTCTAGTGTACTTTCAGAAATATTTCGATAACACTGAAATGGCTCTGCTACTTCACTGAAATTACTTCGATGTTGCCGGAACTATTCCGTACATTCTCTCTACCACATACCATGTTTATAACAAATGCATCAGGTACTATAAAGACCATAAAACACTTCAGGGTGTGATCATGATAGGCCCAATAACTCACATCCATGATTATGAGTTCTTTCGGATCAATACCTAACATCAGGACCGGGATATCCATAATAGTTCTCGTTTGTGATTGAGTAACCTTCTGTGATATCTTCTTCTATCAATCCCATTGCTTCACGATATCATGAATACGTGAGGCGAGACTTCGGCATTCTCGTGATCCAACTCTTGATGACTATACCATTAACCTCGATCCGGTTTCATTATCTTTATCGTACCATATTCCAATGTCTTTTTAACAAAGTATTTGGCTAGACGATTGGGTGATATCTTAATACTGAGTTGGGCTCTGATTATATCCATCCATATTCTGGAGGAGCAATTCCCACTCTTGAGCCACTAGGTCGTTAGACATCCTTTCCAATATATATGAATACCACCTTTCCCGCCTCCTTTTACGCTAGACTTATGACGGCAACCAACATATTCCTTCTGGAATGTGATCTCTTGATACATTGAGGGTCTATGGATTCATTTCATAAGATTACACATGGATAATACTATTAACAAGGAATAACGTCTCATAGTATGTCCGATAAAACTGGGTCGGTTTAATACCACTGTTCTTCTCAACAATCTACTCAAACTGTTGTCAATATTATCAATACTCATGATCAGAAAAACATGCTCATCAAACATCAGATGGGCTAGTCCTAGAAGCGGAACTATGAATACTTGTTTGTTCATTCTTATACACGTGCTCATAAGTTTTCCTTTGAATCTCATACTCAAGACACAAAGCATTTATAGTATATTAGAATAAATTTAATCACAAAATTTAAAGTCATAATAATAAACATTTTATAATTGATTATTGGGCATAACTCCTATAGTTGCAGTGGAGGAGCTCGATGGATAGAGAGAAGATGCTCGCCGGAGTTGGAGAAGAATGCCATGGGCAAGGATGGTTACTTCAGTCGATTGAGAATTACTCCTTTAATGCTGTAAAAGAAAAGGTGGAGGCGTGCAAATTATTAAAAATCGAATCGTGCAAAGTTTAGTAGACCCATTGATAAAACTGTTATTAACACTTCTTAGGGTAAAAATGGACAACGCATGTGCATCTTGGAGAATTTGAAGCTCGCGTGTGGCTTTGGCACGACATGCGAGTGAGACTACAGTGCTTCCTGGACCATATTATGGTCGAACGCAACACCGGGACTACTATTCCATCAGTTGCAATATTCGACCTACTAATCAGTGACATGTGGGCCAGCCTTCCTGGCTACACCTTTTTTAGTACCAAACTCCTGCCCATGCTTGTCGGTAATGACCGAAGCCTCGTTGTTAAACAGAGTGAATGTCAACTAAAAATGGAGTGGTCAGCAACGCTGGTCCAAATTGTGCATCTGATATGTATGCATATACTCTCTTCGTTCCATTAAACTCATGTTAGATTTATTCAAATTTAATGCATTTAGATTTTAAATAGTGTGTAGATACAAATATGGAACAACTTTTATAGGATGGAGGGAGTAGTATGTACTTCCTCCTTTCCCTTAAACATGGTGCAAAAGGTATTACTCCCTCCGTTAAAAAATAGGTGTCTCAGTTTTATCTACATATTTTTCGATAAAAAAATATATTAATATCAAACGATATCAATTACACTCAGTCTCTGCAACAACGCGATGCCAAAAAAGAGAAAAAGAAAACTAAGAAATAAAAGTCCCGCTACAGTATTCCAGCCCTAGCAACAGTAGTACAACCACCATCAAGACAACACCTGAAATTCAGACTCTTCAAAAGCGACGCCTTCAAGAAGGGAACAGTGCACCAGCATCGTCGTCGCCCGATCAAAGATCTTAGTTTTTCACCCTGAAGATAGTCTGCGCTCTCAAAACAATGTCTTCAATAAGGACATTGTCCGACACAACCAGTTAAGGCCAGACCTTGGGTTTTCACCCTGAAAGGTAAGACTCCGAACTTCACATATGCTGTCGCCCCCACTTTCATACCACTGCTGCAAAGTCCGGAACACCAAGCAAGCCCCTCAACAGCGCAAAGACTTGAACCTCCATTAGCTAGTCATCCAATTCGGCCTTCATGATATTCTCTTGTTCTGACTTCACCATGAATCAGCTGTCACTTGGTGTAAACACAGAAAAGAGCTCAGCGCCGCTCCCTCCGGACCAACCAGTCGGAATAAAAGCATGTGTGCGCACAACCAAATACCACCAATCCAGCAAACTCCAGGCAATAGAAGCGCTGTTACACCTGCCAGCGGCGCCTTCCGAAACTCAACACTCTGACCAGATCATGAAGGCCAGGCCTCCGACGGGTCTTCATCTTCACCCAAGAGAGACCCTAGGACCGCCGCCTTTATTCAGGTCAGCCCCCACGTCGGCGAGACACTTATTTTCAAATGGAGCGAGTACAATTTTTCACCAAAAACAAATAGGTATCTCTAACTAAAATGCATTTAGATGTAGATAAAAGCGAGACACTTATTTTCAAATGGAAGGAGTACAATTTTTCACCGAAAACAAATACTAGGTTTTGTTGATTGTTGTATGGGAGGCGAATTACAGGAATCTTCTTATCCATTTGTATAACCACCATGTCTGCAGTTGGAGCAGGAGCTGTTTGCGTCCCCAGTCTCGCAGGCTATAGACCTAAGCAAATTAGCGGAGTCAACTGGAATTATATCCAACAATCGGGTGGCTTGATTAGGATTGTGTCGGTTAAGCCAAGCTTCAACAAACATATACTCTCTCTGTCTAAAATAAGTGTATCAATTTTTATTAGATACTGATATATTTACAACTATAAGATGTTTTGTATATTTAGATCTAAAACATTTATTTTTATATGAAAGTAGTA
>NC_061513.1:348980713-349115406 GCF_022539505.1 Lolium rigidum | reverse complement strand
TCATAAATAAGGATATTATACACTTAATCCAAAACCCAGCAACAAAATCGTGCTGAAGGAAATCATTGACCAAACCCTTCCCTTCCAACCTCACCGCCGACCATCCACGTGGCGCGACGGCCGGCCCGGGCGCGAGGGTACTCCGGTCCAATCAAATCCCGCATTGATTCCGAAATAAATAGACCCGGGGCGATGGAATCAATGGCTAGGTTCGGAAATACAGCACGCCTCCACAGTTTTCAATTCGCCCGTCGCGTCGCCGCCCGCGTCTTCGTTCTCTGGCCCGGACGGGACTGGTCGGCGCCGTAGGGGACGAGCTATAGCCTGCGCCGACCACGTACGACTCACTTCCGAGACGAAGGTCGGGAGGAAGAAGAGGAGGAGAGGGCGGCGGCGCCAGCAGACGTGCGAGTGCCCTGCAAGTTCGTCGTCCCCTTCAAATCCACCGGTGAGTTTAACTCGTCTGCGAATTCAGTTACGCGGTTCCGTTCCCTGTTTCTGCTTCTTCTTCATTTTTGCTTCAGATTATTAAGGTAAACAACGGTTGCACACTCGTACCAAGTAGGGATCAGCTAGCTCGTCCGTCCCCGTTCAGTTTTCTCCTCTGATTTTCGGTTGCAAAGACCATCTTCGTTCCCGAGGAACTTAAATTAAATTAGGCCTCTTCTTCAGCCTCGAAATCGTCGGCCAGGTGCTGAATAATTATATTTTCTGTTGCTGTCTCGCATGGCCTGTGAGGTCATCTTGCCCGTTTGAAAAATCGCGCACACGAGGGGGTGGGGATATATAGATATGGCCTTTGGGTTCAGAGAGAACAACAAACATTTGTAACTGTAGTTTAGTTTAGTTTGTTTGGTGACGCTCTTCCTGCTAATAATCAGCTAACACATGTGCCTGATTGGACCTCTGCTGATTCAATCAGCTTGTAGACAGATTGCGACGTCCCCTCGACGAATCGAACAAAATTACCAGCAGTACCCCATACAGCAGCAGCTAACCCCATTCGTGTAGTCGCGTTCGTAAATGGCTACGGCCAACTAAAAGGGGCTTTTCTCAGGAGCACGATTGGTCACTCCTTGCGTACTGCGCGCCACGTCTACCGCAACGCACGTCCCCATGGACCACCGACTTTTGTCTCTTGACGTAGAGCGAGGGCGAACGAGTACGTACGTACGACTGTACAAGTACGTCGTTGTTGACTTCAGCAGTGATGTTACCACTCGCTTATACCATGATGACAGTTGGGAGGTTAACCCCGTCTGCACCGCAGTGTCGGTCGAGTAACTGTACACCTAGACCAGTATGCGACTGTGGACTAGGAGTACTTGAACAGTGAGAGCCATGGTTACGCTGTTCTGAAGCGAAAAGCCCGTTGCAGCAGCCTTGCTTCGGCACAGCTACAGTATGAGTTGCAGAAAGTGCAGCGAGAGGTGTCGACTTCTTCCCGCTCAATACAATTCCAATCTCGTGTATCATTACCGTTGCTGCAGAAACCCCAAACCTAGCTTTCTCCCTACATCTCTGAAAAAAAATACTATACTCCAGCTTCTCGTCCGGGGCACTGCAAGACAGCAACCCTTTTTTTAGACCCAAAAAATCTGGATTATATTAAGCAAGAAAAACGCACAGCTACAATAACATCCAGATTTTGGACAGTTGTCCCCAAATTATATAATGAACACTGTTAAAAGCAAAATTACTACCAGGCCCTCAGGTTCTTCTGTGCCCATCGATATCCGCTGCCACATGCACGACCACCTGGGCCTCACAAGAGGGGAAGACGAGACACTCGCCGGAGCAAAACTTTAGAGCAAAGGTCCTCGTTGAGATCATCGCAAGACGGCCAAATCACATAAGATTTGTGGGACACACAACTCCATGCGTCATCCACTGGCGCTAGACGCCCGATCCCTTGCCAACTTCATCTTCTTGTTCTCAATGGGGCGCCCCTTTGAGGCCGCCAGTGCCGTCATAGTTGGATCGAATAAGCCGTACTTGGCCCTTGGCGAGTTCTGCTCTCCACTCGGCCCACTTCTCACAAGTCTCGATACTTTCGAAGATATTGATGAACTTGACCTCCACGTCTTCCATTCTCCTAATGGTAGGATTGGAACATTTGAATCAACTACAAGAAAATGGGCACAATTCTCAAATTAACAATGCACAACGGAGAGGAAATGAGCCAAATGTGCCTTACTTGGTCGGCGATGGAGGTGCCACTACCTGCTCGGTTGCTGACCTCGGTTCTGATACCATGACATTTGTTGCAAACTTGTTGGATGATGCCCCAACGGTGCGACATGCTTGATTCGTTGTTATCCATGTGCATCGTGTTGAAGTCGGAATCGATGAGTTTGCACTCGTTAAGCGGTACCTTCACTCTCACCCAATGGGTATCTGAGTTTTGATTCACGCATGTGAGAAGGTCCATGCTTACCACCTTCCATGCTCCAGCGAGGCACTCGTCCTCCTTGGACCTCCACTTAGGGCCTCTGCTGCTTGTTCCTACTAGGTGTCCTCACAACTTTCTTCTTCCTGGCCGCCGCAGGGGCCGTCGGCTGCCCTACAACATCCTCCTTGCCCCACTCCTCCACTTTCTCTTGCTCGACGTATGCCCTAATTAAACTCCTGTTGCGTAAACGCTACATGGGAATCGTTTTGGATGAGCTCTTGCATGATGGAGTTGCCCAACAACATTCAGCCGAACACATTGCAGGCCTAGCTCCTTGAGTGCTTGCACCTGGGAACGGGAGAGGGCCTTGCCACATGAATGGCGAGCCGTGTTGTATGAGAGTTCGAGCTTGGCGAGACTGGCGCGTGGGCGCAAAGAAGGAGTTTGGGTTAAAGCCGTCGTGGGAATCGTTGTTGGGGTACTCGAACGTCGACTAGAACCTTGTCACGGGTATGGTGTATGGAGATCTCATTCCCCCATCACCAGTCTACGATTGGCAGTACTGCATCGATTGGGAGATATAGAAAGCGATCGTTTACACAAATTGATCCACCCACCGCCTGTGCAAGAGCAAGAGCGTCAAGCTTGGCATGAAAGGCAGTGACGTCAGAAACCTATTTTGCAAAGGTTACCAGACTTGGGGTTAGCTACACGGAGCATCTCTTTCTTACCCCATCGTGGAACATCCCCGGGGTGGCTGGGGAATTGCTTGACGACAATGGCACAATACCTTGGCTCCCCTAAGGCCGGGCCAGTACTAGCCGGCGTGAGGAAACAGTGCGATCCCCTCCAACATCTTCTCCATAGCTACCTTGGCCTTGGTTTCCTTCGCGTGGCAGTCACTCGAGACCATCGCCCAGCGAGCGACGTCCACCGCACACTTGACGTTGGTGACGCTAGGGGGGGAGCTGCTACTCCTGCCTCGGCTTCTTCACCGGCACGGCGGCATTGTAAAGAGGGACGACGATTTTTTTTGGCGGTAT
The DNA here is from genome assembly GCF_022539505.1 of Lolium rigidum. NCBI lineage: Eukaryota > Viridiplantae > Streptophyta > Magnoliopsida > Poales > Poaceae > Lolium > Lolium rigidum. Next base: position 349,111,971 of record NC_061513.1, on the reverse strand, counting down.
CTCGTCGTGGTCGAGGCGGCGAGATTTTGAGTCCGGCGTCACCCAAAGCATTTTGAGGGGGCTACATGGGGCCGGAAAATCTAAATTTCTATCAACCATTCTCACCAAACTCTGGAATGACTCTCCCCTCCCCCCTTAACATATCGAAAGCCGCTTATCCGTCAACCGCACCTTACTAGTGAGTAGTGAGACTTCCTAACCTTGGTGGATGATGCTGAAGGGAGGCTATAGGAAGGCCGGCTGGGAGATGTTGTTATCCGGCGATGTGGTTAAGATTGTTCTAGCCACCGCATGCTGTAAGATTCCACCGGCTGACGCTGCAACGTACGTGTTAAGAAGAAACCATTCGCCTAATCAGACAATTACAGAATGCAGACGGCCGTATTAGTAGCATAACTCCGGTAGTGCCATCGACGTTGCCGGTGGATGTATTTGGCTCTTCAGAATCTATTCCCTGCTTGCCCAATTGCAGAATAACCAAACACCTTAACCCGACTTTTGGCGCGTATCATTATTAGTAGTATTCTTCCTCCCTGCATGTGCGGCGGTATCATACTGTCAACAAGAGGAGAAGTGGCTTATATAATTAGCTCCAACCAAACAGGCGATGTACTTGTGCATGAACGTGGCGCTTAATTAACATGCTAAGTTTGGGCCACCACATCAATTAAGCTTGGATTTATCGTTTTCGCTTTGGATGCGAAGAATGGAATAGTAGTAGAGAGAAACAGCGGTCTGCAGTTGCACGTGAACTCTGATGGTCTTCTGGGGAATAAACAGTGCCAATTAGTAGTCCTCTAGCCTGAACACGAAGCGCATCATTTTGTACCATCCGACAATTTTTTATGCGCAAGTTTCAGCCAAGTCCCTAACGTGGCTGTGAATTCCAGGGTTACACAAAAATGGGGTACCCTTGAAACAAAATTCCTGTCAAACCTCATGACTAAAAAATGTTTTAGGTTAGGCAGGCCTTTTCTTGACTTATATTGTATTGTCATATGTTTTCTCGCCAAACAAGTACTAGTACCATGTCTCAAAAAGACATAAAAATTCCTGCTGAAAAAAGAGACAGGCACGTGATATCAGTCACCTACTACGAAAAACCCAGCGGTGGACACAAAGATGTTTTGGGTTGTACTAACTGCGAAGTGGCAGGAATCATTGCAGCTAAAGTCGGGGCTTAGTGCGACAGCACAATGGAACCCGGCAATGTGCTGTTAAATCCTGGTAGCATATCTTTCCTTGGTGTTGCAAGTAGCCAAATACCCATCAGGAATGTGTGTCGTGACACCTTTTTTCTTTTCATACCATTGTCTAGTTTGGTGAAAACAGTAAAAGACAGATCGGCTAATGCATAATTAACCTTGGGAACATTTGGACTAGCATCGGATTCCGGGGATAATCTAGGCGACTATGCTAGCTTAGGACTTTGTCGCTCAGTTTTACTACTATTTTACGAGGATAGGAACATCGGAACGGGTAAACTAGGGCGTTAAAAGGACCTCGAGAGAGAGGTCGGAGACTCATGCCCTCGGTGTCATCTAGAGTTGCTCGGGTCTCTTGGTGATTTCACTTATTTTGTTTTGTTACTTATTTTTTATATTCAAACAAACACAACTTCAAAACGCTGACGGAGACGAACCCCCAATAATAGAGCGGAAAATACGAGTATGTGATTTTTCTCCACTTACTACCAAGACTTTGCAAATGGAAAACCAAGGTTTTATATTCCTTTTGGTTTGTAATTAATGAAAATTAGAGTCCAAAACAGGAAAGGCTTTGAAATTTTTATAAGATGAAAAATCCTCGGATCGAAGGATGCCGCGTACACTTTCTCGTGAAATCCAGCTCGGGAGAATCATCGTTCGAAAAATCTTTTTTTTTTTTTTGACATTGTTTCATAATAATGAACTCGTTTCGAATACACGGTTTAAAAAGCAGAAAATCAAGACTTTGCACTTTGTTTCATGAACAATCCTCGGATCCGAAGATGGCATGTGTTCTTTCTTGCGAAACCCAGCTGGAAATTGTACGAGAATCATCATTTCAAGAAATGTTTGGTGTAATCAAGTATAGGACATAGTTTATGACCCTGAATTTTGGGAGGCCACCTCCGGCTGATGAATGCGCCAACACCTGCTCATGAATATGGTACTACTATAGCAAGGCTCCAAGGGAAGAACCATTGCTATCATCCGAAAGCCGGCCGGCTGCTTTATTAGGTCCCTGCCATGTGTGTCAACAAGAGCCGCCACTCATCGTGTGTCCTCACCCTTGTTTTGATCGGCTGCGAGCTCAGAGCTTAATTAAGGTTAACGTTGAGTAGAAGAGATTAGATTAGACTAGATTTGTGGAGGCCTACCACGTCGATGTCACTGATGGAGCCGCACGCACCTAAACATAGTAAATGTACCAAATCCTGAACCCTGTTGGGGGATGATGCGATGGCGAGGGCGATCTGATTTGCACCGGTGTGGTTTGCGTGCGTTGGTCGGCTGGGGATGGTGGCGACCGGCTGACGGGGATACGATCGATCGTTTGTTGGGTGTTTGAGAGGGAGGTGTCGTTGCTACGCTGGTAGGGTGCCGACCCCTCAACGCAAGATCGAAGATGCATGTCGACCCATCATTTCCATGTGAAATGGAGATTGGTTCCTCCTCGTTGTAGGTGTTTGATGATGGATGGATTTAGGCATGGAGTTCCTGGGTAGCCGAGGTGTTGTCTTGGTTGTCTCACTCTGTTTCGTTTGGTCTTGTCGCCACGACTCCTTGCTGATGAGCTGACTAGGAAGAGCCTTTTTCATAGCCCCAAGTTTTATACTACTTCTGCTTTAAACATAAGTGTCACATTTTATTTTCCAGTTTTGAATGTAACTATATGTATTTTCGTATTTAGATATATCCGTATTTAGCAAAAGTGATGACGCTTACTTTATAACGGAGGGAGTACATCTTAAGGATCACATAGAGTAGACATAGAGATAAACAGCGGAAAAATTGAAAGAGTAGGCGCTCATGCAATTCTGGGTCCAGATTTAGACGGCTGCATCCAGATTTCGTAGGCACTCGATGCGCCGCCAATATACGGCTTTATTAAACACATACCATTTCTACGATTCTATAGCGTAAAAGCCCACTCTAATATGAGATTTAGGGGTTGTTGGATGGGCGTGAGGCTTATGAAATCAGGGTGTGCCATAGGTTTCCACCGCCGCTGTTTTGCCAAAAGTTGCTGGAAAAAGTAAACGCATGACCAACAAATGGGCTCGGATCCAAGAATTTGACTTGAACCCAACCGAATGCCTAAGCCAAAAATTTGGGTAAGCAATAGCAAGCTACAATCCAAATACAGCCTTGTAGAATCTCCACCGGCGGCCTCAATACCAACCCCATGTGCATATTAGGGTTCAATCGCCTTTTTGGGCCCGCGCTAACGCCCACCATAAGTAGACAATGGGATTTATAGCCTAATAAAATAGCCGGTATTATGACGCTACCCCTGCCCACAACGGTCGGGGCTGGGATGTCGGCACCTTCGGCCACGTTGAATTTTCCCGTTGGTCCAGCTAGCCACCCAATCCAAACCTTACAACTATTTCACTAATTTGCCCCTTCTCGCCATTCCATTCTCCTGCCCGCACTACAGTTCATCGGTGAAGATGAAGAAGAGGAGGAAGAGGGCGACATGGTTGTACTACCAACACGAAGAACAAGAAGAAGAGAAGAAGAGGGTTGGCACACAGGGTCCGAAGTGGAAGTCGCTGGAGGATAAGTGCCTCGTCAACGCGCGTAAGGCGGTGACCCCTCCCTGTCTCAAGGGACTATGTGCCAGCTTCCCAATAGCTCCGTGCCAATGCTGACGTCATCTATTTAGATAATGCCGATGAAGATGCTCTTAGTCCGGGGCGAGGTGAAGCGCCCCCGCCCCCACGCTTTGTACAAAATGCTGAAGATTTTCATTTTTGAACAGCGTAAGAAGGAAATTTTTAGCCTTTTGCCCCCCAAATGCTGATCAAAAGCTGATATTTTGCCTTTTGCCCCCCCCTATTTTTTGTCAAGCTGCGCCACTGATTTAGACCATTTATTTCGAAACGTAATTTGTATTATTAGCTGGTGGAAAGTCTATGGAAACGTAAAATGGTACTAGTATGATTTTCCATCTAGGCCGAGCAAAATGACAATTTCTTTTGTGATGGTTCAGTCTCATACGTACGTCGCGCTGCACTGCACATTTTTTCTTTGGCTCGGTGTGGTTTCAGTTGCAGGTTGTTTGTTGCGCGCGCTAGCGTGAAGCGAGCCGCAGTTTTGGCGCAGCACGGCTGCGAATGCAGAGAGGCTCATCACGCGTCGCTCTTTGCTTTGGTCAGGCGTGTCGGCACGTGTACCCGTGTGGGTGCGGGTCTCCGATTCAACGGTTGAATGCGCGCCCCCAACTGAAACGTACTCTACCAGAGAGGAGATGACGACGAAGCCAGGCGCTCACCGTATCCTGTCCTCTTTTATGAGCAGCGTCCAGCACGACTTGTTACGTTTCAGTATGTGTTTATAGAAGGATACGACTCTTCCACCTGTACTTTGGTTTGTCAATATTAATCACTCACTTCTTTTACAAGAATTTACCACACGCTTACTTTTTATTTAGATGGACACACTAAGTTTGGCAGAAGTGGAAACACCTGTTTTTTTTGCAGGCAGGGAAATGAATTCTTACCGTGGAAGTTAAAACTGCTGCCTACCTCACCCATCTCATCGGTAGCTGCTGCCATACCACATAGCAGCAGTAGTAGGACTACTATACGTTGGCCAGCACGCTCCGCTTTTACTTTACAGTATCCCCCAAATATTCCTGCAGAAATTTATCCCCTCCCTCTTCCTTCCTCCGCAGAGACAGCCAAGCCTAGCAGAGCAGAGCAGCCGCAAGCTGGAGGAGCTGAGCTGAGAAAGCAATGGAGGCGCACATGGCGGCCGCGCGTCCGCCGACGCACCACCACCACCAGCACCAGCAGCAGAAGGCGGCCAACCTGGCGCGCACCTTCACCAAGCTTCTCCGCCGGAAGCGCTCCGACTCCGCCGCCGCGGGGGCCGCCCCCAAGGACCCCGACGCGCCGGCCTCCGTCCCCGCGGACGACTACGACGCCTCCATGGACGCCACCACCACCGCCCCCACCATGCCGTCCCTCAGCAAGCTCAAGCTCTCGGGCAACCTCACCGCCGCCTACACCCTGGACGCCTTCTTCCGCAACGCGGCCGAGAAGAAGGCCGCCTCCTCCCCCGCCGGCGCCGCGGCGGCCGACTCCCTCCTCGCGACCCTCTTCGCGGGCGTCTCCGCCGTCAAAGCCGCCTACGCGCAGCTGCAGCTCGCGCAGCACCCCTACGACGCGGAGGCGATCCAGGCCGCCGACGCCGCGGTCGTCGCCGAGCTCACCCGCCTCTCCGACACCAAGCGCCGCTTCCTCAAGGACCCCGCCGCCGCCGCCAGGGACCTGGCGGCCGCGGGCAACACCGCCCTCTCCGCCCACGCCGACGAGCAGCGCCACCTGCTCAAGACCTACCAGATCACGGCGCGGAAGCTGGAGTCCGAGCTCAGAACCAAGGAATCCGACCTCGAGCACGCCAAAGCCGCCCTCGCCGCCGAGCTCCGGGCCGAGCGGGCCATGGAGGTGCGGCTCCACCCGGGCCGCACCCTCGCGTCGCTCGACGAGCTCCACGTCTCCGGCCTCAACCCGACCCACTTCCTCACGGCCCTCCGCCACGCCGTGAAATCCATCCGCTCCTTCTCCAAGTCCATGCTCGCCTCGATGCAGTCCGCCGGGTGGGATCTGTCCGCCGCCGCCGCCGCCGTCCACCCCGGCGTCCCCCTACGCCGTCCCAGCGACGTGAAGTTCGTGTTCGAGTCCTACGTCGCCATGAAGATGTTCGCCAACTTCCACCGGAGGGACTTCAACTTCAGCTTCCTGGACGAGCGCGAGTTCTACGAGCGCCGCCGCTTCTTCGACGAGTTCACGGACCTCAAGGCCGCCCCCGCCGGCGTCTTCCTCGACCCGCGCGGCGCGCGCTGGGGCGGCTTCGGCAAGTTCCTCCGCGCCAAGTACCTCTCGCTGGTGCACGCCAGGATGGAGACGGCCTTCTTCGGCCGCCAGGAGCAGCGCGGCATCGTCAGCGCCGGCCCGGGGTTCCCCGAGAGCGCGTGGTTCGCCGAGTTCGCGGAGATGGCGCGCCGGGTCTGGCTGCTGCATTGCCTCTTCTTCGCCTTCGACGGCGGCGACGGGGAGGACGGGGCGTCGATATTCCAGGTGCGCGCGGGGGCGAGGTTCGCGGAGGTGTACATGGAGAGCGTCAACGACGGGCGGGCGACGGACGACGCGGCGTTCTCCACCGCCGCCGCCGAGGACCGCACCGTGGGGTTCACCGTCGTGCCGGGGTTTAGAGTCGGCCGGACGGTCATCCAGTGCCGCGTCTACCTGTCGCGCCCCGGACGGCGGCCGTGATGTTGTTTCTAAGAAACCAACACCGGTGTTCGTCGTTCGGTTTAGCAGCAGGTGTTCGTCGTCTGGCGGACGATGGGGGAAGAAGAAGTAAAAAAAATCCCCATTTTGGGGCGGCCGTCGATGAGGTCTCTCGCCGGTTGCCGGTCCGGGTGATGATGAACAGATGAAGATGATCATGGTGGTGGGGGGTTATGTATCTATTAAGGGATGTAGCAAGAAATGTGATCATAAATATAAGTGCCATTTCGGTTAGGATCTATGATGCAGTGTTCTTGCTCTGTTCTGTTCTTACCTGGCTGATGATGTCTTGCAATTTGGCATAGTTGCAGCTCATGCTTGCTCAAGAATGGATCAGCAATCCACTGCTCCAGTTCATGAGCAATGCTGATGCTGCTCCAAATTTCTGACTAATTTCATCACCCATACAAATTTAGAGTAGCAACAATATAAGTGCCATTTCAGTTCGGATCCATGATGCCGTGTTCTTGCTCTATTCTTCTTTTCTTACCTGGACGATGTCTTGCAATTTGTGCCTAGTTGCAGGGCATGCTTGCTCAACCCTCAGGGGTGGATCAGCAATCTAGTGTTCCAATTCATAAGCAATACTCATGGTTGCAAGCACGCTGCTGGTAGTATCCGAAGCATGTTGTCTCCAAATTTCTGACCAATTTCATATGCAAATCAATTCTCACCCACCTCGCAGTGCACGTTGATCTGGTGAACATGGCCTGAATTCTCGAACGGTGTTTCTGTTTACGGGAAGGAACGAGAAACAACAATATGAAACTGTTTTGGATGGTTGTTGATTTGGCCCTTGGTACGTTGGAACTTGTGATTTGCTGCTTTGCAGTTGGTTGCCTCCCTTTGGTGGTTTGTGATCAAGTGCTAAAAGTATGGGATTATAAGAGCATCGCCATGGACTAGTTAACCTTTGCCTACTCGTCTGTTTGTTAAGGGAGCAAGACAACAGCTAGAGGAAAAAGGCTTTCACTTGCTTACGCACATGGCAATATATATTTATATATACACACTTCTGTACCATCCTTATTATGTTTGCATGGTGCTAGATCTCAAGAAAGGCGGCTCTTTATTATTTTGATTGCCTGCTAAGAAAAAGAAGATACTGTATATCTCTTCCCTTTACACCAAGCAGTTATGTTTTCTCTTTTTTTTTTTTTTGCGCAATAATAGCAACTTTGGAGTGCATTTGTTATATGACCAAAATACAGCTGACTGGCACTGACCAGCTGCAAAGAAAAGATTTGAGAGCAGAAAGAATTGCATTCCAAGTCTATGTGGAATGTGGAGACGTGGAGTGAGCTTTTATTCCATCCTCCCATCTTTGAGCTGAGCTGATTGCCTTTTTTCCATCTTCTTTTTTAAGATATATCACAACTCGCAACTGCCTCCATATTTCCTACTAGGGGACCCCAACTGTCTTTCTGATGTCTCCATTTTTTCTTTGGTTATTGTTAAGATGAGGCCCAGGTTGAGCTCTGTGTTTCTGTTCACGCAGCCCACGGGTTCAGGATGGATAGACCATTTGTAGGCCGCAACGTTTGCCAGCAATTATTTTTGACCTAGGTACAGCTCAGTTTTTCAAAAATTCAAAATCAGCAGTTTAATTTTTAAAAATAATCTGAAAATAAAGCTGGATGTTGATACTATTGTGTTTTACTACCTTGTAAAATTTCAACTCGACATACCTTATGTTCAGGGCTGTAAAAATATGACAGAATCTACCATCTTTTTTCGAGCATATATTAATATCGCGAATATACCAATTACATCAGTCCTCTGCAACAACGTATTACCCTAGCTGCATTATACATGCACATATCCCAAAAATAAGACAAATTGCTATAAAAGGAAAAGCACCGCTACAATGATCTTTTACTTTTATCAACCGTACAAAACCACCGAGAAAGCACCAAAAGTCTAGCTTTTCCAACAGCGACGCCTTCAAAAAGAGAACATTACACAAGCGCCGTTATTACTCGATCATAGATCTTAGCTTTTCACTGTGGAGAAAGTCTCCCTCACAAAACAATGTCTTCAACAAAACCATTGTCAGATATAACCAATTAAGGTCAGACCATGGATTTTCACCCTGAAAGGTAAGACTTTGAATTTCTCATGTGCTGTCGCCTCCTCTTACAATACCGTTTCTTCAAGTCACGAATCACCTAGCCAATTTCTTATCGCCACAAAGCATCGAACAACCATTACTAGTCATCGGATCTTGGCTTCCATGACATTCTCTGCTAGCTGACTTCACCATGGAACGTGAAATTGTATCCCATAATGGTAACAACCAACAAAGCTTTGTAGTGCTCCCTCTGAAACCAAACAGACAGAGAAAAACATGGCCGTGCATGATCGAATCTCACCGGATCCAGCAATCTCCAGGCATGAATTTCCCATTGAAGTTCAATGCCGGAGACTCCAGCCATGTCGTGGGGACAGGCATCCGGCAGATCATCATCTTGGCGCGAGTTGAAACCCTAGGACAACCACCTTTATTGAAGCTGAGCTAGTAGCCCCAACGCCACCTGCCGGTACCCTGTGGGATCTGCCGCTCCGAACCTCACCAGCTAGGCCAGTCAAGGAAGAAGACGACAAAACATGGGCGATCTTTCGCCAGATCCGGCCAAACCGTGCAGCGAGGAGGAGCCTCCGCCGATGGTCAACGCGCCGCCGTGAAATACCTCCGCCACCACCCGTGTTCCACATGCGCCACCCCGTTGACTGCCCGCCTTGCGCGTAGGAGACCGTCGGAGCTTACCCGTCCTCACCCTGCATCTTTGACATGCTAGACGTGGCCGCTATCGCCGACGAAGATGGTGCAACGGTCGTGGGGAGCAGATCAAGGGTGGCTCGCTAGTGTGGGGGAGGGGCCTCCGGAGCCGCCGTGCGCGAGGCGGCCCAAGAGAGAGGGGAAGGGAGGCGAACGCTAAGATCAGATCTCCTGGTAATCATGCATGGAAATGTGATATCTGTAGAGAAAACCTCCATATTTTATTATTTTTGTGCGGCCCTGAATATTAGTTATTCCAAGTTGAAAGTTTTCATGTAGGCAGATCTCAACATTGTCTACATCATATTTTTCCGATTATTTTTGCAGGGAAAATGTATTTTTAAAAACTTAATCAAAATTTTGAAATAAATAAGCTATGTATAACTCGAGCTACAGAAATTCGCCCTCGGTTGTCAGCATCTTTTGACTGTACTTTGTTGCTGTTGCATTGCATTGCTCGATACAAGATTTGCGCTAATTCTTCGTCCCTTGTTCTAACCAAATCAAGCTCCCAAGTCCCAACATGTTGTGTGTTGCATAGTGGAAACATGATAGGCTAGTCCAGTCATTTCTTACGGCAGTACGACATGATATGTCAATATGTCACGTGGACGTGGTAATGCGAATCTAAATGTCAAAACATTCCGATTCCTTATCCTTACCTGTCTGTCATATTCGGCCATGGGATTGATTTGCTCCTGGACCCCTCCATGAATGAGGTAAGATTTGCCATATGCTCATATGGGCCACTTGGGCACGCATGCACTAGGCTTTGCTCATGTGCCCCTACGAGGGACCCTTTTGCTTTCCCAGCATTTCAGTTTTGTCACCGGTTGTGAGCAAATCCAATGTTGGAGTTCACCAATAACAGCATGTGGTAACTTTTTCTCGGCATGCTTTCGAAGGTGTCAAAGATGAGGGAGAGTAGTGTAAAGAACTTTCCGGTTGTAAGGCTGTTTCTTCCCCTTGCATCTTAGAATTCAAATACATTACAGGTGACTGCTAGTAAATAAGGGAACACCTTGAAAAAAATAGTATTTGAAAGGAAAATTTACTTGTCCTTACCGACACCATGCTTTAAGACATACCCATGTTCGTGTTTTCATTCTTTGAAGTAGCTAAAAGGTATAAATGGTTCAAAGTTCAATTCATTTTTGAAGGGAATTTTAATACAAGAGACTTTCGTAGCCAATATCCGTAGGAAGTAACCCATTCATACTATCCAACAAGATGAGGAAATCTTATATCAATAAATATCACAAAGGTTTATCCGGGGCACAGGAGGAAGGAAACTTTGTTCATGATGCGTCCTGAACAGATGAAACCCTGAGATACCCGAGTAGGACAATTTCTTTCTTACTGCACCTTTTACCGGTGGTGAATTGAGAAAAGCAATTTTTCAGATGGAGAACAATAAGACTTTCGCACCGAGTTTTACCAAAATTTCCGAGATGTCATTAAGCCAGTCCTTCTAGATCTATTTTCTCTTTTTTGTGCTTGTATACTTGTTTCTACTCATTATCGGTGAGACAATTTTGTTTTTTCAGGTCAATGATGCAGCAAGGATCCAACAACAACCCAACAATACAAACCAATCAAACTCCTAAATGTTATCATAAATATTTTCATAAAGGTCACAACTATGAGGCGTATTTCGATGACAAACAATGTGGTTCGACTCACCCAGAATGCCTTTACGCAAGGCAAAAAAAAACATACTAAATGGAGTGGTGATCCTTCATGAGAAGGTCCACAAATTGCACCAGAACAAAATGAATGAGGCGATCTTTAAATTTGACTTAAAAAAGGAATATGACAATGTCAGATTTCTGCAAACTCCGAGAACGAACGGATTTTGAGAAGTGTGGCATGATGGGATATATAATTTCATCATTAGAGAAACTGTGACCATTAAGTCAAAGATCACATTGGTAATTACTCTCAAATAGAAAAAGGTTAAGGCAAGGGAACCCATTATCACCCATACTTTAAACCTAACATTTGCTACCCTCCTCGGGCTCCCTTCACTCGGCTCCCTTGTTGGGACTTGGCTAGGGATCTGTTCTGCCTTGCTTTCTCGGTCTGCTATTGTTAGTTTCGTTTTAATTATCTCTGTTTTGAGCCTTAATTAGAGTATGCCCTTTCAACTGGTGACGTGGCCCTATTAAGAATGTATTGTTATGTTTTTTTTATTAAGTCTCCTACCTCTCTGTGTACTTCTCCAGTTGGTATCCCCTTTCATCATGTTAATCAAACTTCTTTTTGCCGGTTGGAACATCCGTTGTCTTGGCCAGCGTCGTAAGCGGAACAATGTTCGGGCTACTAGAGAAACTTTTTTGCCCTCGATTCTTTGCCTTGAGAAATCCAAACTCACCGACATTTCGTAGTTCATAGCTTCCTCCTTCCTGTCCCTTCTTTCTGAACCTTTGTCTTTAAGCCATCTATCAAAGCTTCTCGTGGTATCATCACTGCTTGGGATGACTTCCCGATGGCACGAATCTGCGTGGGTACTAATTTTGGGCACTCTAAGCGCAAAGTGATGTAGCAAGCGTGTTATCTTCACAAGAGAGACTCGACGGTTCATATCAAACTCTCAGGGAAACAATATATTTACACTTATGTTTCCTCTGCAAGCAATCGACAAAACAAAGTTGTGTTGTCTTGTGTCCCCAAGTCCACCAATTGGTTGTCGCACAAGGTTTTGTATTAGAATTGAAAACAATTATGTAAATTATATAACTAAAGTAAATATGCAGAAAGTAAAGTAAACTAAATGCGATGTAAAAGTGAAGTGCTATAGTTATTTCAGTGGTGTAAACGTTATGAAAGAACTAAATGCAAGTATGATATTTTTTTGTATTTTTCAGAATAAATGAGTAATGAAAATAATAAAAGTGTATCAATGCAGGTAAAAGATTTTTCTTATGATTAATAATGGACCAGGGTTCATGGTTTCACTTGTCTACTCTCTTATAAACATGATGGAATCAAACCTTCTTCAAAGAGGGCATAATGTTGACGTAACTTCATAATATATTTGATAAGTATTCGTATGGGTATAACGTCCTATGGTTGAGATCAGCAACACTCCCAATAATACTTCTCCAATTTGAGAAAACTTCACAAACTAGATTTAAGATAAATAAAGTATTGCCTTTGTTTTTTTATGACATGATGTTGGATATCAAAAATGTTATCTCAAAAGATAGGAGATGACCATTGTTGGTCACTTGGGCGATAGCAACACATGCATTCATTTATCTCTAGCGAGGTAACAATGGAAAGATTTAAAAAAACATAGTAGGGCCAAACTTTTTATCATTGTCCAGTTTTATACTACCATGTTACTCCAACTAATGCACATATTCCCCCTGTCATGCCCTATCATACTAGTTGAATCAAAACTTGTAATAAAGAACATGGCTACATCATATACATCTACTCATACATCAAACATAATGAAAATTGCAATCTCAAATACCCGTCTAACAAAAACCAAAGATTCACCAAAAAGGGATTAGGAATAGATGGCCATAATCATATTAAGCAGCTCATATGGCACTAGAACATTGATAGCATAAGAGAGAGATAAAACAAGATATTTCCACAAATCCATATTCTAGGGGTGGACTATTCTCTCTTCATCATGGAGATGACGGAGATATTGTTAGAGAGGTTGGAAATGCGAGTCGACGGCTTCCCTTCCCTCTTCTCGCACTCTGTTAGGCTTACTGTTTGTGCCTCCTTTCTTCTTGATACCATCCTTATTTCTAACTTAAGTCCCAACCAATCTGCCACAGTTGAGCTCCTCACTCTTACCTCCGAGCTTGGCAATGTGGTTCTACGCCCCGATGAACCATATTATCATGTAATAAGTCTCACTAACAATATGCTTTTGAACAAATGTTTCTATGATAATTATTTAAGGCATATATGCAAGTTGATGATGAGGCGCTGAAGGTCTAGAGAAGCGTGATGCCCCTAAAGTGCAAGATCTTCTGCTGACTTGCCGGTGGCGTTGCCTCCCCTCCAACGAGTGCCGCTTTCATCAACACCTGACCACCACCGTCGTGATGAAGACGTTGACCACCACTGCGTCATAGGAGAGATTAATTTTTTTAGTCTCCTACGACCTTAATTCCCATTCCCTAAGACGTTAACCATTAACAGAGGTGGAGAAAGTCATGGTGGCTGCGACTGGAGGTCTTGAACTTATGGTGGAGAGGTGTACTTTATGTGATGAAGACTATGTTGCACAGGTTCTTGGGTGTTTGAACTTTGAAGACTTGTAGCTGCGGCTTCAGTAAGCGGGGATGGCAGCACTACATTTTTTGGTGGTGCTCTTTAAGTACCGAGTCGCGTTTTGGAGAATCAAAATCAAAGGTCCGACTTTTACTGGGTATGCCTAGCACTTACCTTGCCGAAGTCATTGATTTGGGAACTCCATGTGTCTCTAGATAAAATCTTCGATTGGTCGATGACAAAGCTTGTGCATCGTTTCGTTCTTGGAGGCATTGCTTTTAGAGAATATCTCCTTTGTAGTCTTGGCAATGGTTAGAGTGATGTTGTTGCGAGCTTTTTTTTCCCGGCTGTGTGCATCCTTGATGTCTTCGGGCTTCTAGTTGATGCAGATGTTGGATGTAATTGATCTTCATGATATAAATATATTTATCGAAAAAATATTATATGATAACTCTTGTATTATTGCCTGTTATGGAGTGCATGAATTTCAAACGAAATCAATCTTATTCTGACATGGCACCCTCTGATTACACATGGTATTTTATTTGAATTACTTTCCACCTAAACTCTATATATGTTCCACATGACAACTTTGTGCCAGCCAATTTGCACTTGTCGATATTACCCGGGACTCCTCTTCACACCGATCGTTTGAAACCCAATCAGAATCACATATCGTCCATCAATCAACAACCAAATACAATGGCATCTGCTCTCTGTATCTCTATATAATCGAACTGTGTCCAGGAGACCGCGTGCGAAACTCTAATAAATACTGGCAGCAGATAAGGACGCAGGCGTCTATCACCACCATACGAGGCCCTTATCATCCTCGAATTAACAGCGCGTATCAGCTGGCTCCCGCCATGCCTCGTCCTCCACCTCCTGCTGCAGCATCGTGGCTGCAGATTTGTTCGCGAATCCTCGTTCCTCTTCTGCTGACAGCAATGGTGTCGCTGGGGCTCGTCATCGGGCTCGCCGCATCGTCGTCGACGCCGACAGCGGCAGGGTTGGCTGCAGGCCATCACCGTCACCATGGCCGCACTGTGTCTGGCACGGCGGGAGCAGCGACGGGCGTGGACGTGCCAGGACGGGCTCCGGCGACGACAACCCGCCATGTTAGCGAAGATCGTTGGAAGTCGTCGAAGTCGGATCACGTCGTCTCTAAGTCGCGGCGGCCGTTGCCACCCTCTGGCCCAAGCGACGGGGGTCACCCTTAGCGCCGCCGTGATCTACGTACGTCCACGGCAACGACAGGCAGGTGACCGTGGCTATGATTGTGTATTACACGAGTATTAGGTATTAGTAAATATTTATGTACATAGCCTAGACAAGGTTTATCTATCGATCCTGTTAATTTCTTGCGTATATGCATAGACTTGGTTTGGTCGATCAGATTGCGGGGTTCTTCCTCTCTTGGATCCTATCTTGAGTCAGCTATATTAGCGTTCAGTAAATACGTACACGCGCAACTCATAGACTTAGTTTCAGTAACTTTTTGTTGCTAATAGTAGCAGTCATACATCAGTTCTAGTGTCTGCAGTTATGTTGTCTCAGGTTAATAAGATTTAAGATTCAGAACACCAGTGAAGCAGTCAGCAAAACGGGGTATCATGATCGCTGTCATATTTAGAAGCAAAGTACAATGTCCTACTAATCGACTATAGCTAATTAAAATAAGATATTATCAAGCTAATGAGCGAAATGGATGAGAGAGTATAGCAGTGTATAGGCTCTATGCGAAGAGCCATACTGCAAGACGCGCTCCTGCAAGACTTTGATGAGAATGAAAGGCGTGGCCATACATCGATAAAGTATTACACGTTTATAACTCACTATCAGTACGCGTTGAGTGTAAGCTTGGTTATAGATGATTTCAAGACTTCGGCTTATAACTGCTAGCTAGCTACACTATTGAGAAAAGCCGCTATTGGGTTTTGTGATCAATATAGGTTCATCGCAAACTCGTAGCGCATTGATGAGCGCGCTTGGCTCTGTCCTGCATGCCCTGCCGTCTTGAGTCTTGACAATGGAGTTTGCATCTTCGATGCAAGACTACTAGTGAGTAAGCTAACAGAGTAGCGGAGTGGCGACGCAATGCTGTCCGTTCTGCACTTCTACGGAGTGCGGCCGTCGAACTCGCCCAATTTTTTTTTTAAATTTTTTTTTGAGAATCGAATTCGCCCAACTGCCCAAGCCGAGAGCATGACGCTCTAGATCCAGCCGGTCCATGTGAGGTGAGCAGGCCACGTGGATTCAAAAATGGGCCGGTCCATGTTAAGAGAGCCTGTGCCAAGCGTTGGGCTGCATGGTTGATATAGATAGATCAGTTTTGACAATGGGCGGGTCCAATAACTTCTGTAAATGAAATACGCACCATGGAAATAGAAAAGAATACATAGCTCAAGCTCGATTGGCACACATAATAAGCTATCTCAAGCCAACCGAAAAAGAAACACATAACCTGGCCAGAATTGTCGTCTACGATGGCCAAGATCATAGAGTTTGTTTTCTTAATCCACTTGAGGGCTTTATGTTATGTTTCCCACAATTTGTTGAAGTTTAATGAAGACTATTAATCTCAAAGAAAAAAACCCGCTCTATCTCTTTCTCTCTTTCTCCCTCTCTCACTCTCTCTACAAATTTGGCGTATGTTTGGTTATCTACAACTATTTTGCGTTTCCACCTAAACATGTACTGTGAAACCTATGATTTATGTGCCAAGTTTAGAGCCCTATATCATGTTTGGTTGCATGCATTACATGGTCGTTCATATCTAACCATGTTGCTCATCATGTTTCGTTGGTTGTGGTCACTCTTCTCTCCAGTGTGATATTAGCAAACTACACCACCATACACATAAATATAGACCTAATTACCGTCAGAATAGTAAGGAATTTAATCCAATCATAGCTACACTAGTAGGGAAAAGTCTACCAGTCGCGTGCTATTTTTGGCTACCAGTCGCGGGCCATGGCCCGCCACTAGTACCTCGCAGTGGTAAGGTCCTACTAGTCGCATGTCTACCCAACACACGACTAGTATGTCAGGTACTAGTCGCGTGCGCACCAAACACGCTGCCAATAAGTTACTAGTCGCGTGTTCTCGTTCGGTCCGCTACCAGTATTTTTTTGGCTAAAAAAAAGCTGGGACCAGTGCCCAGCTGTCCATGTGTTTTTTTTCACAAAACACCCTAAAAACAAAAATAAAGAAATCGAGTCCATGTGGCCTCTTTGTGGCGTTGACGAGATCTGGTCGCCAACGCGGGATATCGGAGGTGGTCGCTGTTGTCTGAGGTGTCGGAGGTGGTCACTGTCGTCTGAGAGTAGCAGGTCGCCGATGGTGGCGGAGCAGGGCATCGGAGGTGGGCGTCGGAGGTGGTCATCATCGTCTGAGAGGAGCAGGTCGTGACGGTGGCGGAGCAGGGCGTCGAAGGTGGTCCTCGGAGAGGAGGTCGTCGTTGTTCGTTGCCGGAGAGGAGGTGGTCGCCGGGGGTCGTGGTCATATTTGGGTAGAGGAGGAGGGAAAGAATGTGAAGAGGAGGAGGGAAAGAAGTGGAAGAGGAGGAGGGGAGAAGGAGAGAAGGTGGAGGAGAGAAAAAGGAGAAGAGAAGGTAAAGAATGGGAACACGAGGAGGGATAAAGTGGATAAGGTGGAGAGAGAGAAAACAATTGAAATTTTTCATGGAAATCTAAAATCTGAAAAAAGTCTGTTTTTCTTTTTGATTTTTGGGTATCTAAAAAATTGTTAAACGCCCGCAGGGAGTCGAAATCGGATGTAAAATTTTACGTAGATACATTTTCATATATTAAAGATTTTCATCGGAGGTGGTATCCAACAAAAAAAGCTATTTTACCAAATCATGATGTCATTTTGCATACTATATCAAAATTCATGTTTGTTAATTTCCCTTAAAACTAGATTACATAATACGTGGCCATCTCAAAGGATTTTATTTTTTGAATTTTCTATATTTTTTTGAAAACTTAAAAGCCGATATCGATCCGGGGGTGGGGGGGGGGGGGTACAAAACCTGAAATTACTAGCAGGGTGCCCAAAATAGAGCACGCTGCCACTAAGTTGATAGCAGTGTGATCGCCACTAAGTTGATAGCAGCGTGCTCAAAATAAAGCACACGGCTAGTATTTTGCCTGATTCGCGTGTGTCAACCTAATATATTTGCAGCGGGCGGACAAAGGCACACATTACTGGTATGGAGATTGCAAGTCGCATGCCCCCGTGGGCGCACACTGCGGATACTTTCTGGACTCGAGTGCAGCTGGGTCCCACATACTAGTCGTGTGCGCTACCCTCCACTACGTTGTCATTACGCGCATACCATTCGCGTACGTATTTTTACCACGTGATTAATAATACTGGTCGCGTGCATTTAGACGTGTGTGCTGCCAATGAGCGTTCCCCTATAGCATTTTCCTACTAGTGCTACTAAAAAAAGAAGTTCACCAACGATGATTAAGGGTGAGTTCTTCTTCCTCCTCCCGCCTACCACATTTCCTCATCCCACTCTATCCTTTCGCACTCCTAAGTTTCAATGTCATGTGATTCATCCCATGGCCATCGCCAGTATCATTAGTCATCCCATTAGTCTTATCTAGCACATGCTCATAAAAATCGAACCCTAAGATCTAGTATGAAGAATGCAACATGCAACAACAAGCTTAACTTAGGAAGGGAAATGGTGGAATGGCTTCTGATCAAGAATCTTAAATTAATCTACTATTCAATGCATTGAATGCCGGCTCAACTAAAACTATAATGCTGATGTGTCTGAGATTAAATGTTCTTTGGATGTATTGGGATAGTATGTTGAAGAAAATTAATTAAGATGGTACCTAGTTCTTTTGAAGCGTGAAAGAATCTCAGGCTGACAACACATATCCAACATCGACAAGCATAGTTTCTTACATGGAAACGGTGCAAACCACGCGCTGAATTCCTCCACCCCCTCCTTCTTCCTCATGCAGACCCACCTTTCTTCATCCCGCTCTATCCTTTCACACTTCTAAGTTTCAATGTCATATGATTCATCCCATGGCCATCGTCAATATCATTAGTCATCACATTAATCTTATCCGTCACATTCTCATCAACTATAAGGTTAACTTGTCTAATATTGAATTGTTCTTTGATGTCTTAGGATAGTATTTTGAAAATAATTCATTAAGATGGTACTTAGTTTTCTTCAAGGGTGAAAGGATCTTAGTCCGGTCAGCATATTCAACATCGCTAAGCATAGTTTCTCATGTGGAAACGGGACAAACCACACGCTGAATTACTTCACCACCTCCTCCGGCCTCCGGCCTCCTCCTCCTTCTTCCTCCTCCTCCCGTCGACCCACATTTACTCATCCCACTCTATCCTTTCACACTTCTAAGTTTCAATGGCATGTGACTCATCCAATGGCCATTGTCAATATCATGAGTCATCACATTAGTAATATCGATCACATGCTCATCAACGTCAAACCCTAAGATCCATTATGAAGTATGCAACATGCAATAACAAGCTTAACTTGGACTAGGAAACTGGTGGAATGACTATGATCAAGAATCTTAAATCTCCAATGCAGCAAATGTCGACTCAACACAACTATAATGCTAATGTGTATGATAATGAAGTGTTCTTTGAAGTCCTAGGATAGTATCTTGAAAAAATTCATTAAGAAGGTACCTAGTTCTCTTCAAGGGCGAAAGAATCTTAGGCCGACAAGCATATCCAACATTGCCAAGAATATTATTTTACGTGGAGCGGTGCAAACCACGCACTGAATTTCTCTACGTATGCGTGACAGGGATTTTCTCTTTTTTCCTTTGGATTTTTCCGCGTTTAACCAACACAAAAAATGCACTCGACCAGTACAGAAAAGGTCAGTACATTTAGGAGAGTGCAACTGCATAAAATCTCAACATAGTACATTGGTTAACCTTTGTGTAATATTTTGTAGGTTGCATTTGTCGTACAACATATTTTGGGCCATGCCCACCACGGTGTCTTCCTTACTAAAAAGATTCATATAGTTCTTGAAAGGGGTACATGTCATTTTTCTGTAATATTTCGTACATTGCATTTGTCGTAGCACGTTATGCACCCCATTGGCACTAGCTAAGCCTCATTAGGAGGTAGAAGCTAGAATGTATTGCAAAGGATGTGATCTTGCAAGGACATCAAACCCATGCGCATTGTAAATAAGTACATCGGTGCATCAGAAAGTGGTGCAAAAAGGCTTCATGGTAGGACATCCCAACAGTATGAATTGGAAGGAAAAAAACATCACATGTGGTCAAGGCAAGAAAAGACATGTGAGTGGCACCATTGTATAGTAACTCCTCCTCGGACTTATGATAACGATGTTGGAGATATGCCCAAGAGGCAATAATAAAGTGGTTATTATAATATATCTTTGTTTTTATGATAAATGTTTGCATATCATGCTATAATTTTATTAACTGAAACATTGATACATGTGTGTTATGTAAACAATAAGGAGTCCCTAGTAAGCCTCTTGTATAACTAGCTTGTTGGTTAATAGATGATCATGGTTTCATGATCATAAACATTGGATGTTATTAATAACAAGGTTATGTCATTGATGAATGATGTAATGGACACACCCAATTAAGTGTAGCATAAGATCACGTCATTAAGTTCATCTGCTATAAGCTTTCAATACATAGTTACCTAGTCCTTCGACCATGAGATCATGTAAATCACTTATGTCGGAAGGGTACTTTGATTACATCAAACGCCACCGTGTAAATGGGTGGTTATAAAGGTGGGATTAAGTATTCAGAAAGTATGAGTTGAGGCATATGGATCAAGAGTGGGATATTGTCCATCCCGATGACGGATAGATATACTCTAGGCCCTATCGGTGGAATGTCGTCTAATTAGCTTGCAAGCATATGAATGGTTCATAAGAGATGACATGCCACGGTACGAATAAAGAGTACTTGTCGGAGACGAGGTTGAACGAGGTATAGAGATACCGATGATCAAACCTCGGACAAGTAAAATATCGCGTGACAAAGGGAATCGGTACCGTATGTAAATGGTTCAATCGATCACTAAGTCATCGTTGAATATGTGGGAGCTATTATGGATCTCCAGATCCCGCTATTGGTTATTGGTCGGAGAGAAGTCTCAACCATGTCTGCATAGTTCACGAACCGTAGGGTGACACACTTAAGGTTTGATGTCGTTTAAGTAGATATGGAATATGGAATGGAGTTCGAAGTTTTGTTCGGAGTCTCGGATGGGATCCAGGACATCACGAGGAGTTCCGGAATGGTCCGGAGAATAAGATTCATATAGAGGAAGTCACTTTCCAAGTTTGGGAATGGTCCGGTGAATTTATGGAAGGTTGTTTTTTGGAATCATCCGAAAGAAATCACTATGGAAGGAGGAGTCCCGGAGGGACTCCATCAACCCTAATCAGACAACCAAGTGGGAGGGTGGAGTCCATGGCGGACTCCACCTCCTTGGCCGGCCAACAAAAGGGGGAAGGGGAGAGTCCCTGTCCCTCTAGGTTTCGTCCATATGGCAGTTTTTGAATTGGGGTCTTATTCGAAGACTTTGGGCAAACCCTAGGGATTCCACCTATATAATGAGGAGGAGAGGGAGGGGCCCGGCCACTCTATCACAAGTTGGCCGCACCACCCAAGCCCCTTGAGGTCGGCGCCCTAGCCCCCTCTCTTCCCCGAACCCTAGCCGCCCCTCCTCCACATACAACTCCCGCAGCGCATAGGCGAAGCCCTGCCGGAGTTCTCCACCACCACCGTCACCACGCCGTCATGCTGCCGGGATTCCGAGGAGGATCTACTACTTCCGCTGTCCGCTGGAACGGGGAGAAGGACGTCTTCACCAACACCGAACGTGTGACCGAGTACGGAGGTGCTGCCCGACTGTGGCACCGTCAAGATCTTCTACGCGCTTTTGAAAGCGGCAAGTGATCATCTTCTGCAACAATGAGATCTAATATCGTAGGCTTTGGAAATCTTCAAGGGTTAGTCTCGTGATCCCCTCGTTGCTACCATCTTCTAGATTGCATCTTGGCTTGGTTTTTCGTTCTTGCGGTAGGAAATTTTTTGTTTTCTATGCTACGAATCCCTTCAAACGACTCCAAAAAAAATCTATGGAGGTGAAAAAATCTCACCCATATATGATGAATGGATACACAAATTTACCCACCCATGGATGCACAAGTTACCCAGCAAAGCTGCAACATCTCCTAACTAGGATTTGGGAAGAGGTGAACTGAAGAAATCATCCCAAAAACCTGAAATATGGTCCATCCTCGTTTATATGCCCTAATTTCCATACAAAAGGGTATAGGTGATAATGTTATCATAAATTTTATGTCTAGAGGAATCATTTGACATTAAACCGCATACTTTGTGCTTGATACATGCGTCTATGGCTAAATAACAAGGTGTAAATGTGCTATTTTTAACCTATAGACATATTCTTGCGCAAATATACAATAAGTTACCATGTTGCAATGTAGTAGTTACCTACCTAGTTTGTTTAAATTTACTAGTGCACCATACAAGGGAGTAAGCATCATGGTCCGAGTACCTACCAATGACCTGAATAGTTAAATGTCACCTTATGTGTGTGCTTTTATTGACATTTCTATGAAGTTACCGCTATGGTGAACATGGAGCATATAATCCATGACTTGAGTAGGTGTCTGTTGATGCCATCGTGTGTTTGTTGGAACAATTTTTCATAACCGTAACTACCCCTGCCTAAAGGAAAAAAGCATGATCAATGATCGTATCGAACAAACGCTTACACCATGAAAAGGTAGGCAGTAAAACAATAGAATAAAGATTAATTATCTTCTTAACCATGAATACACACACTAATAGAAACAACACAACACCCATGAATAAAACCCAAGCCACATTTGCATATGAACTTACTCTTAGTATGAAATTACCACCAACTGCCACCTAATGTTACAAATAATAGTTTGGGACATGGAAACATCCAGGATGGTATCACCAACACAACCAGTGTAGATGTGGGTGCAAAAAGAGAGCCATCAGCTCCAGGTTTAGAGGAGAACACCAATAGCTATATTGAAGATGCTTTACCCGCCGAGAGAGGGATTTTCAGTAAGAAATGAAAACTCAAGACCAACCGCTGAGGGACATATAAGTATTGTGGTGTGTGTTGTAGAAGGGAACCCAATGAAGGGAAGGGAAGGAGAGGAAAAAACTAAGAACCAAACAATCATTGGAAAGAAGATGAAAATGAGCAGGGTTAGAGCATCTCTAGTAGATAACGTAAAACTGTAAGGCCCAAAAAATAACTTCCATTTTGCGGGTTTGGACCAAAAAAGGACCCGAGTGGATCCTCAAAACTATCCGGTCTGCAATTTGTTTTTGCGGTAACCCAAAAAGCGGCTCGGAAACATGGATATGCATGGTTTGGAGGGCTAGGTTTTCAGTTCCCCACATCCGCGCGTTTCAATTGGCACGATGACTTTCAGCTTTGTCTACTTGTAGCGCAAGCGCCTCCGCTGCTGCAATCTTCTCACCCTGCCTCTGTCTTCGTCCCCGCATGGAGCGCTCATCGACATGGGGTTAATTTACACGGTGCTGCCACAATGTCGCTACACGCTGACCCAATCTCGCTACCAGGTAAATATATCTCTCCAATTACTTCGTTACTATCTCTCCCAATCTCTCCTTGCCGATGTGGCACATATATCTCTGCTATCACTAATTATGTTCGTCTATAGCCTGACTTTGGAAGAAATCGGGGAGATGTTGATGAAGGTGCAAAATGAAAAGACCAGGGAAGATTACAAGCTCGGGCTCATGCATGGAGGACAAAATAATACACATTGAGTGGAGTGGATGCCATTGCGAGAAAATATTGGGTTCTCTAAGTAGTGGATATTTAGATGGCAAGGAATGACTGCCATAATTACTGAGACATCAATAACTTGTATGACGTTCGAATCGAAGTTGTTTCTAGTTAAAAATCCAACTAGTTTATGTGTTGAATCAGTCGTATGAAACAAGTGTGGTTCAATTAAAAGTATAGTTATCTCATTTGTGGTATCATATGAAAATTCAGCAGAACAGATCCTACAAAACCGAATATTTTGCTTTACGTTACACACATGTGGGATCTGATCTACCGCGACAATTTTTGCACTGCAAAACTGCAATACGGTTACCAAACCACATCGCAGTTTTGTGATCCTCTGTTATGGGGTATCTGCTGCATACACTCTTACAAGGACTAACCGCCCAACAAACATGTATCTGAAGAAAACGTGTGCATTATGTTGTGTCCTACGGTGATGGCACTCACAAGCATTATCTTATAAGGAGCCCATCACATGCAATTTTTTTCCAAGCATCAACAAATCCTATAGGAGGAGAATGACTCCATTCATGTATGTAGCATTGAAACAAGATGCCAAATGCAGTTGATGGTGGCATTGTATAGATTACTTTGTTATTTTCCCTACCACTTTATGGATGTCGAAAATCCTAGAGATAAGTTTTTTACAAGAAAACACCAACACACGGACATATGGGAAACTACTGAATATTTTTTAAGAGCACAAAGCAAATGATCCTAACTTCTATTGGAAGATGAAACTTTATAAGGCTGATAGAATGTAGAACATATTTTTAGGAACACATTCTACTGTATCGATCTATGATATTTATTTTATTTAAGATGAAATTTTATGTATGATATTACATGGATTGTATATCGTTTAACAACTCATGCAAACATAATATGTACAACAAAAGACTTGGCCAGGGCTGGTTCAAACAAGTTTTGATGTGGGGGCGGGTAAAGCAAATATAATTTACACTAAAATTTTATGCTTGCGTGAAACTTATTTTTGTTCTAGTACAATCTATACGATTATTTTCCCATTACTTAATCATCACAGTTAAGTAGATGAATAATCTTATAATATTAATTGTATATTTTTGTATTTTAATATATATAAAAAATGCACTTGCCTTATGATAAGTCTAAATTTATTTCGTAAATCAAACCTTATTACTTTTTGTTGTATAGACATTAGTTAAAAATTAACAAAATTGCAATCCTCCTTATTTTATATAGCAACATATTAATGTATTCTAGAAAGTTGTAGATCATAAATTGAATAATTGACATGACTATACACTTTTTGTGGTCTAATGTCTCTTGAAGTCACAATGTGTTCAATAATAATTTGACAATGCACGGATGTTTTGCATTTGACACTGAAATATGAGCGTTTATACTAATCACTAACGACCATAAAAATGATATTACCTCTGTGTAAATACGATGTGATCTGTTAGGCTCATCGCAATGCACTTTGGTAGCATCTTGTGTACATAACAACTCACAACAATTTCTCAAACCAATATCATACATAAAATTAAAGTAAATAGCACAATTGATATAGCTTTAGTACACACACAAATAGAACATCTATCGGACCGATGCAGCCACGGCCAACCGCGGTGTTGGGCCAGATTTAGCAAATTGAGATTTAGTAGTCCTATGTCTCTATAACACAGTGATAGGATACCTTTACTCCACCACCAAGCAGTGGCCTCCCTTTGCATCTTAGTGCCTTTTACACATGGAACTACAACAGATGACTTACAACATGTACCTTTTTTGGATAAATGTTGAGTGACATCACCGCATAAACTAAGATTGCTAATAACATGATCTTGAACATAACCGGTCAACTCCCATGTTTTAGAAGCCGTGTGCATCACAACGGGAGTCCGTTGGCTAGATAATACCCAAAATGTTGAGGTTGTGTTGATGTTGGTTTCCTTAGAGTACACAAACCGGAGGGCTCACCAAAGTCACCAACAACATTTTCGATGCTACCAGCTTGGCGAAAATCCCGACGGACGTCTTGGCCGCCCTTACCACAGGCTGGAACTCGACTCGATAATACCTCCGCGACACGAGTCGAGTTACCCTAGCCTATGTCGGGTTTTATTCTAGGGACTTGAGCTTTAAGTAAGAAAACTTTGTTTTTTTCCAAGAGCAATTAGCCGGTCCTAATTCGTCGAGAGCACCATGCACGTTACGCTATCATACCTATGTCATGGAACCCTATATACATGTTGACTACATGAAATTGAAATGATGGACTTCATGGTCAGTGGCTTCACCCGACAAGCATGTCGACTACGACTAAATGTCCTCTAGATGATGCTCTTCCGGGTCGGTAGTATCACCTTACAGATCGGTCGATTTCAACTGAACTTACGACTGCTAAGTCCCTACGCGAGTCTACGACCCCCCTAGAAACTTGGTGGCTGCTGACGTGGGCATACCCTATTGGGTACGGTACCCACCGTTACCATACATGGTGTGGTTCAAATAGGGGCCCATGAAGCCCAAGAAGCATTCTGAGCCGAAGCCCAGGAACCTAGCGTGCGACACAAGAACTAGCCCATACAAGGGCTGGTATCTTAACATGTAAGACCTGGAAACCTGAGGACCAGGAGGGATCGATGGGGAGGGGATCCACGATGAGAAATATATAGAACACCATAGAATTCATAGAAAACATTGTAACCCTAATCATCATCAATCAAGAACAGACAAGCAACACGTCGGCTTTTCCCTCCGGGGCCTGAAGCTGGGTAAATCGTGTGCATGTGTTGTTTGTACGCTAATGAAACCACCCACACGTTTCTTCTTCCCTAAAAACCAAGTTCATAACCCATGGGCATTGCCGTGGTACCACCACGTCATCAGTGACATACAAAGAAAATTTTACCAACACCTCAGCTTAGATCCAGATGGTTATGTTCTGCAGTTTTTCTGGTCTGAATTCTGCAGGATAAGGCATATTAGTGTTCACATGGCTTGCTGATTAAGGGGAATTACAACTACGGAACTCGATCTTCCCCTTGGGTTCCTCATTTTCTTATCGGATTCCATAGTTGTTCCTCCAAGTGCAATTGGATCCCAATGATATGCATAGCCGCTAATTGAGGCCGGTCAAGCCGTATTTCAAGGGGGCGCGAGTATAACACCCGCACGTACTGGCAAACTGGGCTAAAGGTTATTGTGATGTGGGCCATATGAGTTTGGGTAGACAATCCAAAAATGCAATACAAAAGGGAAAGAATACACATGAATATGGACATCCAACAGAAATAGAACTAGTTGGTCTTCTTCTTCCTCGGCTCTTCTCCTCTCATCCCCTTCTTCTTCTTCAGGTCCGGCTGGTCTCCACAAGCATTCATGGTCAGGCAGCTACCACAAGCCACTGTTGTATCCTCCTTTTATCGATCTCACATCCCGGCCATCGCTGGTGGCAACATGATGTGGTGACCCAGCATACCACTTCATGGTGTAGTATGCAAGTCGTTGATATAACACCAATGAAACACTGTTCCACTCGTATTACATCCCTCAGAGTGGTACAACAGAAACATATGCGGGTCCAAGGCATGTCTATAGAATTACACACAGAACTCTTACAAAAGATCAGCACAACCTCCTAATTACAATGAGGCATAACTGTGAATAAACTCCAGAAGAACAAATCATGGTCTAAACTTATTACTAGCTCAACCTATCGAGTTACTAGACCCGCTAAAGAAACTATGACTAGACTCTAGCTAATTAGTTACTAGGGTTAGGGAGCTAGTTACCTTCCACTTCTAATCTAGGTTTTCTCCATGGTGGATGAAGTGGTTGACTCCGTTGACTCCTCTGGCAGGATCCTGTCTCTTGAAGTAGTTGACTCCTCTATCTTCGAGTTTCATTGTAGATCCTCCTTCGATGCATCCATGTCTAAGCAGGGGATCCAAGAGGAAACGAGTGAGTAGTAGCGTACTCAGCAAGTTCAATAATAGAAATATGTGTATCATGTACTAGCTACAACCATAGACTAGGAAGTCATAGGCAAATGCAAGTTTTCACAATCATTTCTTCAAAAGGTTGATTTTATTCTGAAAATCTATGTCCGTCAGCCTTCGTCGGGTGTCTAGAACTTCGTGGAGTTCCTTTCCGGACGCATTCGCAGTTCCAAGCCCGGAACAAGGAGTGACAAGCCACAATTTGATACATTCTGCAGAGGTGTGTTACTTTACCCATAAGAGATATTATCCTTGTTGCATATCCGAGTCATGAGCTCGTCCACACTTCCTTGGTATGGGGTTGGTAACCCCCAAGTGCAGGGGATCACCGTAGTACAATTTGATAAGTATTTGAGTGTCGAACCCATGAGGAGATGAAGGTAAATTATCTATAATCTAAAGCAATAAAGTAAAATAAGATGAAGTGAAGTGAAGTGGAGTAACTCAAGGGAGTAAGTGTTCTAGCAAATTGCTACTTCATTTGTGTGGTTGTCATAATTAGTGAAGCACAAAGATAGTCTTTTTATTGTTTCTTCTAGAGAGGACCTATAGATAGGTGTAGCCATGGATATGCGCAAATATACCCCTAGTGATTGATCCTAAGGCCGTACGTATGAGCAAACATAGAAATTATTAAGACATAAAATCCAACCATCGCTATAACTTTAAAGGTCCCCATAGTAAAAAACCCCGTTTGATTAACCATGGTAATACTACATGCATCTAAGAATTGGGACATTGGTTTCTGTCAGGCTCCATCCGTCCCTCATCCTATCAACATGCAACGGTGACAACCTTATGTATCCCCAACATATGTGTGCACTCATATATCAGTACAAAATATCATCATAAAAGATAACAAATACTTATATGCAAACATCACAAACTATCTCACAATTTCCATGAACAATTCACTACTCAAACATCGACATAGAGGTGCAATAGATCATGAGAAAATAATATACTACCTCACACATCATGTTTGCCGAGAGATTACAAGGGGTAGATGAAGATGGTGCTGCTCTAGATGGTGATGAAGATGCTGACGATGTCCTCACCGGAGGGGGTGGAGTCCACCGAAGGCGATTCCGACAGTGTTTCCCCCTCCGATCACCGCCGGCGGTGGCATGCGAACTCTCTGTTTATGTGTTTTTGATCTCCGCCTCCGTAGCCTTAACGAAATCCCTGGGGGTCGTATATATAGTGGTTTTTAGGTCAAAAAAAGTTGGTGGGCGTGAAATTGAAGCGAATCGGACGGTCGAGGCGAGAAAGAGCACATGTGGCTTGCCCAAAGGGGG
This sequence comes from Lolium rigidum, assembly GCF_022539505.1. Lineage (NCBI taxonomy): Eukaryota > Viridiplantae > Streptophyta > Magnoliopsida > Poales > Poaceae > Lolium > Lolium rigidum. The sequence continues at coordinate 349,083,255 of NC_061513.1, read as the reverse complement.
TGGACGCGCCACCATGCCCCTTTCCCAGCCCGTTGATCTCCTGGTATCCCACTTCAGCTCATTTTGTTTGTCTCAAAAGTTCCGAAGCGTGGACCTTGCCCTTTTTGGAGTATCGTAGCTCCTGAAATGTCAAAAACACTAAAAGGAGGCGTTTTCTGCCAAACAAAATTAGAACCAGAGGAGAGGGGATTGTTTAAAAAATATCCTAAAACATTATAAAACATGGGAATAACATTATATAAGATGCAAATATGTGGTAATATGCTGCAATAAAGTGCAAAATGCATGTATGCATTTTACATGCATCAGGGGCCCACTATAAGATCCAAGACAATTCTCCGCGACCCCGCATACCCACCATTTTGCAAGTCTGTCCTGTCCCATATCCTATAGGTAGGTAGGATAGCCAAGGAAGATTTCCTCCCCTTTACCGTAATGGTGGACCATTCTGGACATCCACATGCCATGCCCTATACTCTATAGATAGCACGACCCGTACCAACCCTTACAATTCGTCATAGACCTCTAATATGACTGCCATGTCCTTTATTCATAGGCATATCGATCGGCCTAGGCATGTGTCCTCCCCTTTACCTGGTAGACCGTTCTGGACAAGCTACATGCCTTGCCCTGTATCCTATAGATAGTTGACCCATACCAACCCTTCTTAATGGCCCGTTGATATGCGAAACGGAAAAGATATAGCTGACTTATCCGTACCACTTCGGATCTTATGGTTAACACGAGATTTACGGTGCAAGAATCACTTGACGATATTTGTTGTTAATCCTATGTGAATGTATTTCCAGTTGCAATGGAACCTCCACCTTCAACTCAATCCATGGTTCCATTGCCCACCACATAGTCATATTCATAATTGTAAAAGTAATCTTTTGATTTTCAATGTAGGAGTGATAAGTGTAGTACTTTGCAACTAATTTGATAAAAATAATCAAATGGCATGAGCAAGTGGCCTTTCTTGAATTGTAATTGCTAATACAATATGAGCACCTTTTCATATTTTCTAGGGTTTTAGAATTGTAACTAAGTGATACTTGAATTCGGGTTTCTTACGAGATAAGGGTTTCCTAAACAAGATGGTTTAATCATCCTCTAGTATTTGTAGGATTTAGTTGAGAACGAACACCTAAAGTGAATTACTACATAGGTTTCTATTATGGTTGATCACAATGGTGCGATACTAAAGAAAAGGGGTTAGGGTTGATGACATGCTATTAGCAAGTTAGTGTTTACCATTTCTTGATCCTAGAAGGTTATATAATTTGAGTACATGAAATGACAATCTCATTTTCATTACGGACTTATATAACTCTAGTAGGGTATGAGCATATATTTACTTGGCAAACATCTAAAAGTAGTTTCTAAGATGGTTACCCTTATATTCTTCTAGGGTTTTAGGGTTTCACATGAAATTATGAAGTTATAGCTTTATTCATCATGGAATTAGGGTTTCACACATGATAGAATTAGGGTTTCCTATTTGTTATACACTTTTAAAGTGATAATTTGTTGAGCAAAGTTTACACAACTTATAAAGTTAAAGTAAGAATAGGTTTAGCATTGTTCTTATTTTTATTATTTATAATGATAATTGCGATTGATACCATTTTGGTTTTAAATGTTAATCTTAATGTTAACATGATAAATACAATTAATTTTAGTTTTTTTCTTTATTTCCTTAATGATTTTTATTATTTTAGACGTTTTACTAATTATTGAATTTTCTTGGATTTTGGATAAAAGAAAAATGCTTAAATAACAGGATTTAAGTAATTGATTTATATTTCTAAAACAAATTTGATATTTTATTTTTAGTAGATAGAGTTTAATTTTCTGAATATTTTGGTATCTTATTTGAATTTTTCTGAGATGAAATGAATTTAGTATGAATTTGAAACTTTGTACATTTTATGGAATTAGAAATTAAATATCAAATACTAAACGTACTGACACGGACCTAGCCCTTGTCACTGACTAGTGGGACCTTGGTCCACGTCGATTGCCACACAGATGAAGACCCGGTCAACTTTTCAACGGGACCCACGACCACGTCACTCACGCAGGCAGCTCAACGCTGGCGGCCAGTCGAGGACATCGCCGCTGATTTAGGGTCCCCGAAGACGTGCTACTGAGCTCAATGTAATCGGCATGAAACAATGAACTCCATGATGGTGGTGCTTTTCTAAAATGGCCACCGAAATAGTGACGGTGACGTGTTGCGGCGGTGAACTCCGACGAGATCTCGAAACCGGGCTACAAATGATCCTAGGTTGCAATAAAAGGCTCTGGTGAAGTATAAGCTCACCGTGAAGCTTTGACGAGACTCACCGATGATGATTGACGATGGTAGAACCTCTATTTCGCAGATTCCGGCGATCACCGGTGACATAAAATGGCTTGATTTGTCTTCCTCCGAGCTCCCCCTCTAGACTTGACTGCACCAGAATGGCTTACGCAATACGGCGCATCAGGTGAGCTACTCTATGGACTCCTGGTTGGCTCCAATTGTGGGCAAGGTGATGAGCTCCGGCGAGGTGGTTCAGTGGTTTTCGAGGGATTTAGAGAAATAGAGAGGAAGTGAAAGGGTGACGAAGAACTAGGGTTCTACGGTGGAGTTGTGGGTAGTTTAATAGCTGCCACTGAGGTCTCTAGCGTAACTTCATTGTTGGCGACGGTCGGGATAGAACAACAATGTCGGCACGGCGAATGAGCACGAATATGGATGTTTTCGGATAGACTCGGACATACCGGAGCGTGTATATGTCTTTGGGATGGTCGCTGGCATCCGGGGGAAGTAAAAAACGACGATGATGACGGTGCCGTCACGGTGTCGGCCTCGCAGAGGATGAATAAGGCCGTTTAATACTGAAACCGTATCGTGGGTTGGGCTGGTGCAGTGATGGAGTTGGGCTGCTGCGGCCTACCCGGTAAGTCCCCCTCCCTTTCTTTATTTCTATTTTCTTTTTCTATTTTCTGTTTCAATTTATATTTGAATACAATTTTGTTATGTATTATTTAGAGTGTGTAATTGTATACAAAGTTTAGTAGAGATGATGCTTAAGTAATTTCCCTGTCTTGAAGTATTCTAGATTTGGCTATATTTTAAATATTATTGTGAGCTTTATTCAAAATTTCAAATAGGTATCTTAGTATTAATTTTCTTAATGTTTATTCTTTTGAGGATTAAAGTATTTTTCCTATACTTGTAAAAGTACCTAGTGATAGTAAGGGTTTTATTTTGTGTTACTATCCAAGAAATAATTTACAGCGTAAAATTTTATTAGTCGGTTTTTATTTGAGAAGATGTTCTTATGGGCATGACTTTTTTATGTACCTTATTATTTCTAATTACTTGGAGATTAGGTTTGGTTTATCCCAAAAATATTGATATTATTTTCTAAAACCTTGGTTTGAAATGATTAAGGTAGATCTTGTTCCTCCCATGAGACTTTTAATTGTTTGGGAACAATAGTTGGGTGCACCTACATAGGCATGGTTTGAAAGGTAGGTTGAGTTGATATCTTGATTCATGTTCTGGTTGATTAACTAATCCCTTCACTCATATTTGAGTTTAGGGTATGATCTTAGGGTTTTACCGTTGATCACCCAAGTGATACATAATTTAAAGTTGATATGTGGGCATAGGGTTACTCTTTCTCACCATTGATGGGATGGTTGTTTTGAATATCACTAGGGTTGACGCAGGTGTTTGCTTAGACAAGGTTTTGGTGTAATGCATTTCCTTGATTACTACAATTGTTGAGAATTGTTATGATTGCTTACTACCTATTTCTTTTGATGGATGATATCAGCTTATCATCTTAGGGTTTAGCATGTACTTCTATATCTCCAAAGCTTAATCATGTATTCCACATGATCAACTTATTCTAAATAACTTGTTACTTCAAGTTCTTAGGGTTTATGATCGTTATCAAGTTTTGATGATCATGGTATTGGCCTCCTAGCTAGGGCATCACTAGTGAGATATGGTTCTCATCTCCAAGATAAAGTGCTTGCTCTAGTAACTTGAGTATAACACTTTAGCTTGAGTTCTCTTATATAGGCACGATTACTCTAGGGTTTATGGAGTGCTCACAAGATCTCCTTAGTATACAGGCTTGGGTTCCACTTGGCTAGCTTTACCTTGGATTAGTTTCTTATTTACTTCTTAATGTCAAGGATGTGGTTCTTATGTTACTTCACCACTTCTCAATGATATGCATTCCATCTTAGGGTTCTAACTCAAGAGATAATGATGTGATCATTTTCATATGTGGGTTGTTATACCCTTACTTTAAGAATTGGTGAAGATATATTTAGATTAAGAAAAGTATGATGGATATATCTTGATAATAGATCTTGTGTGGTTGTCCTGGTCAGGAGTTCCAAGACTTGAGTTTAAAATATACCATGAGGATCATGATTTAGTAAAGAGCAAAGAAAAGATAATACAAGAATGGTTTCCTAATTCTTCCTTACTCTTTTACTTATGATTGAGTATATATCACTATGTGGTTGAAAGGAATACCTTGTTATGATCCTTTAAAAGATCTGGTATTTAATATAATCCTCACCTAAGGTGTTGTTGAAATATATCTAGTTCCCTTTTATCTAACCTACATATCAAATCACTTCTACCCAAAGCAAGGTTTTAGCAAGCTTACATTGAAGTTTATAGCGCTTGACTTGATGATCTACTTCAGTTCCATCAACTGAAGTGAAACTTCAGTTTGTGTGGCAAGTTTTATTTGAAAGCTCAAAAATTTCCCGGATTTTCTATGCATGAATGCATTGCACACATCTGTTTCCTCTATTTTTGTAACCCCAAATCATGGGATGTTACACATGGCGTGACAAAAAATTCCTCGAAATCTAGGTGCAAGGCAAACACTCGATCATGAGCCTACCCAAGTAGATACTCATATAAATACTCCACTACATGAGCTTTGTCAGCGGGATCAGAGACCACCACTCCACCCACTTTCAGATGATGGATATAGTTCTTGTGAGCCATGTGACTTGCGTGAGAGTGGAAGAAACGGGTCCAAGCATCACCCTCTTTGAACAAAAAAAATCCTCGGCCTCTATCATATGCAAGTGTCCTCTTCAATGAGGCGAGTTCTAGCAGCTTATGCTTGAGCATCCATCTCATCCCCGTTCCTCTCTCGAGAGATCCCTAGTCTCCATTGCAAAGTTGAGCCACAAAATAAGCTATGTAGTAGGACCTAGAGCATCTTGTTCCCACTAAAGCATTTGTTCCTACTAGCGAGAGCCTTCTATGTGAAAAATAAGAGTTTCCTATGCTTGGCGTAGAAGACCACACATGCTAGATCATTCTTGTGAAACTGTCTACGACAAAAAGGCTTGAATGAAATCTTCGATCCACTTTAAGCAGTTTTAGGAGCAACAGGCAATGATGAGAGGCAGAGGATCACATTGTCAAGAAATCAAGGAGGAAGGATATATGGCTTCCCAATCCTCCACTGTGATTTTGTGAACACCTGGCCAACTTTCATGCGTCTGGGTATCACCATGTCTATTTCTGTCATTGAGGTACATCTCTTTGAGCTCGAGCTATGCAAGGGTCCTATGAAACTTACCCATCATGTGAATATTTAGATTTGCATAGTTCTCACCTGCCGCATCCACAATTTCGTTAAAATCTACCTCCACCAGCCGCAAACCTGGATGTAGGTCCCTAGTGTCGCTGAGTTCCCTAAGCAACGGGCACTGCCATCATTGATCAAAAGATTGATTTGTTCCAACATGATGCATGGACCGCTGTGCGCAGTGGTGGAGCTATGTTGGGGGAAAACTGGGCTTTGGCCCGCCCAACCCAAGAGATTTTAGTCTACAGACTAGTAAAATTTAGCCCAATAATAGGACAAAGTGTTTCTCCACCCGAGTGCATATGCGCCTTTTTTTAAATGCATTTTGAACATATTTAAAAATGTCAAATAAATACAAAAAAATCTCATGTATATCTTGACATGTTACATGCTCAAAAAGTTGGTTTAAAAAAAACCAACATGTTTTGTGCCCTGTGTAAAAAAAATGGTGCTAAAATTATTCATTTCTCGAGACATTTTTTGCATTTTTACACATGGTAGAAAAATATCGGTTTTATATAAAACTTTACGTGCGGATATAGAACATGTACCTCCACATGCAATTTTTTTCCTAAATATTTTAACTTTTTGTGATGTGTTTGTTGGATCAGTTTTAAGTTTCCGCCAGTAAATATTCTATTTATCCTCCTTCAGTGCATTTGGCCCGTCTAATTTTTTTGGGCCAGCTCCGCCACTGGTTGTGCGAACTTGCCCCTACGAACTATCAAAGCCTTTTAAGATGTTTGATACTTTCTTTGACACCAATGGTCCGGTTGTGTCTATAACATTTGAGCAAATAGTTTTTTTTCTTCTAATAAGGTAGTGCAATTTGCTGCACTTGTTTCGCAACAGACTATTCTGCACTGTAGACAGTGTAAAGCAGGTCAACACCACACTTCCACTTGTGAGGCGCAGCCATGTATGGCTCATCGTGCCCAAAAGTCCAAGCGTAAAAAATGACCACGACTAGTTAAAGCTAGGATTTGTAGAGAAATACTCTCTGCCTTTCTGGTATAGTCCAAGTGTGTCACTTCCTCGGAGAGTTGAAAGTGGTATGAAACTTTTCAAGTGCACCTTTTACCTGTCCTTTCTAAAAGTGTAAACGTATATAGTGGTCCTTCATGCAGCTGGTGCGTCAGTGGCGTTACAACGACACGCACACACGTCCGTGTACGACGAGGTTGACCACTTGACGTAGCGGTATCTTATCTTTGTCTCTGTCGTTGTTGAGAAAGAATTTGTTATCTTTCGGCCTTTCCATCTAGATGATGTACATGTTCATAATTTGTTTCCTTTGGAAGATAAATCGTGTACATGTAGCCATGATTGACTAATTAAGAGAAAAAAAGTTACAAACACATAGGCATATAGCATGCACTGACCCTCAAATTTGAAGTAGTCATATTCTTTTTCCAAAGCAGTGCCTTCAATAAGGAGATTGGATGAGGTCTATAGCGTTGGTTGATCCAGCTAATAAATGTGAGATTGTGGATATTCATCAACGACATGCCCAAATAGACCGTGCATTTATAAAAGAAAAAAAGAGGCCGCCCAAGGTCTAGTCCTTGGCGGCTTTGTTTTATAGAAGAGGCTCTGTGAGCGCACCTGAGTCCACGACTCGAACCAGGACAGGCTGTGTGCGCACCCACACAACTAACCACCGGAGCGATGCTCTGTTCTCGGACCATGCATTTAGATGCAACCATCCATTGCCATCGTTCATTGCCAACCAGACCGCACAAACAACGCTGGGTTGGGTACAGGAGCGAGGATGGCAATGGATGTGATTGAAATCGGGAAAGTGTTGGTGGATGGGTTAAAAGACAATAAATATGAGTGCAGGGGAACGAGGATGCCATCGATAAAAAGGAGGAGAGGCGATAACATGTAGGTATTGGACGTAGGAAAAGGCAAGGCTCTTACGGCAAAATGAAAGGAGTAGGTAATCACCTCAAAAGTTGTGAGGCTGAAGGAAGGGACATGTTAAAAATTGGAGTGGGTTGTCGGATAGGTGATGGAATGAGTTTGAATTGAGTTTTGACATGTGCTTTTATATATCACATTTTTTGAGAATATTATTCCCTTTGGTTTTCAGCCAAAGAAACTATATAGCACACCTCTCAACACCATGTCCCAAGGCTTCAACCAAGTGATTATGATCTTCCTTTCTAACACCACAACACCTTGAAGTGGAGAGAGCGCCCTCACAAAGCTAGAGGAAAAAAAAACACAACCGCAAAATCGCCCAACATCACCACAAGATCGCCTTCGGTTCTCATCACCTCTTGAGATTTGAGGATTTTTTTTTGTTTCGGAGCCTCGGCATGGGAGATCACGATGCCGAGCTCCGTCTAATGTGCAATGTGACAATCCAGTGGTTTTGTGCCAACACGATTTAGAATAGGTATTAACACCCCAATATGACAATTGACGCTAATTGTAAAACGGACGATGTTCGGTCAGTTCCACCATATAAGCATGTTTTCGCACATGTCATTTGTCTGTTGTTTGCTTTTGTTACGCACCATCGATAAGAAGGTCCCCAATTTATTCATTTTTGAAAAGGGGCATTACCTCCGCTTTTACATCAATCAATAGTTCAATACGCACAGTCATTTTTATTGCATAAATAGGTCCTGCACATACTTCGGATAATTTGTATCTGCCACGAAAGTTTATAAGAAACAACCCATAGTTTTGCACTAGGGTCAGCTTTTGATGGACGCTCGGGGCTGAGGTTTAGTTAATCCATGGGATCAGCCTATGGATATTCGTCTTTGGGTCTAAGACTAACAGTAAATCTTTATTTTTTACAGTATGAGAGGCTCACTGTCGACTGAGATTTTGTTTGACTAATCCCTAACCACGGCAGAGGCTTATTAGATATTGGGATCGTATCTTGGTACAGTGATAGTAGACTGGCATTAATATCTTGCAAAGGGGGATCGAACGCGCAAACAAGTTCTCTTTACAGAACGCACTTTGCACAGTACATGCACGTAAAGCGATACGGAGGATCAAATTAAACGCGGAAGAACCAAACTTGGATGGCTCGAAATTGTTTGAAGAGCTCGTGACAAAATTCGACGTGGACATCCTCGTGGAAGACCTGGCGGCTCGATCCATACATATTATCGGTACCACCTTGCCTTGGGCACTTTCCTAGTGCTAGATAATAGTACTACTTTCGTAATTCTTACCATGTTTATCCACTCAGGATTGTCTATTTGTGTGTGGAAAAAGATTGAGATGGGGACATTTGTACATGTGTGCTTTTGCTTCAACTGGGAGATGATGATTGATGTAAATATCTTGCACTAAATTCCGACGGGTTATATTCACACACAAAAATCGGATGGGTTAATTTATTTGAGCACCATGAGCAGCCAATGTTGGCTAGAGTTCCAATTATTGGCATTTTTGTTTGCACAGGCCAACAAAACAATGTTTTAACTTCACCTAGAAAATAGATTAACAAACACCACAGGACAGCCACACACCACAACATAAAGAGCTCTCCCTCCGTTAGGGCATGTACAATGATAGAGAACACATGTCTCTCTTTGTCCTCCGTATCATCTTGAAAAGGCAAAAGATATAAGTCAAACAATGCATCATCTCTTACAATTAATGAGAATTAGTTAATTTATAGTAGGAAAACAGATCGCTAAGTGAAGATGTATGGTACAATGGAGCAAATAGTTTTTCCTTATTTTATAATAGATCATCTCTTAGCTAAGAGAAGACAACCTTCATTTCTTCGTTCTCTCTTCTCCAACTCAACAAAAATCCAATGTGGCGACTCCAAGAGAAGGTTGGCGTCGTCCCAGTGTATAAATAAAGGGGCTTGTAATCCCTAACAAATAAAAAGCTCAATATAGCCTTATAATCCATAACGGAAGGAGTATGTACTTGAAGTACGCGGGCTGCGACGGTGAGCAGGTCTCAGCTGAGAACTTCTGAATTAAGCATGACCACCATCTCACCCAGCATCGGCGTGGGCCTTGGCTTTTGCATAGGTCTCCAAAGCTGTGAAGTATTCCATATTACTGCTCTAGAGACGCCAAGAAAGTAGCCTATGAACTCAGCTAAGCTCTACTTATGGCAGAGGACTTTCAATTCGATTTTGACATTATGTTGTTTCAAAGGATATGTGTCTTTATTATCAAAGGTTTGACTCTTGAAAGAAAAAGGGACAAACGAACACCTCATGACATTGTAATATGTACCTTCGCTGGTGAACCATCTCACCATCATTTAATAAAGCTACCTAAAACAAAATTATTTGCCGTTTCTTCTATTCACAAGGTTCTATTTCAGGATTATTGAACTGTGTTGTATTGTACTACCTCTGATCCTAAATATAAGATGTTTTGGTAGGCAAATGTATCCACCAAAATGTTTATATCATGAAACAGAGGTAATACATGTTTAAGTTACGTATTTACTAAGGGGCTGAGACATAGTTAAAACCATGGCTTATTGCTTACTAAATCACATTTAATATGAAAATAATGCTTACTTTCATATCTTGTAAATATATGACTCCTTAGCGAGAAGAGTAAAGATGAGCCATTGCCAACAAAAATATATGTACCAATATGCAAATCACAAGTTGTAATTTGACCTTCAATTGTCATCATCCATCCATCTCAAGGTCGGAGGTTAAGTTGATAACTAGGAACTAAATCTTAATCATAAGAAAAATTACTCCCTAATCAAACCGCTTTATTCGTATATTGACTAGATTTTTTTTGATTCTTCACTATCTTCCTTTTTTGCGGGTAACAAAAACTCTCCACTATCTCCCTTTCTCCGTATGTCATGGCAGGTCTTCCTTTTCACACGTGATTCTAGCACTTAAATACGAAACAAAAATGTATGAAGGATTCCCAACAACATATATAGGTTCATACGTCCATTACCCGACGTACGGTCACAACCAAAAGAGATATATTTATATTGTGAGACAATTTGGAAGTTTATACTCTGATTTTACAAACCGGAATGATAGTCTCCGCGCAATTATTTCCGATAAAGAGCAATATATTAATATCAAGTATATCTAACCTCTGCAACAACTCAATATCAAGAGTAAGGCAAGGATGCACACAAACAAATTAATTAAAAGAAATAAAATAATAAAGGAAAACACTATATCTCACTGTCATGCTGAAGAGATTAAAGGGTAGTCTTTTTCCTGCAATGGTTTATAAGTAATTTCACAGCATATAGCTAAATAACACAAACTAGTTTATCTACAGTTCTTATAAAAAAAATTATACTCAAATTGGTATGGTCTCCACCAAGTACGATTGATTCTTAATTTCTGCACTTATATGTTTAGACGAGATCGTGAAAGTTTGTTTATGAAATATTTTCATGGAAATGTAGGGGCATCGTAAGTTTATCTTACAAATATATTGTTTGTATACGCTATAGACTGAAATTAGATTTTTTCCGAAAATGTATGCTTGTCAAGGAGTCGTGTATTTACGATCACGGGAACTATATTACTCAACCAAAGAGAGTGGATTTTCTACCCATATGGGTAGCTATGCACGTTTAGCATTATAAGGAGATTCAAATCGTATGAATCCATTTTAGCTTGTTTTCCTAGTAAAACACATATTTTTGGTATACAAAAGTGGTTTCAATATTTTGGTATGAATTTTTTTTGGGCGGTGAGTATTCAATTGTTTTCAAAGAAGATGGTAGCCCTCCAGTCCAACCCCTACACTGACTGGCGCACCCAGCCATTCATTATTGCAAACTACTATTCATTACAAACAGAGTGCACTCACTAGAGGAAACAAAACCTTATACAAGACTCCATCCATTACATATGCATCGTTAATCATATTGTTATGCTGCCTGAATACTCTATGCAACCGTCTCGAGATGGCTGCACCTAGATTCATTATAGCTCGCTCGTCCACACACTGAAGTAACGACCATGTACGGACCAAATATTTGGTCATAAGGATAACCTTCAAAAAAATGTAAACTTACTTATTGTTAAAAAATGATATCGTTGCAGTAATTCCAGATAGCCCAACATAAAGTGGATGCCTCTACCCGGATTTAAGCCCAAAGTTTTTTACTAAGCTCACCCATCTAATTCGCTAACCTATTTGCAACCCTAGCCAGGGGTGTCATATTTTTTCATCGTCATCACAAAAGCAACATTCACTGGTGGAAAAAGGGCCTTTGGTCGCGGTTCGCAACTGCCATTAGTCGCGGTTGCGCAACCGCGACCAAATAGGCGCGACTAAAGCCCCCACCCTTTAGTCGCGGTTGCTTACGAACCGCGACTAAAGGCCCGTCCACGTGGGCGCCAGGCGACCGTCGGGGCGGAGGCCCTTTAGTCGCGGTTCTTCCGGCCGACCGCGACTAAAGGCCGCCGCAGGTTTAGGGTTTTAGGCCCCCCCTAAACCTGCCCCCCCTAAACCTGTTTTCTGTTTAATTTGTATTGTTTTATTTCTTTTGTGCTTTATTGTAATTTTGAAGGAGTTTCACATATTCTACGGTACTACATACATGCATGCATATGAATGTACAATTTCAAACAAATTTGAAATTAGAACCAAAAAGAATTCAAGAGGAATATACAATATATATTCAATATCATCGGATGACCATATACAAGTTTGAACAAGTTTTCATACATAATTTAATGCATGTATAGTTCTACGTCCTCTACGTAGTGTTGTCCTGTAGGATCGATGACTTCCCTCGCGAACCATCCAGCTAGTTCCTCTTGAAGTGGTCGGAAGCGAGCTTCCGGACTAAGCGTCTTCCGGAGGTTATTCCTCTTGATGTTGATCTCGGACGACTGGTCCCGCTCATTGGTGTATCTCCGGATCCTCTCACAAACATAGTATCCACATAGATTGGTCCCCGGTGGCTGAATATCCCCGATCGTCCGCACTGCCCTTTTAAAATGTAGCTCTTTATTGAATTCACCGACCTTTTCATCTACGAACCGTCTCCAAACCCTACGAGGCAAAGAAAATTAAATGAACAAGAGAGTTATTAATTAGTTACTTGATATTAGGAAATGATGAACGAAATAGGCCGATCGATATAGAGCGCAAATGAATGAAAACAATTACTTTTGCATCATTTTTCTCATGTCGGCCCAAAGCGCCGCATCCATATTCGGAGAGTCGTGGACGAGAGCTGTGGAGGTGTGAAATTGAATTACCATCGGAATCCAGTGGAACCTACGGACACGATACATGCACGAGTCATGCATATATAACTCATCGATTAGCCACATACCATGCATGGAGTAAACAAAAGAGAATGTGCTCAAGACAGAAACACTCACCCAAAATGGTAAGGAAATAGAATATCACTTTTGAGTTCCTGTTTTCTAAGAAACCGCCACGGAGTCTTCCTCCACGTCGGCGGGGTGGTGTTCTAACACATATGAATTAACGATGTGTGGGTCAATGAACCCAACATCATGGATGTTCCTTATTTTCATTTCCCGCTTCTTCATTATGCATAATAGCGTACACAACAAGATAGTTAGGACAATATATAGTGCGAGGCAATGAACGAGATGGGGTAGAAATTAATAAATCACTTACGAACGTAGCAAGCGATGATAGATTTGTCGAGCTCGCGCAGATTGAACAGCTGGAACAGTTCACTCCGATGAATTGTTATATAGTAATGTTTGAAGTGATGCTCATATCTAACTTCCGCATAAATATAGTCTTTGGCGTTTTTATGTTTTATGTAACCCTTGTACCAATTTAGCCAGACCTTTCATTTGTCGAGGTAGATCCTCTTCCTGCGCAGGCTCGACGAGAGGGCCATTCTTCACATATGTAAATACTACGTTCTTCATTGGCGCCTCATCAAGGCCTAACAGTGCACGAAGAGTGATACCTAAGGTGGCCGCTTGTTCTCTGGCATTCGTTACAGTCAATCCATGTGCTGCCGCAGCTGCTATGATATCGGGGGCATCCGGACCGGCGGCTTGCACTATGAGCGGGGCGATCGATTGTTTACTTTGTTCCCCGAGCTGGGCAACTTCTTTCCCCCTTTCTAATTTTTTCTCGGCCTCCTCCAAGGCTTTCTTCTCCTGCTTCTCCGCCAACTCTTGGTTCCTCTTGAACGCGAGTGCTTGCCTACGAAGTTCACGTGCATAGTCGTCGAGCAGATTCTTTGCGGCTTGGGACGGTGTGTTCAAAAATGACTTAGCCCACTTTTTTTGCTCATCGAGAAAATGCGGCTTGGGCACGCCCTCTATTTTCTTCTTGCAGCTCGCCTTCCATTTCTCTAAATCAGCAGCCGCGCCCGCCTCGACTTCCTCGGCACTACTTTCCCAAGGCCTCCTGGGGAGAGGCTTCAGTGATGGCTCCGGTACCTTTGTTTTCTTAGGTACGTAAGGGTCCGGGTTAATAATCCAGGACTGCTGCTTCTGCTTCTTCGCCGGAGGTGGATTGGGGGCGGCGTGCGCACCCGCCGGGGCGGACTAGGGGGCGGCGGCTGCTTACCCGCCGGAGGTGAATTGGGGGGCGGCGTCGGCCCTCGTGAAGGAGGTGTAGGTGAAGCACCACCACCACCGCCGCCTCCGTCGCCACCACCACCACCGTAGGGGGGTGGACTTGTTGGCGCCTCGCCTGGAAACTTGATAAACTTCTTCTGCCATAGAATGAACTAGCGCTTGACATCTCCAAGTCTTGTCGCCCCTTCAGGTGTAGTGATGGCGTGTATTCCACACGTTCGTTGGGCAACCCCAAGAGGAAGGTATGATGCGCACAGCAGCAAGTTTTCCCTCAGAAAGAAACCAAGGTTTATCGAACCAGGAGGAGCCAAGAAGCACGTTGAAGGTTGATGGCGGCGGGATGTAGTGCGGCGCAACACCGGAGATTCCGGCGCCAACGTGGAACCTGCACAACACAACCAAAGTACTTTGCCCCAACGAAACAGTGAGGTTGTCAATCTCACCGGCTTGCTGTAACAAAGGATTAACCGTATTGTGTGGAAGATGATTGTTTGCAGAGAAAATAGTAAAACAAGTATTGCAGCAGATTTGTATTTTAGTATTAAAGAATGGACCGGGGTCCACAGTTCACTAGAGGTGTCTCTCCCATAAGATAAAAGCATGTTGGGTGAACAAATTACAGTCGGGCAATTGACAAATAGAGAGGGCATAACAATGCACATACATGACATGATAAGTATAGTGAGATTTAATTGGGCATTACGACAAAGTACATAGACCGCCATCCAACCGCATCTATGCCTAAAAAGTCCACCTTCGAGGTTATCGTCCGAACCCCTCCGGTATTAAGTTGCAAAGCAACAGGACAATTGCATTAAGTATGGTGCGTAATGTAATCAACAACTATATCCTCGGACATAGCGCCAATGTTTTATCCCTAGTGGCAACGAGCACAACACAACCTTAGGGGTTTCGTCACTCCCCGGTGTCAATGCGGGCATGAACCCACTATCGAGCATAAGTACCCCCTCTTGGAGTTAAAAGTAAAAACTTGGCCGGAGCCTCTACTAGAAACGGAGAGCATGCAAGATCATAAACAACACATATGTAATAACTTGATAATTAACATGACATGGTATTCTCTATCCATCGGATCCCGACAAACACAACATATAGAATTACGGATAGATGATCTTGATCATGTTAGGCAGCTCACAAGATCCAACAATGAAGCACAATGAGGAGAAGACAACCATCTAGCTACTGCTATGGACCCATAGTCGAGGGGTGAACTACTCACTCATCACTCCGGAGGCGACCATGGCGGTGTAGAGTCCTCCGGGAGATGAATCCCCTCTCCGGCAGGGTGCCGGAGGAGATCTCCAGAATCCCCCGAGATGGGATCGGCGGCGGCGGCGTCTCAGTAGGGTTTTCCGTATCGTGGTTTTTCGCATCGGGGGTTTCGCGACGGAGGCTTTAAGTAGGCGGAAGGGCGAGTCGGGGGCCAAACGAGGGGCCCACACCACGGGCGGCGCGGGCCCCCTTGGCCGCGCCGCCATGTGGTTTGGCCACCTCGTGGCCCCACTTCGTATGTTCTTCGGTCTTCCGGAAGCTCCGTGGAAAAATAGGCCCACGGGTCTTCGTTTCGTCCAATTCCGAGAATATTTCGTTACTAGGATTTCGAAACCAAAAACAGCAGAAAACGAGGAACGGCACTTCGGCATCTTGTTAATAGGTTAGTTCCGAGAAAATGCACGAATATGACATAAAGTGTGCATAAAACATGTAGGTATCATCAATAATATGGCATAGAACATAAGAAATTATCGATACGTCGGAGACGTATCAAGCATCCCCAAGCTTAGTTACTGCTCGTCCCGAGCGAGGTAAAACGATAACAAAGATAATTTCTGAAGTGATATGCCATCATAACCTTGATCATACTATTTGTAAACATATGTAGTGGATGCAGCGATCAAAACAATGGTGATGACATGAGTAAACAAGTGAATCATATAGCAAAGACTTTTCATGAATAGTACTTCAAGACAAGTATTAATAAGTCTTGCATAAGAGTTAACTCATAAAGCAATAAATCAAAGTAAAGGTATTGAAGCAACACAAAGGAAGATTAAGTTTCAGCGGTTGTTTTCAACTTGTAACATGTATATCTCATGGATAATTGTCAACATAGAGTAATATAACAAGTACAATATGCAAATATGTAGGAATCAATGCACAGTTCACACAAGTGTTTGCTTCTTGAGGTGGAGAGAAATAGGTGAACTGACTCAACATAAAAGTAAAGAGAATGGTCCTTCAAAGAGGAAAGCATCGATTGCTATATTTGTGCTAGAGCTTTTATTTTGAAAACATGAAACAATTTTGTCAACGGTAGTAATAAAGCATATGAGTTATGTACGTTATATCTTACAAGTTGCAAGTCTCATGCATAGTATACTAATAGTGCCCGCACCTTGTCCTAATTAACTTGGACTACCGGATCTTTGCAATGCACATGTTTTGACCAAGTGTCACAATGGGGTACCTCCATGCCGCTCTGTACAAAGGTCTAAGGAGAAAGCTCGCATTTTGGATTTCTCGCTTTTGATTATTCTCAACTTAGACATCCATACCGGGACAACATGGACAACGAGATAATGGACTCCTCTTTAATGCATAAGCATGTGGCAACAATTATTATTCTCATATGAGATTGAGGATATATGTCCAAACTGAAACTTCCACCATGAATCATGGCTTTAGTTAGCGGCCCAAAGTTCTTCTCTAACAACATGCATGCTCCAACCATGAAGGTGGTAGATCTCTCTTGCTTCGGACAAGACGGACATGCATAGCAACTCACATGATATTCAACAAAGAATAGTTGATGGCGTCCCCGAAACATGGTTATCGCTCAACAAGCAACTTAATAAGAGATAAAGTGCATAAGTACATATTCAATACTACAATAGTTTTTAAGCTATTTGTCCCATGAGCTATATATTGCAAAGGTGAATGATGGAATTTTAAAGGTAGCACTCAAGCAATTTACTTTGGAATGGCGGATAAATACCATGTAGTAGGTAGGTATGGTGGACACAAATGGCATAGTGGTTGGCTCAAGGATTTTGGATGCATGAGAAGTATTCCCTCTCGATACAAGGTTTAGGCTAGCAAGGTTATTTGAAACAAACACAAGGATGAACGGTACAGACAAAACTCACATAAAAGACATATGGTAAACATTATAAGACTCCATACCGTCTTCCTTGTTGTTCAAAACTCAATACTAGATGTTATCTAGACTCTAGAGAAACCAAATATGCAAACCAAATTAGCAAGCTCTAAGTATTTCTTCATTAATGGGTGCAAAGTATATGATGCAAGAGCTTAAACATGAGCACAACAATTGCCAAGTATCAAATTATCCAAGACATTTTAGAGTTACTACATGTAGCATTTTCCAATTCCAACCATATAACAATTTAACGAAGAAGAAACTTCGCCATGAATACTATGAGTAGAGCCTAAGGACATATTTGTCCATATGCTACAGCGGAGCGTGTCTCTCTCCCATAAAGTGAATGCTAGGATCCATTTTATTCAAACAAAACAAAAAACAAAAACAAACCGACGCTCCAAGCAAAGTGCATAAGATGTGACGGAATAAAAATATAGTTTCAGGGGAGGAACCTGATAATGTTGTCGATGAAGAAGGGGATGCCTTGGGCATCCCCAAGCTTAGACGCTTGAGTCTTCTTAATATATGCAGGGGTGAACCACCGGGGCATCCCCAAGCTTAGAGCTTTCACTCTCCTTGATCATATTGCATCATACTCCTCTCTTGACCCCTTGAAAACTTCCTCCACACCAAACTCGAAACAACTCATTAGAGGGTTAGTGCATAATAAAAATTCACATGTTCAGAGGTGACACAATCATTCTTAACACTTCTGGACATTGCATAAAGCTACTTGGACATTAGTGGATCAAAGAAATTCATCCAACATAGCAAAAGAGGCAATGCGAAATAAAAGACAGAATCTATCAAAACAGAACAGTCCGTAAAGATGGATTTTATTAGGCCACCAGACTTGCTCAAACGAAAATTCTCAAATTGAATGAAATTTGCGTACATATCTGAGGATCATGCTCGTAAATTGGCGTAATTTTCTGAGCTACCTACAGGGAGATAGACCCATATTCGTGACAGCAAAGAAATCTGTAACTGCGCAGTAATCCAAATCTAGTACTTACTTTACTATCAAAGACTTTACTTGGCACAACAAAACATAAAACTAAGATAAGGAGAGGTTGCTACAGTAGTAAACAACTTCCAAGACACAAATATAAAACAAAAATACTGGAGTAAAAACATGGGTTGTCTCCCATAAGCGCTTTTCTTTAACGCCTTTCAGCTAGGCGCAGAAAGTGTAACTCAAGTAACATCGAGAGATGAAGCATCAACATCATAATTTGTTCTAATAATAGAATCATAAGGTAACTTCATTCTCTTTCTAGGGAAGTGTTCCATACCTTTCTTGAGAGGAAATTGATATTTAATATTACCTTCCTTCATATCAATAGTAGCACCAACGGTTCGAAGAAAAGGTCTTCCCAATATAATGGGGCAAGATGCATTGCATTCAATATCCAAGACAACAAAATCAACGGGGACAAGGTTATTGTTAACCATAATATGAACATTATCAACTTTCCCCAAAGGTTTCTTTTTAGCATTATCAACGAGATTAACATCCAAATAACAATTTTTCAATGGTGGCAAGTCAAGCATATCATAGACTTTCTTAGGCATAACGAAATACTTGCACCAAGATCACATAAAGCATTACAATCAAAATCTTTGATTCTCATTTTAATGATGGGCTCCCAACCATCCTCTAGCTTTCTAGGAATAGAAGTTTCAAATTTTAGTTTCTCTTCTCTAGCTTTTATGAGAGCATTTGTAATATGTTTTGTGAAAGCCAAATTTATAGCACTAGCATTGGGACTTTTAGCAAGTTTTTGTAAGAACTTTATAACTTCATAGATGTGGCAATCATCAAAATCTAAATCATTACAATCTAAAGCAATGGGATTATCATCCCCAAGGTTGGAAAAAATTTCAGCAGTTTTATCACGAGCGGTTTCAGCAGCTTTAGCGAGTTTCGAGTAATTTCGCGCGCTTTGCACTAGGAGTAGAAGCATTGCCAACACCAATTATTTTACCATTGATAGTAGGAGGTGCAGCAACATATGAAGAATCAACATTACTTGTGGTGGTAATAGTCCAAACTTTAGCTACATTTTCCTTTTTAGCTAGTTTTTCATTTTCTTCTCTATCCCACCTAGCTCGCAGTTCAGCCATTAATCTTATATTCTCATTAATTCTAACTTGGATGGCATTTGCTGTAGTAACAATTTTATTTTCAATATCCCTATTAGGCATAACTTTCGATTTCAAAAGATCAACATCGGAGGCAAGACTATCAACTCTAGAAACAAGAATATCAATTTTATTGAGCTTTTCCTCAACAGATTTGTTAAAGGCAGTTTGTGTACTAATAAATTCTTTAAGCATGGCTTCAAGTCCAGGGGGTGTATTCCTATTATTGTTGTAAGAATTCCCATAAGAATTAGCATAACCGTTACCATTATTATAAGGGTATGGCCTATAGTTATTACTAGAATTGTTCCGATAAGCATTGTTGTTGAAATTATTATTTTTAATGAAGTTTACATCAACATGTTCTTCTTGGGCAACCAATGAAGCTAATGGAACATTATTAGGATCAACATTAGTCCTATCATTCGCAAGCATAGACATAATAGCATCAACTTTATCACTCAAGGAAGAGGTTTCTTCAACAGAATTTACCTTCTTACCTTGTGGAGCTCTTTCCGTGTGCCATTCAGAGTAATTAACCATCATATTATCAAGAAGCTTTGTTGCTTCACCAAGAGTGATGGACATAAAGGTACCTCCAGCAGCTGAATCCAATAAATTTCGCGAAGAAAAATTTAGTCCTGCATAGAAGGTTTGGATGATCATCCAAGTAGTCGATCCATGGGTTGGGCAATTTTTAACCAAAGATTTCATTCTTTCCCAAGCTTGAGCAACATGTTCATTATCCAATTGTTTAAAATTCATTATGCTACTCCTCAAAGATATAATTTTAGCAGGGGGATAATATCTACCAATAAAAGCATCCTTGCATTTAGTCCAGGAATCAATACTATTCTTAGGCAGAGATAGCAACCAATCTTTAGCTCTTCCTCTTAATGAGAAAGGGAACAATTTTAATTTTATAATGTCACCATCTACATCTTTATATTTTTGCATTTCACACAATTCAAAAAATTATTGAGATGGGCAGCAGCATCATCAGAACTAACACCGGAAAATTGCTCTCTCATGACAAGATTAAGTAAAGCGGGTTTAATTTCAAAGAATTCTGCTTGTAGTAGCAGGTGGAGCAATAGGTGTGCATAAGAAATCATTATTATTTGTGCTAGTGAAGTCACACAACTTAGTATTTTCAGGGTTGGCCATTTTAGCAATAGTAAATAAAGCAAACTAGATAAAGTAAATGCAAGTAAACTAATTTTTTTGTGTTTTTGATATAGCAAACAAGATAGCAAATAAAGTAAAGCTAGCAACTAATTTTTTTGTGTTTTGATATAAGTGCAGCAAACAAAGTAGTAAATAAAATAAAGCAAGACAAAAACAAAGTAAAGAGATTGGGAAGTGGAGACTCCCCTTGCGGCGTGTCTTGATCTCCCCGGCAACGGCGCCGGAAAAAGAGCTTGATGGCGTGTATTTCACACGTTCGTTGGGCAACCCCAAGAGGAAGGTATGATGCGCACAGCAGCAAGTTTTCCCTCGGAAAGAAACCAAGGTTTATCGAACCAGGAGGAGCCAAGAAGCACGTTGAAGGTTGATGGCGGCGGGATGTAGTGCGGCGCAACACCGGAGATTCCGGCGCCAACGTGGAACCCGCACAACACAACCAAAGTACTTTGCCCCAACGAAACGAGTGAGGTTGTCAATCTCACCGGCTTGCTCGTAACAAAGGATTAACCGTATTGTGTGGAAGATGATTGTTTGCAGAGAAAATAGTAAAACAAGTATTGCGAGCAGATTTGTATTTCGAGTATTAAAGAATGGACCGGGGTCCACAGTTCACTAGAGGTGTCTCTCCCATAAGATAAAAGCATGTTGGGTGAACAAATTACGGTCGGGCAATTGACAAATAGAGAGGGCATAACAATGCACATACATGACATGATAAGTATAGTGAGATTTAATTGGGCATTACGACAAAGTACATAGACCGCCATCCAACCGCATCTATGCCTAAAAAGTCCACCTTCGAGGTTATCGTCCGAACCCCCTCCGAGTATTAAGTTGCAAAGCAACAGACAATTGCATTAAGTATGGTGCGTAATGTAATCAACAACTATATCCTCGGACATAGCGCCAATGTTTTATCCCTAGTGGCAACAGCACAACACAACCTTAGGGGTTTCTGTCACTCCCCCAGGTGTCAATGCAGGCATGAACCCACTATCGAGCATAAGTACCCCCTCTTGGAGTTAAAAGTAAAAACTTGGCCAGAATCCAGTGGAACCTGCGGACACGATACATGCACAGTCATGCATATATAACTCATCGATTAGCCACATACCATGCATGGAGTAAACAAAAGAGAATGTGCTCAAGACAGAAACACTCACCCAAAATGGTAAGGAAATAGAATATCACTTTTGAGTTCCTGTTTTCTAAGAAACCGCCACGAGTCTTCCTCCACGTCGGCGGGGTGGTGTTCTAACACATATGAATTAACGATGTGTGGGTCAATGAACCCAACATCATGGATGTTCCTTATTTGCATTTCCCGCTTCTTCATTCCGCATAATAGCGTACACAACAAGATAGTTAGGACAATATATAGTGCGAGGCAATGAACGAGATGGGGTAGAAATTAATAAATCACTTACGAACGTAGCAACCGATGATAGATTTGTCGAGCTCGCGCGATTGAACAGCTGGAACAATTCACTCCGATGAATTGTTATATAGTAATGTTTGAAGTGATGCTCATATCTAACTTCCGCATAAATATAGTCTTTGGCGTTTTTATGTTTTATGTAACCCTTGTACCAATTTAGCAGACCTTTCATTTGTCGAGGTAGATCCTCTTCCTGCGCAGGCTCGACGAGAGGGCCATTCTTCACATATGTAAATACTACGTCCTTCATTGGCGCCTCATCAAGGCCTAACGGTGCACGAAGAGTGATACCTAAGGTGGCCGCTTGTTCTCTCGGCATTCGTTACGGTCAATCCATGTGCTGCCGCAGGCTGCTATGATATCGGGGGCATCCGGACCGGCGGCTTGCACTATGAGCGGGGCGATCGATTGTTTACTTTGTTCCCCGAGCTGGGCAACTTCTTTCCCCCTTTCTAATTTTTCTCGGCCTCCTCCAAGGCTTTCTTCTCCGCTTCTCCGCCAACTCTTGGTTCCTCTTGAACGCGAGTGCTTGCCTACGAAGTTCACGTGCATAGTCGTCGAGCAGATTCTTTGCGGCTTGGGACGGTGTGTTCAAAAATGACTTAGCCCACTTTTTTTGCTCATCAGAAAATACTGGCTTGGGCACGCCCTCTATTTTCTTCTTGCAGCTCGCCTTCCATTTCTCTAAATCAGCAGCCGCGCCCGCCTCGACTTCCTCGGCACTACTTTCCCAAGGCCTCGTGGGGAGAGGCTTCAGTGATGGCTCCGGTACCTTTGTTTTCTTAGGTACGTAAGGGTCCGGGTTAATAATCCAGGACTGCTGCTTCGCTTCTTCGCCGGAGGTGGATTGGGGGCGGCGTACGCTTACCCGCCCGGGGCGGACTAGGGGCGGCGGCCGCTACCCGTCGGAGGTGAATTGGGGGGCGGCGTCGGCCCTCGTGAAGGAGGTGTAGGTGAAGCACCACCACCACCGCCGCCTCCGTCGCCACCACCACCACCGTAGGGGGGTGGACTTGTTGGCGCCTCGCCTGGAAACTTGATAAACTTCTTCTGCCATAGAATGAACTAGCGCTTGACATCTCCAAGTCTTGTCGCCCCTTCGAGGTGTAGTGATGGCGTGTATTCCACACGTTCGTTGGGCAACCCCAAGAGGAAGGTATGATGCGCACAGCGAGCAAGTTTTCCCTCAGAAAGAAACCAAGGTTTATCGAACCGGGAGGAGCCAAGAAGCACGTTGAAGGTTGATGGCGGCGGGATGTAGTGCGGCGCAACACCGAGATTCCGGCGCCAACGTGGAACCTGCACAACACAACCAAAGTACTTTGCCCCAACGAAACGGTGAGGTTGTCAATCTCACCGGCTTGCTCGTAACAAAGGATTAACCGTATTGTGTGGAAGATGATTGTTTGCGAGAGAAAATAGTAAAACAAGTATTGCGAGCAGATTTGTATTTCGGTATTAAAGAATGGACCGGGGTCCACAGTTCACTAGAGGTGTCTCTCCCATAAGATAAAAGCATGTTGGGTGAACAAATTACAGTCGGGCAATTGACAAATAGAGAGGGCATAACAATGCACATACATGACATGATAAGTATAGTGAGATTTAATTGGGCATTACGACAAAGTACATAGACCGCCATCCAACTGCATCTATGCCTAAAAAGTCCACCTTCGAGGTTATCGTCCGAACCCCTCCGGTATTAAGTTGCAAAGCAACGGACAATTGCATTAAGTATGGTGCGTAATGTAATCAACAACTATATCCTCGGACATAGCGCCAATGTTTTATCCCTAGTGGCAACGAGCACAACACAACCTTAGGGGTTTCGTCACTCCCCAGGTGTCAATGCGAGCATGAACCCACTATCGAGCATAAGTACCCCCTCTTGGAGTTAAAAGTAAAAACTTGGCCAGAGCCTCTACTAGAAACGGAGAGCATGCAAGATCATAAACAACACATATGTAATAACTTGATAATTAACATGACATGGTATTCTCTATCCATCGGATCCCGACAAACACAACATATAGAATTACGGATAGATGATCTTGATCATGTTAGGCAGCTCACAAGATCCAACAATGAAGCATAATGAGGAGAAGACAACCATCTAGCTACTGCTATGGACCCATAGTCCAGGGGTGAACTACTCACTCATCACTCCGGAGGCGACCATGGCGGTGTAGAGTCCTCCGGGAGATGAATCCCCTCTCCGGCGGGAGTGCCGGAGGAGATCTCCAGAATCCCCCGAGATGGGATCGGCGGCGGCGGCGTCTCAGTGAGGTTTTCCGTATCGTGGTTTTTCGCATCAGGGGTTTCGCGACGGAGGCTTTAAGTAGGCGGAAGGGCAGAGTCGGGGGCCAGACGAGGGGCCCACACCACAGGGCGGCGCGGGCCCCCCTTGGCCGCGCCGCCATGTGGTTTGGCCACCTCGTGGCCCCACTTCGTATGTTCTTCGGTCTTCCGGAAGCTCCGGTGGAAAAATAGGCCCACGGGTCTTCGTTTCGTCCAATTCCGAGAATATTTCGTTACTAGGATTTCGAAACCAAAAACAGCGAGAAAACGAGAGCGGCACTTCGGCATCTTGTTAATAGGTTAGTTCCAGAAAATGCACGAATATGACATAAAGTGTGCATAAAACATGTAGGTATCATCAATAATATGGCATAGAACATAAGAAATTATCGATACGTCGGAGACGTATCATGTAGCAATGTCAATATCCAGGTCCTCAAACCCTTGGACTATGTCCTCCACCGTGACACGAGCATAGCCATCTTGAATGGGGTTGTTGTGGTGGAGTGCTCCAGGTGGTAAAGCACTGCCGATGGCTACCTTCATGGACATGTTCCCGATAGGATAATACGAGATGACATGCTTTCATCTCCTTTATATCGTCCACGGGGTAGCGAGGAGGCTCCGGTGCAGTAATTTCGACCACCGGAGGCTCCGGTGCGGTAATTTCGATCGTCGGTGCACCGGCCGATGGGGCCTCCGTGGAAGCCACGCTGCTTCTCCGCGGCTGGCTTCCGAGATCCAATGGATGATCTTCATGCTTGCGCCCGAGCTGCATCTCTTTCGGCTACTAGTACACTCACGGTTTTCTTCATGACATCCATTTCCGATGCCAACCGCGCCACAACATCTCGCTTCCCGATCCATCTTTCTCTTACGGCTTCGTAACCGTATGGGTCATCGTTCGGGGAACCCTATTTTCCACGGAATGGGCCCCATGCCTCGTACACGTCCTCCGTGTTCAGGATTCCCGAGGGCTTTTGTCAGGGCGTCATTCTCTCTGTTGAACTTGATCCTCCCCTCTTGAGCATCCCTCATTGCCTCAATAAGCTTTTGGGTGGGTGTAATTATTTTGCCCTGGTAAACACACTCCCCGTCTCCGGGTTCGGCGATCCCCCATGCCCGTACCACCGGCTTTTGGCCCTTGGGTCCCATCCCTCCGTACCTGGACGGATTCCTCGCGTCCTCAGCTCGTTCTCCATCTTCTCCCACCTAGGCTGCCAAAAGCGATACCCTCCTGGCCCCATTTTATGATTGTACTCCTTCTTGGCCGCATTATCCTTATTTTTTTCGATATTTCAAGGAACTGCTCCGATTTCTTTTGCTTCACAAATTCTGGCCAATCATGTTGCGGTTTCTCATATTGTCCTTTGAAATCCGGAGTCTTGCCCTGCTTGACAAAGTCATGGGCTAGATTTTGCTTGTATTTCCGGAATGCGTTGGACATCTTAGAAAGAGCGAACTGTTTGACTAGCTTGCACCTCTCCTTGTTTTCCGCAATCTTGTTACCCTCCTCATCGTATTTGCGGTATTCCGGAGGTAGAACGAAATGTTCCATAAACTTTTTGAAGCAATCTTTTTTTGTTCTCTTATCGACAAAAGTGAAACCAACACGTGCCTTCTTTGGCTCATTCCACTCTCGGACGGTGATCGAGACGTTGTCTCTAACAACGGCTCCGCATTGGCTGATAAACTTGGTGGCGTTCTTGCTGGGCTCCAGCGGCCTGCCGGTTGCTTCCTCGACAAAATCGATGGTGCATGTTTCTCCTGATTTCATCGTCTTGGTTGCGCCACGCTTTGACGACGACGTACTCGATTGTTTCGACGATCCGGCCGAGGGCTAAAATAAGAAAGAGAGTCGCGCGCGTTAGTACACACATATTTATTCAAATCAGTTAGTTTGTATCACCAGAGGCTCAATGTATATATATACCTCGGCGCCGGAGGTGGTTGCTACTTTCAATTGAAGATCGTCGTTTATCGACGTTTCTTCGGCACCATCTTGCTGACCATGCCCTTCATCTTCACCGTGAAGGTTCAGATAAGAATCGATATCATCTTCTTCTTGTCCGGTCGGCACATATAGAACATCGCCTTTTATGATGTCGAAGATATGTTCTTCAGCGTCCGGATCATAGTTGTCCATAATTGGGTCATCTCTATCGTCCGCCATATGTCAGTCCTGAAAACATGTAGTAAAAACAAATTAATTGTGTATATGCATTATCACATTCTCTTCTCTACATATAAACAGAGAGGGCGACGAGGGAGGCGAGGGCGGTGGTGAAATAGCGGTGGCAAAAGGAGGGGGCGAGGAAGGGGGTGGGAGAGGATGTCGCGGAAGAGGGAGGCGAGGACGAGCGCGTGTGCGCATGCGGTGAGAGAGAGCGAGGCCGGCGCGTGCGCGTGCGCGGTGAGAGAGAGAGGGCCGGCCGGCGGCGCGCGGGAAGGGGAGAGGGAGGGCGGCGAGGAGCACGGACGGTTACAAATTTACCACTTTAATTAATTAGTTACAAATTTAAACTTTAATTAGTTACAAAAAAAACTTATTAAGTTATACAAGTTTTAAGTTATTTTACCGTTTTTGTTAAACTAATTAACTATTTAAAATTACAAAGAACAAAAAAACACAAAAAAAAGAAAAAAACCGGCCGGCCCTCTCTCCCTCTCTCCTTCTCCTCTCCCTCCCTCTCGATCTCTCTCTCTCCTCTCTCTCTCCGGCGGCCGGCGCGCACGTCTCTCCGGCGGCCGGCGCGCGCGGGGGGGCCAGGGGCGGCGAGAGCGGCCTCTCCCTGTCTGTGTGGCGCGCGCGCGGCGGCGCCGGCGCCGGCGCGGGGAAGGACGACGACGCGGCGGGTACGGGCGGGCGGGGAGCGTACGGTACGGTGGTTCGGGCGCGCGTGGCGGCGGTCGGCGAGGGCGCGGCGGCGAGGGGCGGCGCGCGCGGCGGCACAGTCGTCGGCGAGGGCGGCGAGGGCGGCGGTCGGCGATGGAGCAGCGTGACGGCGTCCTCCTCGATCTGCAGTTCCTTCGCGCGCGGAGAAGAAGAGAATGGCCGGGCAGCGGCGGTTCGGTGCTCAAATTTATACTCAGCGACCTTTAGTCGCGGTTGGGGGCGACCCGCGACTAAAGGATACCCTTTAGTCGCGGTTTGCCAGACCAACCGCGACTAAAGGGTTTTTTCGCCGGGTTTTCGTTCCCGCGCTGAAGGACCCTTTAGTCGCGGTTGGCGAGGCCAACCGCGACTAAAGGTCTTTTTTCAAATTACTTTCCTTTTTCAATTCAGAAAAATAAAACTAATTCATTTCAGAATCATAAAATACAAATAATATATCAAAAAATTCAGAAAAATAAAACTAATTCAATTCAAATTCTTAAAAATACAAATAATATATCAAAAAAATCAGAAAAATAAAACTAATTCAATTCAAATTCTTAAAAATACAAATAATATATCAAAAAAATCAGAAAAATAAAAATAATTCAATTCAAATTCTTAAAAATACAAATAATATATCAAAAAATCAGAAAAATAAAACTAATTCAATTCAAATTCTTAAAAATACAAATAATACATCAATAAATTAAGAAAAATAAAACTAATTCAATTCAAAATTTTAAAAATACAAATAATATATCAAAAAATTCAGAAAAATAAAACTAATTGAATTCAAAATTTTAAAAATACAAATAATATATCAAAAAATTCAGAAAAATAAAACTAATTCAATTCAAAATGTTGAAAATACAAATAATATATCAAAAAATTCAGAAAAATAAAACTAATTCAATTCAATTCAGTTCTTCCCGGCCGCCTCTGTCTTCTCGTTGGCCCCCTCTTCCCGCCTCTGTCTCCGCCGACCCCCTCTTCCCGCCTTTTTCTTCCCGCCTTCTTCTTCCCGCCACTTTCTTCCCGCCAATTTCTTCCCGCCACTTTCTTCCCGCCTCTTTCTTTCCGCCTCTTTCTTCCCACCACTTTCTTCCCGCCTCCTGTCTTCCCGCTCCCATTTTTCCCGCCATTTGTCACTACATATATGTAGCCCGGCTTGGCCAGCATTATCACATCTCTACAAATCTCTCATCACTCTCTCATGGCTTCCACCGCACCCACTCTAACCTACCAGCAGGTGGAGGAGCTTTGCGCCTCGAACTACCCTTGCCCACCGGGCTACCGCGTCCCCGTCGGCTAGAGCCTAAGCGCCGGCGGCATGCCGGTCCCTCCCGTCCCTCAGGGTACTGCGCGTCGGGCGGCCATCACGAACCACTACTACCTCGACCTCACGCCGGAGCAGCGGATGAATCCCCGCTGGCATCCCGATAACCAGCATACTTGGGACGCCTTCTTCATCAATCGGCGTGAGAGGGCGCTCGCCGGAGTATGAGGAGGACGGTCCGCCTCACGGAAACTTCCACGAGGCCGGCCGTCGGCTATGGTGGTACGGCCGGACTCTGCAGAGCGTCATGGACTACATCACGGCCGGCGATATCCCCCGCCTGCGCTACCCTCAGTTCGAGCCACGAGCGCCGCCCGACGAGAGCAGCGATGACGACGGCGGCAACTTAGAAGGCGACGACTACCGGTACAACGACGGCGGCTATGAAGACTACGAGTATGCATATTAGACGCCTAGGCGGGAGTATGACTAAATCACTCCAAATTTCATGTATGCGGGAGTATGACTTAGTCACTCCAAATTTCATGTATCATCAGTGCTATCTCGAGTCAATTGAATCATTCGAAAAAGGACACCAAACACATCACGGGTAATATAATTCACATGATCCATTCAACAAAGTTTGGTACAATAAATTATTACACATCATTTCTTTTCTTGTGTCCATGCTTGCTTACGATTGTGCCGTATCCATGGAGCATCCTCATCATTTAACTTAATGCTTGGGTCGGTGTTCACTTTGAAGGGCGGAATTTCAGCAAACATATTATAATCTTCTGACATGTCTGTCTTGTCCTCCACTCCCACGATGTTTCTTTTCCACTGAAAGAACAATGTGGCGCTTTGGATCATCGCATGATGTACTTGATTGTTTTCTTATCTTTCCGTTTCCTCGGTTTGCTACTCATGTCCTTCACATAGAAAACCTGAGCGACATCTTTCGCTAGGACGAATGGTTCGTCAAGGTAACCAAGATTGTTGAAATCCACCATTGTCATTCCGTATTGCTGGTCCACCTTTACCCCACCTCCTGTTAGCTTGAACCATTTGCACCGGAACAAAGGGACCCTAAAGGAGGGTCCATAGTCAAGTTCCCATATCTCCTCTATGTAACCATAATATGTGACCTTTTGCCCATTCTCGGTTCTTTGCATCAAAGCGGACACCACTGTTTTGGTTGGTGCTCTTTTTATCTTGGGCGATCGTGTAAAATATATTCCCATTTATCTCGTACCCTTGGAAAGTCGTTATAGTCGAAGATGGTGTCTTGGCCAACATGTACAGCTGATCTAGAACATGTTCGTCATTCATGAAATGTTTTCTCAACCAACTGCCGAAAGTCTCCATGTGGGCCTTCCTAATCCAGGATTCGGGCTTCCCGGGGTTGTCCGAGCGTAAAATATTCTTGTGTTTCTCAAAGTACGGAGCCACCAAGCTGGAATTGGTCGAAGCGTGTGGTGTGCTTCGGTCGGAGAATGGCCGTCCATACATATCGTTGATTTCCTTCCGATCGTGCCTTTTCCACTTAGTCTCCCCTCGTGCCGCGATCGAGGAAGACCAATCGGCTTAAGGTCGGGAACAAAGTCAACACAAAACTCAATTACCTCCTCATTTCCATAGCCCTTGGCGATGCTTCCTTACGGCCTAGCACGGTTACGGACATATTTCTTTAATATTCCCATGAACCTCTCGAAGGGGAACATATTGTGTAGAAATACGGGACCGAGAATGGAAATCTCATCAACTAGGTGAACCAGGAGGTGCGTCATAATATTGAAGAAGGATGGCGGGAACACCAACTCGAAGACCGACAAGACATTGGATCACATCGTTCTGTAACCGTGGTAGAACTTCTGGATTGATTACCTTCGAGAGATTGCATTGAGGAATGCACATAGCTTCACAATGGCTACTCGAACATTTTCCGGCAGGAGCCCCTCAAAGCAATCGGAAGCAATTGCGTCATAATCACGTGGCGGTCGTGAGACTTCGGGTTTTGGAACTTTTTCTCCGCCATGTTTATTATTCCCTTTATATTGGACGAGAATCCGGACGGGACCTTCATACTGCTCGGGAATTCAAAAAAGATGACCTTGTCTTCTTTGGTCGGAGCGTAGGCGGCACGACCTTGAAACCGTTCCGGATGCCGGTCATCGGGGTCTTTCAAAATTTGCTTGGTCTCGCCGTGCTTCCTTTGTATCATTTGACTTCCCATACACGCCCAAGAAGCTTAGGAGGTTCACGCAAATATTCTTCGTAACGTGCATCACGTCGATTGCGGAAGCGGACTTCTAGGACTTTCCAATATTCTAGCTCCCGGAATATAGATTTCTTCTTCCACATGGCTGCGTGCCCGTCGGCTCCCTTCGGAACCGATTGTCCGCCGAGGACCCTTTCCAAAGATGACTTTCAAATCCTTGACCATATCAAATACCTCAGCACCGGTGTGTTCCGCAGTGCTTCGGCCGGTGATCTGCCTTGCCGTTGTAATGCTTGCCTTTCTTTCTTACTTGGATGACCTTTCGGAAGAAATCGACGATGCCCAAGGTACACGTTCTTCTTACAATTTGGCAAATGTACACTTTCGGTCTCATGTAAGCAGTGCGTGCATGCATTGTATCCCTTATTTGACAGTCCCGAAAGGTTACTAAGAGCGGGCCAATCGTTGATGGTTACGAAAAGCAACGCTCGTAGGTCAAATTCCTCTTCTTTGTGCTCATCCCACACACGGACACCAGGTCTGCCCCACAGTTGTAAAAGTTCATCAACTAATGGCCTTAGGTACACATCGATGTCGTTGCCGGGTTGCTTCGGACCTTGGATGAGCACTGGCATCATAATGAACATCCGCTTCATGCACAACCAAGGAGGAAGGTTGTAGATGCATAGAGTCACGGGCCAGGTGCTATGGCTGGAGCTCTGCTCGCCAAAAGGATTCATGCCATCCGTACTTAGACCAAATCTTATGTTCCTTGCGTCAGCTGCAAAATCTTTGAACTCTCTGTCGATCTTTCTCCATTGCGTTCCATCTGCGGGGTGTCTCAACTCCCCGTCCGACTTACGGTCCTCTTTGTGCCATCGCAACAACTTGGCATGCTCTTTGTTCTCGAACGAGACGTTTCAACCGTGGTATTATAGGAGCATACCACATCACCTTGGCGGGAACCCTCTTCCTGGGTTTCGGCCCTCAACATCGTCACCGGGGTCATCGCCTCGATCTTATAACGCAATGCGGTACATACCAGGCATTCATTCAAATTCTCGTATTCACCGCGGTAGAGGATGCGGTCGTTGATGCATGCATGTATCTTCGAACCTCTAAACCTAGAGGGCAGACAACCTTCTTTGCTTCGTACGTCATCGGCGGGCAACTCGTTATTCTTTGGAAACATATTCTTCAACATTTTCAGCAAGTTTTCAAATGCCGAGTCGGCTACACCTGCCTGTGCCTTCCATTTCAGCAAATCCGAGTGTGCAGCCCAGCTTTTTCAGACCATCATCGCATCCGGGTACGAGCGCCTTCCTGTGATCCTCTAACATGCGATCCAAATTCTCCCTCTCCTTTTCAGTTTCGCGAGCGTCTCCGTGCATCAGCAATGGTCCGACCAAGATCATCAACGGGATCATCACGTGCCTCTTCTTCACCTTCCCCTTCACCTTCCCCTTCACCTTCAGCATCCTCCATGAAAGTATCACCGAAATGAGCAAGATAGCTTTCATCGATGAAATCATCCTCTTCTTCATCTTCTTCCATTATAACCCCTCTTTCTCCATGCTTGGTCCAACAATTATAGCTTGGCATGAAACCGTGCCGAAGCGGTGCATGTGAACATCTCTTGAGGAAGAGTAACCCTTCCGATTCTTACGGTTAACACATGGACGAGATAACAAAACCCCCTCGCTTGTTCGCATTAGCCACTACGAGGAAATCTTTCAAACCCGTACTGAACTCGCCGGAGAGTCGGTTACCGTACATCCATTGCCGATTCATCTGCATTATTATAATATAAAATATATAATTAACCATCATGCATTTGTTAAACTAACTAGCTACAAACAATATAAATTAAACAATGAACTACACACATGCATATTTTATCAATGACACATCAAAGGTTCAAGTTGCTAACCGCGATCGAGGAGGAAAAAATAAATGAGAAAGCTCAAGTGTGGCTCCAACACTTCATATCATGTTTGTTTCATGCTCTTGGGGCATTTCGTCAAACACCTTATGTGCATAAGAGGAACCAAAAGCAAACCTAACACTCAGTTGTGAAGTTTGTGAAGAGAATGGCTCCAAATGGCTAAGTGTTGGCTGCTGGATGGGTATATATAGGGGAGGGGCTTTAGTCCCGGTTGGCCTGGACCGCGACTAAAGGCCTTCGGGCACCTTTAGTCGCGGTTGGCCTGGCCAACCGCGACTAAAGCCCCCCACGTGCACCAGCTGGCCACAGTGCGCCCTGGGCCCAGGCCTTTGGTCGCGGTTCGCCACACGAACCGCGACTAAAGACCACATTAATCGCGGTTCCTATAGCTTCGCGACTAATGGGGCTTCCCAGAAGGCTGTTTTTCTACCAGTGATTGTTTTTACTCCAACTACATTATGTTAGGTTGTCCTTAGTACAATTACGTCCAATGGAAAGGAGTCGTAAAAGGATCTTATTTTCCATGATACTTCTATTTTTCAAATATACTTTTGCGAAAGTTAATTACATGGTTTGTCTTATCAAGATACATAGATTTACGATTTAACTGTAAAAACACGGTGGCATACAACTTGTATCGAAAAATATCTGGCTTATCCGATGGTTGGACGTGTTACACATATATATGTATTACACACATGGCTACTCCATATCGGTACCGATCCATCTCTCTCCCGATCCAATATATCTCTCATCAACCTTTGTACTAAGTGTAACCAAGAAGTCTATTTGTCTCGGATCAACGAACGTCTAAAGGCGACATTTAATGGTGCAGAAGCCAAAATTCTTCTATCTTCACATGTTTTCTCCTAGAAATATTATAGTTAAATGCATGGATACTCGTGTGAGCCAAGTGCTCTACGAAAAGCGTGTGTTAGAACCATTTCCAACATCAGAAGCTCTCCTCTATAAAAGAATTGTTATGCCATTCTCGTTAGACCTTTCTAAAAGGGAGAATATGATGGCTTCACTCACACCTGCGATAAAGTTTTAGCATACATACACCCTCCCCGATTCAAAAGTTTAAACAACCATCGGCTCACAAAAAGTCAATCACATTAGGTTGGTGCGCTCTATATCTACATCGAGGAATTAATACATACAGGTCGAGTTGTCGTAAATAATCCTACATGTGGTTTGGCACCTGATGCATGCTGCCGTCACGTTGCCATTGCAGGTCAATCACTACAAACGCATGCACCGGGAGGAATGCACGCAACGGGAATCGAGGATGCAAGCCAGCTCATTAGCCTATTTTGTTTAGCAACGAATTCTAGTACAGCAAGTGATCGATTCTTTGTCGCAACGCGGAAAATTTTAACGCAGATGTCCAGTCAGGTACCCCCTTGCTCGAACTCGAAGGAATTCCCAGCTGGTGACGCCACGAACTAATAAGAATTCCAATCGCGTCGTCTTAACAACCAGTTAAGCAGTCTTATACAGAACACAACAACAACCCTCACGTTACAAACTCCAGAAAACGTATAGTTAGATGTGGAAACCAACCTCTCACGATCGAGCTGAATGAAACTACAAATTCTATATGTGCACGAAAGAAACGAGCTGCTAGTGGCCGACGCCGGGGCTGGGCACCGACCCGAGCATCCTACTGCTGCGCCGCGTAAAGACGGAGGCGTTGGTCTTCCTCGGCGGCGACATCGGAAGCGGCAGAGGCAGAGGGGGCCTCTGGACGAGCGCTTCTTGCAAGGACGAGGATGTGCCGGCGTCTGCGCTGGTGACTTCAGGTGCTGCGATCGCTTCTTGTTGGCTACCATCGGCCGGCATCATCCTGCTGGCTCGCACGACAGAGGAAGGCGACGACGCCGCCACCAAGACGAGGAAGACGAAGAAGATCGCAACCGTGCGCGGGGAAGCCATGGCAACCAAGAACTAGCTCTGCGGATCTTTAATTAGCTAGATAGTCGATTGGTCGAGGTATATAGATCAAGTTGCTGGATATGTTTTGCAATGAGAATGCCAGCAAACGTTGCCGCGTACTTATAGGCGCCGGGTCGAGAGAGGTTAATAGACTAGCCAGTTGACGAGCAGCGATTTTGGGATTAGTTTGGAAAGGAAAGCCTGTCAAGTTGCTGTGCCAGAGTGCTAAACTGCTAATACAACAAACATGTAGGCATCACTGTCACGCACGGACACACCCCGGTCCCAAAAAAATCAGGGTAGTGAACCGTACGATGTCCATGGGGACACGGGATCAAAGGACTTTCTACCGCGCCGGCGGCGGCAGCGCGCCCCGTGGAAGAAGAAGAAGGGAAGCGAGCAAAACCCTAGGTAGACGTAGCACGGAAAAGGTAAACGTGAAGCCGCCGGCGGGTGAACCATTCATGCTGCGCGCAGCTGGGAATTACTGAGATTCGAATGACGCGCGAGAGATGCCGCAAGCTGCAGCTGCGCGTGCAACACCAGCTGCCTGTTGTCTTGACGTTGCAGTTGCTTTCAGATCAGAATCCTACTCTACGAGTACCCCTGCAATCTACAATCTGGACTACCAGGCCGGCGATGTAAAGAATACATGTTTACAACTATGCAACCAGTTGACCTGAATTTGTTGGTTTTCTGCAATTGATCATCCAACAAAGTCTTCGGGGACAGGGTTTTGCACGCACGGTTGCAGGCTTGCAGCTATCATATATATGCCTGCCATGCCGGTGTGACAGTGGTTAAATCGAAGCTTTTTTTAACTATCTGTTTATTTGTCGTGTTCGGCAAAGGGAATGGCGTTCATTTGTACTCACATGGATTCACGTATGCCGGCTGCCGCTTATTTTTGCGTTGTTCAGACTCAGACTTCAGAGAGTTGCTGTTTGGAAAACTCTGAAACCAACCTCCTCTCACAAGCAACTCTCATGTATGCTCCAGGTTCAGTGGAGTGCTGACCAACTAGCTAGCGCCCCTTGTGATCTTCCTTCTCATGGAACCCTATGATCAAGGGCATGCTAATTTCCATACAGCTCGTAGCATTAGAGTAATCCAGTTAACTAACTAAGTACCCAATAAGGGCATCTTCCTTGAGCAACTGGTGTTTTCTTCTCTTGTCTGGTCTGCTCCATCAGGGAAACCGTGGCTCTGCCTTTCAAGCCAAGCCTTTGCAGTTGAGCTACAGTTGCAGCGATGCATGGATAAGATGAGCTGGAGGGAGTAGCTTGTCTGCTAACCTTTCTTCGTGTGCCTGTGTGGCTGTGTGTACGTACACTCCTGGAACAAAATCCGTTCTCACGACAATGCATGAGAGCAGGATGTTCCTTGCTGCCAACAGTTCTCTACAACAGGCAAGCTGGATTTGTTTAGTCCCGCACTCCCGCTTGATTTGCTTGCTTAGCATTGGCTCACAGGCCGGGCCTGATGACTAATTGACAACTCGGCGGAACATAATGTAGCTCTTGGCTGTGCACCCAACAAGCTTCTGTAAAAAAAAATTGAGGGAGGAAAAGTTTTCTCATTTGCATCATCTCTTTGGTATTCAGTCTACATAATGCAGGTATTTTGTGGGAGGAAAAGTTTTCGCATTTGCATCATCTCTTTGGTATTCAGTCTACACATAAGAAGCAACAAATAAAATACATCATGTTTCTTCTGGCAACAAGATTTTGACAGAAAAATCCGAAGGAGGAGGATTTTCCCAAAGGAGTTCAAACTATCACTTTCATTTTAGGATGCCTACTTCACAACGATTTGATCAATTTTTTGTACTCCATAAATGCATCATCTATATAGGGAGATGAAAGAGGTATAGGAGTGTTGTATTTATGCCATCTTAAGAGATATCTTCAGGGAGAGTGCAAAAGATACCAAATAAGGAAATCTTGACTTCAGGTCTTGTTGATACAATTGATCCCGCCACAAGAGAATTGAGGATGCCTATAATAGAGTAGGCTGATAATTCCTTCATTTTAGGTAGCACCTTAAGGCAATCTCTCCATTGAAAAGGAACATTCAATTTATTTAGTACGAGAAAGATAATTTTGATAGTAGACTTCATATACAAGTTTTACTCATGGAAGATTGTTCTCATTAAAAAATTATGACGTCTTTTCATGAGGAGACATTCATTTTGAACTTGGGGATCGAGATTCCAATGCAAATTTTGTATTTTAGTATGCACACCAACATACATGTTGTTAGCATATGCTATGCTTAGTTAAGTCCCTTTCTCTTTGAAGAAAATGCCTTATGTACTTGTCAAATTGCTCAATAATCACTTTCACCTTTAGGGTGTTGATAAAGAAAGTTGTTAGAGAAGATAAAACAAGCTTTACCATTTGAAGATTTTCTCCATATGTCAAGAAGTCAGAGAGAATTTTGAGTCTTCTTTCAATTCTTGTAACCAAAGGCTAAAAATGCTCCATATTTGGTTTGGTTAATCCTAAGGGAAATCCTATGTAGGTGGAGGGGAATGTTCCAAGCTGAATAAGGTGAGACTACTTTCATCACCCCTCTCCTATATTTGAAAGTTTTCTCTAGGACACCATTTAGAAGAATTGAAGAGATACAAGAGTTTCAGCAATTTGGGAATCCATCTACACCATCTCTCTCCAAAACATTTATGCCCAAGATCATCAATAATATTGAATTCTCTATATTATCAATGGTGTTCTCAGATCCAATTTAGGAATATAACTTATTTTTTTGGGCCAAATATGTATGCTTTTTTTTATTCAGGCTACCAGTCCTGAATTATTCTTGAGTGGAAGGTGTGGAGGGTGGGGACGGGGGTGAGGTAGGAGAGGGGGGTCTGGCGGGTGGAGGAGGAGAAGGTGGTGAGAGACGCGGTGGAGCAGGGACCGGAGGCACAGGAGGAGGTGAGTCAGGGAACATGAGAAAAGAGATATCATCCACCGAGAAGGAAGAGGAGGAGGGACGCGGGTAGAAAGGACGGGACTCATCAAAAGTGACATCCCGAGATATGCGCATCCGACGAGCAATAGGATCCCAACACTTATATCCCTTGTGCTTAGGGCTGTAGCCAAGGAAGACACACTCAACAGATTGAGCAGTCAGTTTGGTGCGTTCGCGTGGAGCAAGAAGAACATAGCAAACGCAACCAAAAAGACGAAGGGTCGAGTAATCAGGAGTGTGACCGATGGAGACGCTCAAGAGGAATACCACCCTGCAAGGCTGTGGAGGGCTGAAGGTTGATGAGATAGGTGGAAATAGATACAGCCTCAGCCCAGAAGTGAGGAGGAAGAGAGGCAGCGATCATCATCGCACGAGCCGTCTCAAGCAGGTGGTGATGCTTGCGCTCAGCCACGCTATTTTGGGCATGGGCGCCAGGGCAGGAGAACTGGGCAAGAGTGCCCTGCTCAGCAAGAAAACCACGCAACAGCTGGGAGATATACTCACCAGCAGAATCAGCACGAAAAACACGTATAGGCGTGGAAAACTGAGTATGGACCATGGCAGCAAAACGCTTATATATCGAGAGAACCTCGCTGCGAGAAGTCATAAAATAGATCCAAGTGTGGCGAGAGAAATCATCGATAAAAATAACATAGTAGCGTTGGCCCCCCTTGGAAGCAAAGGGAGCGGGACCCCATACATCAGAGTGGACCAAATCAAAGGGACACTGAGATACGGACTCACTAGTAGGATAAGGTAACTGATTTTGTTTACCAAGCCTACAACCATGACAACCCTGAAGCGAGACATCTCCTGAGACAGACCCCAGAAGACCTCGACGAAGTAAAGACGACAAGCGAGAACCACAAAGATGACCAAAACGATGATGCCACTGCTGAAAGGAGGCGGTAGTGGAAGCAGCAAGCACACTTGGTGCAGTCGGTGAAGTGGTGGAAGAAGGAACATGAAGCCAGTCAAGCTCCCAAAGTCCCTGGGAGTCACGGCACCGAGGGCCAGCCCCAACCAGTGCCCGAGTGTGAGTGTCCTGGACAGAACAAGAATCGACATCAAGAATGACCCGACAACCCGAATCAGTAAGTTGAGCAGCGGAAAACAAGTTCATGGTAAGACGGGGAACATGAGAAACATCAGGAACGGAAAAGTAAGGAGTAGAAATAGTGCCACGACCAGCAACAGGAAGAGAAGTACCATCGGCAGTAAGAACACGAACAGGAAGAGGAAGAGGACGAAGAGAAGAAAGAGAGGAAGAATCAGGAGACATGTGGAAAGAAGCTCCAGAATCCAGAACCCACGAAGATGTACCTGACTGTGTAGAGGAAACAGCCGCGGAGGCAGCAGTGCTCGTCGAAGCAGAGCCGGAAGAGGCAAGGAGACGCTGAAGTCTTGTTATATCCTACTTAGTGAAACCGGTGGTGACAGGCGCGGAAGGTGGAGCACGAGGAGGGACACCCCGCTGCTTCTGATAGCAGTCAGACTCAAGGTGACCAGGCCTTCGACAGTGTGTGCAGAACCGAGGAGGACAAGGGTGACCCCTACCGCGAAAAGGGGGGCACCTCCAGAAGTAGCAGGCGCTGGTGTGGGTAGAAGCGGCGGTGCAGGTGCAGTGGGAACTCAAGCAGCAAGAACAGAAGGTGTCCCAAGCAGTCCAGCACCACGCAGACGAGTCTCCTCAGCACGAAGCTCAGTCAATACCTCTAAGATAGGAACACGACCCTGAGCAAACAACTGAGCACGACGGGGCTCAAACTCTGGACGAAGTCGAGACAGGAACTCATGGATCCTCCGAAAGTCCATATCTGAACGTACTGTCCGGCAACACTGGCAAGTACCGCAGACAACACTGCGAAGGGAGTCAAGCTGGCGCCAGATGGCCGCACTCTGGGTGTAGAACTCATCAACAGTAGAGTCACCCTGCTGAAGATCATGCTCCTGGCGAAACAGAGACAAGTACAGAGAATCCCCAGAAGGCTGATAGCGCTGACGAAGGTGAGACCACATCTCAGCAACAGTAGCAAGGCCCATAAACTCAGAAGCAAACTGTGGCTGAACACTCTGCGAAAGAACAGCGGCAGCTCTAGCATCCTCATCACACCACTGAGTAAAAGTAGCCAGACTATCGCGATAGGAGCCAAGAGCCTCTGAATAGGCAATTACCTGCTCCTCATATGCCTCATCAGCAGCAGTCTCGGCAGACTTGGCTGCGTCCAATCAGCCTGAGTAGCATCCTCAGCAGGGGCATGTGGCACGGATGGTGTGGTAGGAGGCACAGGAGTAGTGGGGTGTGGCGGACAAGAGACCTCGCCAGTAAGAACACCCCACAGACCACGCATGTGAATGCGCATAAAGGCAACAAGCTCCCCATAGTTGGCGCCATCAAAGATCACTGGACACCGAGGAATACTGGCATAGCCAGACGCGGAGGATGCCATGATCGGGGCCGGGACAGCAGCGGCCGGATCGGGGCAGCAGCTGCCGGATCGGGGCCTGCAGTGGCCGGATCGGGGAAGCAGCGGCTGGATCGAGGCCTGCAGCGGCTGGATCGGGGTTGACCGAGGCGAGGCCAGGCGAAGTAGGTAGCGGCCTGAGCGTGGCCCGCCGGAGATGTTGGAGGACGAGCTCGATTTGGAGCTCAAATCCGACGAAAATCGATCCCAACTAGAACGGGAGAGGAAGAAGAAGGTGGAGCAGCGCGGGCCGGAAAGATCATCGGCGGCAGCACGGATCGAGCACGGAGTTGCAGCGTGCAAAGAGCTAAACCTAGAGCTCTGATACCATGTTGTGAATGAGCAACTAGTATTCACAGGGCCATAGGCCAGTACATGTACATGTGTGACAATGTGCAGGTAAGCCCCTCATACACTAGGGAATAGAAGAATAGGGACTATACAACTCTAACATTCTCTAGGACACCATTTAGAAGAATTGAAGAGATACAAGAGTTTCAGCAATTTGGGAATCCATCTACACCATCTCTCTCCAAAACATTTATGCCCAAGATCATCAATAATATTGAATTCTCTATATTATCAATGGTGTTCTCAGATCCAATTTAGGAATATAACTTATTTTTTTGGGCCAAATATGTATGCTTTTTTTTATTCAGGCTACCAGTCCTGAATTATTCTTGTTCCAATTAAATCATATTGGTTCTGGTGTGTACATGCTCAAGTGTAACCCTACGTGCTTGGTTTAGGATTGCATTTGCATACAATGGAATTGTGGGCCATGGTCATGAGTAAGAAAGCAATAGTAAATAGAAGAGGAGAGAAGCACTCTGATCCTCATCATGAGGTTCACATAACCATTTTTTGTTACATGAGATCTACTATTTTATGGAACAACCGACATATTATTGTTTCTCTATTGATCATCATTTCAATGCGTACAGTTATAAAATAAACTATGTGTAATTGCACGTGCACCATCTTTCACTACCTAGGTCTTGTCTAATAGGGGTTGCACATACATGGACCTAGGTGGTGTACAAGCCCATTTTAATTACAAGAAATATTTCCTTGGACCCTAGTACCATGCACCATGGGCCTATCAGGCTTGGCCCTTATCTAGTTGCACATTAGAAAGGTAATTTAGAAAACATGCATATAAATATTTAGCACAAAATAGTTGTTAACGAGAACGTAGTTCCCAATTAAAATAATCATATGCTTTAGTAAGAACATATAACATTAAATCTAGAGTTTGATCTTTGGTGTGTTGGTTCTCGTAGTTTTTACAGTTCTGTTGGATAAAGAATCAACCATTAAGATCGTGGACTGAGAAATAAAAATAAGTCTTAGATAACTTATTAGTATATCTTATGTTAGTTTAGATAAAAAAGAATATTACTGCGTAAACATCATGACTGAAAAAAGTGTGCCCGGTCAAGTAAAACACACCTGGTTTGGTTAGAAATGAATATTCACTACCATTCATCCGTTTCCAATTTTGATAACCAGGAGAAGGGATAGATCATAGTCCTTTGTATCCACTATTTAAGATTTTTACGATAAATATAAGCTAATGTTCTCCATCTACCTAGTATATCACAACCAACGCATCGTGTTCGCTCTTCAAATGGCCACTCTAGTGGCCATGCACCATTCTTGTTAATGTTGTACTTGCACATGTGAACATTTTATATCTTTAAATCTAGCTATAAGGTTGGATGGCTAGGAGGGATGGTGTACTTCTACCTCATCAGAGTTCAAACCCCAAGTTTAACATTGTGTTTGTCTCATAAAGGCAGAATTCGTCTAGCGAGATATGTGTGGTGACTTCGTCAATCTTGAAACCCAACCTGCCGTAGTCTTTCCAATGTTCTCATAAGTGTAGGATATGTATCTGTTCATAGGAGTGAGTGTGTGTGCGTATATGTAGCAGCTGTGTTTGAACTGCTCTAAGAAAAAAGTGCACTTGTGGATCCAATACGCCAGTTGAGTTAATGATTTCATGCATTAAGATAATATGTGGTTAGATGTTAGAAATCTTGTTTTGTTCTATGTTGATGTAATGATTTCATGCATTAAGATAATATGTGTAACCAAATACACCTGAGCCCTTGGTTCACTCTATCTCTGATTGTGACACACTATGCGCATTCCTACTCCAATCTCATGTTTAGTTTGATTTGTATGAGGAATGCTAGGAGGCAACATGCTGTATTCGCTCCATTTATGGGGAATTGTACGTTTCCAGAAATATATTTAAAATTTTAGATTTCGAAAGCGGTAATCTACATTTGAATTCTGCAAGAAAACCTTGGACATAATGAATTTTCAAGTATGTTTAATCTAGGACGTCAAACTTTTGATCAGACGGTGAAGATTGACGCACGCAGATGTCTTCCCCATCTCAGGCACAAATGCCCTAAACCCATGGCGTTCCCCGCCTCTCGCCGTCTCTCCGCTGCCGCCGCCGCCGCCGCGCCGAAACTCTCCTCCCTCTTCACGCGCCGAGAATTTCCTAAGCCAAGCCCGCCGCGGCCTCCGGAGTCCAGCGACGATCCGCAGCGGCGGAAGCAGAGGCCGAGACCAAGGCAGCCGTGGGGGGAGGATGCGGCGGCGCTACTCCGGCGGCTTCACGAGGGGCGATACCTGCCGGGACCCTACCTATCGGTGGCGCCGCGCGTAGTGTCCCCCGACGTTGTCAAGACCGCCGCTGAGCGGTTCGGCAACGATCACCAGGTCGTCGCCAAGTGAGTTCCGCTTCTCGTATTGCTTTAACCTTTACTGGTCTGCACCGCGCTTGTCAATTACAGTATATAAGATGGAAATGAGATCATGATCATCGATGGTATTAAGGGTGTCAGTAGTCACTAGCAGTTCATTTTGGTACCTGAAAATTTCAGACTCTGAGACTTCATTGGCTCTGTTTCAAGGGTGTCAGTAGTCACTAGCAGTTCATTTTGGTACCTGGGTAAAAAAATTTGAAACAGGGCGCTGTAGTAAGTTTATCCTGAAATGGTATAAATTCACTGATTCCATTGGCTCGG
Organism: Lolium rigidum; assembly: GCF_022539505.1. Taxonomy (NCBI): domain Eukaryota; kingdom Viridiplantae; phylum Streptophyta; class Magnoliopsida; order Poales; family Poaceae; genus Lolium; species Lolium rigidum. Next base: position 349,040,102 of record NC_061513.1, on the reverse strand, counting down.
CTGAGTATGTTTTCGGGGGAAATATCCTGGTGAAGTATCAGTGTGCACTGCATAGTCTTACTTGAATTGGTAATGGAATGCTCTGGGGGTTCTACCTATGACTTTTATCTTGTCGATTGCAGTGTCACTTCCATTGTTTCTAACCTTAACTTTGCTGTAGTGTTGTCATGGCAAGGCATCAAGACCTGATTCTAACAATTGATTTGCTTTCTTTTGCTCTTGTAAGATTTAAGTGGATAGCTGTAGATTGTAAACCGGTAGACATCACTTGAGAACAGATCCTTTCAAGTGACTAGATTAATCAGACATAGTGCAGGAACTAAATTCATACTCATGTTAGTTCGAAATACCACCTATATTTCTAGATCTGTAACCCTTTAGATCTATAACCGTTGCGGTTCGCGTGCTGGAGGAGAAAAGTCATGTTCCTAATTTGTCAAATTGAGTATATTATTCCATTTGTATGATGCAGTCTTAGGCACATTCTTATAGGGATATCAGTTTAAGACCAACTAGTGGATTTACTATTTTCAGAGGATCGGTTATTTTTTGGGAGTCGGAACTGTTTGGGTTCAATTTTCTGTGCTATGGATGCTGGTATGGCAAGGAATTAGCTAGTGATGGTTTGACTTTCGGTGCATAATACAGTTTTGAAACAACATTGGTCTCATTTTGCACGTTTATACTTTTAGTTTGTATCTCTGAGAATATCATGAAAAAGGCACCATGACACTGGCTATGTTTGGACTGTTCATAATCAGTAAGTCTGCATAGTTCTTTGTGTTTTTGTGTGAACTAAACTGGTAGGTGTCTTGAGAGATTCGTTCAAGTAGGAACTTGATGTATTCATTAACTGTGCTATGGATGCTGCCATGCCAAGGATGTAGTTAGTAAGGGTTTGGCTTTCGGTGCATAATACAGTTCTGAAACAGCATTGGTCTCATTTTGCATATTTATACTTTCAGTTGTATGTTTGAGTATATCATGAAAAAGGCACCATGACACTCTTTAAGTTTCGACTGTTCATAGTCAGTAAGTCTGCATAGTTCTTTGTGTTTTGTGTGAACTAAACTGGTAGGTGTCTTGAGAGATTCGTTGAAGTGACTAGATTAAGCAAATTCATACTCATGTGTTTTGAAATTCCACCTATGCGAGTGTATAATCCTTGCTTCAGCGTGCTGGAGGAGAACAGGCATGTTTTCTATTTTCTCAAACTGAGAGCAATTAATCCATTTATGTTCTAACCTTACATATGTTTGTATGGGAGCAGCATTTTAAAACAAACTAGTGTTTGAACTATTTGCTGAGGCAATTCTTTTTCCTTAGTAGGAACTCATTGTATTCATTAACTGTGCTATGCCAAGTTTAATGATGGTTTGGCCTTCTGGGGGAAATTAAAAGATGTTGATCTTATTCCCCATGTTTGCTACCTTGTAGTTATATCTGTGCAAAATGTGAAAAGGCGCCATGACCCTAGCCAAGTTTGAATTTTCGTAATCAATAAGTCTGCACAGTTCTTTATTTTGTGTGTGAAAGCAATTTGTTGAGAAAGGCCCTGGGTCTCACTGGCGCACCAAGAGGTGGTGGGCTGGCCAGCCAAGGTTCGAGCCTCACTTCAGATAAATAAATTTGCTCACTGGTTCCTCCTAGGACCAACTCTTTTTTTAGCAATGTGTTCTTTGTTAACTGAAGGTGAATGAAATGGTAATAGCATGGCTGCACTATTGCCATCACTTGACTCATGTGTTGTTAAAATTTTGCCTGTCACTGCAGATGGTTGTCTGGCAGTGACTTGAAGACGGTTGCGTTGTTTGGCTGCCCGTCTGTAGAGCGAAGAACAGTTTTTGCATCAAAAAGATCACGAGCTTTCTTCAACATCCCAGAAGATAAAGTATATTTAACTCTCAAGTGAATAACATTTTTAGAACAACTCTTGTCAACACTTTCTCGAGTTTAACTATTTTACATGTTGTCCTCTTTCAGACATGCAGCTCTTGCAAGCTAAGAAGTTCATGCCAGTTTGCTAACCAGGAAGTGCCTCGGTATGATAAAGTGATCCTGTCGGATACTATGAGAATTCTTGCTCTGTTTGTACTGGATGCATGTTCTCAGCCACTTCAGGTTACCGCCGAAGTAAAAGCTAGCGTTTGCAAACTTCTCAAGGACACCATAAATCTAAGCACTTAATTGCTCTGAAGGGTATTTTGCAATCACTGGAGGTACTATGTATATGTCAGATAGAAGTTAGGTTCATGTTTCCTGCTCTCTTTTTTCATTTGAATCTCAACCTGTTACATGATCTCAGGCAATTAATAGAGTGATGCCCACATTTATTTGGAGCAGATAGCTGATGCCATGTTTCATTCAGTCACTACCTGAAAGTTAGACTAGTGCTCATGGAAACTTTCTCCCTGTGTGATTTTAACAATATGTGGTTTGTTGCTCATGTTGAAGCTCGTAATCTTATTAGGGCGGTGTAAATAACAATTGGTTTTTGTTTGGCTGTTATGCTCCAATAAATGCTCGTTCTATCGAAACAGGGAAACAAATTGCGATATCTTGGATTCTGGATTTCACATCTTTCTTGGCAATAAACAGTTGTTTTCATTTGTCATGGGCGCTGTTTAAACAGTGTTATTACTTGAGATGGTTTGCCCTGGTTTATGGTGGACATGACATTGTCAACACACGGCAATTTGGTACTAGTACAAATTGCATGTGATGTGGACAAACGTAATCAGTTTGCATAGACATGCCGCATGATACACGAGGCATTTGTCTGGCAGCTGACAGTGACTGATATCAAACAAAATTGACTGCACAATGGTTGGTTCGTTCCCCTTGGTCAGCTCTGCGCATTTGTCAAGATCCTTCTCTCCTAGAGCATCTTATTATGTCTGTCAATGGTAATACATGCTGACATTCTTGTTTAAGACCTGTTTACAGTTCGAGCCCACCGTGCCTGCTCCAGTGTTTCCCTGACCTTTTAGCAATGAAAGCTAAACGATGCCATTTCCTATTTGCTATGATTACCTATTGTTTTCTTCACCTCCTTGCCCTGTTTAACATGACTCCGTGACAGCATTTAGATTCCACATTCACATCACCGACACCTCCATTATGTGTACCTCCAGATTCCCTGTGGTTTACTGGTCTCTACACTGAAGCGATTCAACCTGGCGTTCACGAGGAATCAGGCAAGGTTCAGAGCTTCACCCAGTCATAATCCAGCATCGGTCTGGCCTGCACGTGATGTTCCTTTTAAAAATAGCTGCAGGCAATTTAGTCTTGAACAAATTTATCCTCCCCTTGTGAGCAGTTGTCATTAAAAATCTGTGACCACGTATGAGCTTAGCCGGCAGTGCGTTTTTAATATCCGAAGCGGTGCCGTTCATGTGCTCGTGAAGCTCCAATTGGCATAGATCTCCTTATCCTCCAGGATCTGGAATTCCTGATGCGCATGCTGCCTTGTTAATGGGAGCCAGTGAAAAGTTGAGCGCCCTTTTCAGGCCGGTGACAGTGCACTGCACCGTCACTTTCTTACCTTTCTTCTCGCATGATGCTTTCCCTCTTTCCCTGCATGTATCCTTAAACATTGTCATGGTGCAAGTAATTTTCTAGCGAAGCTGGAATTGTGCGAAGAGATCGTTTTCAGAGTGATGCAGGTCAGAGATCGGCTAATCTGGACCTCCTAAGGTGTATCTCCTGTGGCGTGACCCAACCGGTCCGAACTTTTGAAACGGTCCGCGTGGATAGGGACTTTAGCAGCGGGGGACTGACTCATCCGTTCACCAAATTTCGGTTGTGGATGCGTCGTGCAAAACAACGCGCGCATCTTTCCCTTGATCACCCGGCCCTTCCCGCTATGGCACAGAAACCACTCTATTCCATCCAAAAAGCACCTACTTAAACAATAACAAAGGCATCATGCTTGACATGATCAATGGCGATGGCCATGTGGGCAATGGCTTGTACACTTAAGATGGGGCTCAACAAGAGGGCTACTCCATTAACAATGAGCCATTGTTTGGGAAGGAAGGCGTCTCCATGAGTGAGGGCATCACCCAGGCCACAGACGCGACACTAGTCGCAACACTTGCTGAGGGAAAGAAGGTGAGCCAAAGTACCGCGAGCTACACCACCGAAGAGGACAAGTTGCTATGCCGCGTTCGGATGGAGATTTCACAAGATCTACTATGTGGTGCCGAGCAAAAGGGATTTTCATCTTGGCTATTGGTGGGGCAAGTACTTCCATGAGCATAGAAAGTTGCCGCCAAACCCCTTCATTAATAATCAAAATAATATATCCCTTTCAAATAAATGGGGCTTCATCCAAGTGAGTGTACCAAGTTCGAAGGTTCGTGGGAGACGGTGATGAGAAGGAAAATAAGTGGGCTCTCGGCTATTGACATGGTATAACCTTTTTCCTCTCTCGTCAATATACCTTGCAATCTTGCATATATTTGGGCATGTGTCATGGATTGTCGCCCATATATGTAGGTTGTTCATGGTTTGGAGGACTTCAAGACTGTCGATGAAAACAAGGCTTTCACATTAAGCTATTGTTGGATATTGATCAAGATACCAAAAAGTGGGAAACTACCTAGGCCCTTTGGGAAAAAAAACTCAAGGAGGTGAAGAATAAGGGCAATGGCAATGTGTCAACGGACGGTACCATCAACCTTGACGATGATGGCCAATGTCTTTGCGACCCTATAACTGACGGGTCTGGTTGTGGTGGTCATGCCCACCGGCATGTAGACCACAAATCCTCAAGGCTGACATCAACCGTCAATGTTTCTCGTTGGCGCTGCAAGACACCTCGAGGGAGTTGATAGTCAAGAAGGAAGGGACCGTTGCTAAGAGGGAAGAGAGGGGACGCAAAGAGAAAGAGGCCACCTCCAAGAGCTTTGTTGATCTCCATATGAGATCTCTTGAGGTGGAAGATGTTAATGCCAAGTCTAGGCTCCTCAAGCTCAAAGCCAAGCCGCCAAGGCTAGGCTCCTCGAGGCCAAAGCCAAGGCTAAGCTCATGGGTGTCGATGCCAAATCTAGGCTATTGCATGTTGAAGCCAAGGTCATAGCGGAGGAAAACCGGATCATGCTCACCGACTTAGACACAACTTCGACCCCGAACAAAGGGCTTGGATCGCGATCATTCGAGCTCCCGATGTTTGATGTGCAATGGCATAGATGATTGTCATTTGGGAGAAGCTTCCCATTTTTTTAACATATTGTATGATATTTTCTCATTTTGCATATTTGGGAGAAACTTGCCACTCCTTAGCATGCTTGAAGGGAAATGACACGTGTTTGCCATTTTATTTAGTTACTATCGATTTACATATTTGTGTATAACAATGTGTCAAACGTGAAAATAATTGGTAATTGATCACCGTTGGCCAAAATAGCCAAAGCGGACGAAATGAATCGCGTCAGGCGCTGGAAGCACTGACCTGATAGTCCGTACCGTGATTGAAATTTAATCTAAGCAGATATAAAACTTACTGTAATTTGGGTCGCAGTTATGATTCAGGGGCGTCGCTGAAGATGCGCTGAAACAACATGCGCTTTTATGCATGCTGCTTGAGCTCCAGCTGGCTTGTGATTGGAAGTTTGGAACGACTGGATCGGACGTGGGTCATACGGTCCGCATGGCCTCGCCGCGACTGCGGATCCGTCAGCCAGAGCCAAGGGACGGCAAGCGACTGACGCGACACGAGCATCACATGACTCGGTAATAACTCGGAATTAAGCTAAGCCACGGATGCATCTGATCTGATCTGATCTGATCATGCTATTGGTATCGCAGTCCTTCCATCCATGGGTACAAAAACTGACCGTCAGTCTGTAGTCAAGTAAATTACTCCAGTCGGTCCTCTCGTTCGTCCTTGCGGTTGTTTCCACCGTGGGCAGAACGGCTCGCTCGTACCGCCTGCGGAAAGAACGGTATTTTGTACTGCTACGACTACAACTACTTGTATTTTTTGGTCTGCCGTTTACTGCTCTCTGTTTTCTCCTGAACCTGACCAGCACTTGTGTGTTGGTAGTACAAGTACAGGTGAGGAGCCACACGGGAGGACACAGGAGGAGGCGCCGCAGGGGATGTGCGTGCGTCCTCCGGGTTTCCGTGATCACGTGGTGGCACGGCGGGGAAAACGGTGCGGCTCCGTGCGCGCGATGGGGACGGCTCACGTGCACTGTGCGGCCCCCTGTCGCCGCGGGGCCCACCCACGCTACGCACGCTCAACCGTGCCTGTCCCGTCCCAACGACGTCACCCTCCACCTCCGCGGGCCCCGCGTCCGCCGCGCCGATGTGTGGCGGATACCGATGCCCACCATCCGACTCCGACGGACTCGCTACAGTGTCTCGGAGTGCGTATGGAGGCCTGGGCGCCCGCGCTAGGCGTACCATACCGCTGCTCCCTACGACTATCAGGTGCTGCGTCCCATTATTATTTTTTCCATCTTCTTTTGCTTTTCACAAGCTGCATGCTCGCTGCCACGAGAATTTAGGGCCGGAGCAAAACATTTTTCTCCGCGGCCATCTCCAACGCGACAATCCATTTCGTCCGCGCGAATCTGCATGGCACGGAGATGGACATGCGGCGTGTCCGCCAGTTGTTCCACATGTCGGCAACCCAACGACCGTGGCGGGTCCTATTAAATGTGACAGACGGGAGACGCGTCGTCCCCACACCACTACGTACCCATGCCCACCCCTACTATGTCGACATTCCTGCCCCCATGGCTCCCAAGAAGATCGTCGGGAAGAACGACCACGAGGCGTCGTCAAGCTGTAAGGGTTATGCCGAATAGGGTACACCATGGAAGAGGTTTAACCTAGCAAGCTAGAGTGGCCCATTTGGGTGGCACATGTATATCGGTGAAGCCGGGAGGACCAATTGCGACAAGATGGAGGCCCAAGCCGACTAATAAAGGTTTAAGCCGCATTCCATAGGATCCGGGAATACGGAAGACTTGAAGTACAAGGCACATCATACTTGCAGGGATAGACAAGGATTCTGTAGTCGGTTAGATCATTACATCCATCTAACCCTAGGTTCCGGCGTCTATATAAGCCGACTACCTAGGGAACTGCCTTTAGGGAAACGATCCAACAGCTCAATACGCAGCACACATCTCAGTAATATGTACTTTATGACATATACTAAATTTATAGCCTGACGTAGAGATCCTCCAACGGGTGGACGTGAACCCGGGTAAATCGCTGAATTACACCGTCTCGGGCATTCCACCCCGTGTCTCGTAAAATGAAAATCTAGCAAGGTCATAACTTTTCCTTGCGCGTCCCGATTGATCTCGATGACAATGCTTTGAACTCCATTCAAACTGGAATGCTTCACATGATCATTTTTTTCCGGTGAAGACTCGTAATTTGTTCTCCCATACACCACTATGGGTTAACTTCATTAAAGCATGTCCTAACATGTCATTATCACCAAACGTATGGCACGCTTGAAGTATACGATCTTCTCGATATGCTTATCTTGAACTTGCCCATCTTGTCAACCGAGGAATGACGATCACCACTTGATGTCATTGACGTGGGGTACCACGGCAATACCCTATGAGTTACAGATTTTGGTTTTGGGAAAGAGTATGCGCTGGTGGATTCGTCAGCGTGCAAACATGCGCCGGTGGATTCATCAGCGTGCAAACAACACAATCTAGGTTACGTATCTTGTGTCTTGGCCTCTTCTTTGATCGCTCCTGATCCTTATATAGGGGGTCAGGTCTCAAGAGTCTGGGTTGGTTACACGCTCGACTATCCTTGTTTGGGCTTGCACTAGTGTTGCACGCCACGTTTCTGGGCTTCGATTGGTACTGCGCCATGGGCTAATGGGCCTTAGGTTGGACCGCACCTGGTATGGTAATAGTGGGTAGTCGATTAGGAATCCCACATCTCTCGTAGTCACATTTCTCCTGTTTCCCTCCCTGTCCTCTCGCATCACCACCAGGACTCCCCGAGCTGGCGTGCAGCGACAATGAAGCCAGCGGATCCAACTGCACACGCAACCACTATACTTGCACTACAAGAAAAGTTGCCATGCCCGACGAAGTTGAAGTCGCGCCGTGGTTGCTGGTGCACCATGACCGACGATTTTGGGTCTCTCCGTGGTGCATGTCACTTTTTTTTCTCGTTTTTGAGGCCACCTAGCCCGACGAAAGCGTCCAAAACGTCTCGTATGGTGGCCCGGGACGTGGTGCATCGCGAATCCTCGGGTTCGGGAATACGGAAGACTTGAAGTACAAGATACATCATACTTGCCGGGATAGAAAGGGATTCTGTAGTAGTTGGTTAGATCTTTACCTCCATCTAACTCTAGGTTCCAGCGTCTATATAAGCCGACTAGCTAGGGAACAACCTTTAGGGCAACGATCCAAGAGCTCAACGCGCAGCACATATCTTCGTAATATGTACTTTATGCCATATACTATATTTATAGCATGACGTAGAGATCCTCCAATGGGTGGACATGAACCTGGGTAAATCGCCGAATTACACCGTCTTGGGCATTCCACCCCGCGACTCGTAAAATGAAAATCTAGCAAGGTCATAACTTTGCCTTGCGCGTCCCGATTGATCTTGATGACAATTCTTTAAACTCCATTCAAACTGGAATGCTTTCACATGATCATTTTTTCGATGAAGACTCGTAATTTGTTCTCCCATACACCACTATGGGTTAACTTCATTAAAGCATGTCTTAACATGTCATTATCACCAAACGTATGGCACACTTTAAGTATATGATCTTCTCGATATGCTTATCTTGAATTTGCCCATCTTGTCAACCGAGGAATGACGATCACCACTTAATGTCATTGACGTGGGGTACCACGACAATGCCCTATGAGTTATAGATTTGGGTTTTGGGAAAGAGGATGCGCTGGTGGATTCGTCAGCGTGCAAACATGCGCTGGTGGATTCCTCAGCGTGCAAACAACACAATCTAGGTTACGTCTTGGGTCTTGCTCTCTTCGTTGATCGCTCCTGATCCTTATATAGGGGATCAGGTCTCAAGAGTCTAGGTCGGTTGCACGCTCGATTATCCTTGTTTGGGCTTGCACTTGTGTTGCACGCCACGTTTCTGCGCTTCGATTGGTTATTGAGCCATGGGCTAATGGGCCTTAGGTTGGACCGCACCTGGTATGGTAATAGTTGGTAGTCGATTAGGTATGCCCACATTAGTAGCTCCCGAGTGTCTGCGGGAGTCGTACATTCGCGTAGAAACCTTTTGCTTGATAACCACACGACAGAATTGGGGAAACAAGACAAAACCATTGCTTTGTAGGTTGCTAGAAGAGACGAATAAGAAATAACCTCTTTGCCAATTCAGCGAGAGATCGATATAAACCCCCGAGTCGGTGTTAATGGCACCATTGTTTCTTCATCTACCTCCCGGGTACATGGCGCGGCATCCCACATCTCTCTCGTAGTCACATTCTCATGTTTCCGTCCCTGTCCTCTCGCATCACCACCAGGCCTCCCCGAGCTGGCGTGCAACAACGATGAAGCCAACGGATCCAACTGCACACGCAACCACTATACTTGGGAGGCGCTCGTCCTCCACGAGAACCATGTTCTCGTGCTAGTGAACCAACACCTCCCAGATGGCTGGAGCAACGTGGGACGGTTACGTTGTGTCACCTGTCCAAGAGGGCAACGAGCTACGGACTATATCGTACTATGATGTGATGAGTTTATCTAAAAGGCATACACGAACACCGAGTGGGCCACCGACATCACGTTCTGGCATTCGCTCTTCTCTGGCGACACTCATTGCCACCTATGGCCCCTACGGGGGAAGGGGATGGGGTACGATCGCGTCGACCGCCACACATTCTTGGAGTGGCACGACGTAAATGAGGGGTCCTTGCGCACTATGGCTACAGGCTAGCTTCGCCACGTACTTCGCCATTTCAATTAAATTTCGTTATTGATTTGTTATTATTTGCAAACTTTATTTAAGGGGCCCGGTGGAGATGCGCTAAGAGCATCTCTGCTGGCGCGCCCCAAATGGGCACCGACATGTGCGCCGGTAGTGCGCTATGGTGGGCTCCGGTAGTTGCTCCCCAATTTTGGGAAATGTTACACACCGGCGACCCTAATAAGAATCCCTAAATTTTTTGAATAAGTAAAATAAATTGTGAAATTTATTTATATTTCATTCAAGTTTAAGCACTAGAAACTTCGGTTGATCCTTGTTTTCTTCATTGCGAAGGAAAAAAACATCCATAAACCTACACTAAAGGTTCCTATTGGCCCTTGCCGTCTTCACTGCGAAGGAAAAACATCCAGAAACTTACGCTAGTGGCTTCGGTTGGCCCTTGCCTTCTTCAGTACGAAGGAAGAACATCGAGCAACCTATAGTAGTGGCTTCTGCTAGCCCTCACCATCTTCGCTCCAAAGTAAAAACATTGAGAAACCTATACTAGTGGCTTCTGCTGGCCCTGACCATCTTCGCTGCAAAGGAAGAAGATCTGAAAACCTAAACTTTGCCATCCTTGCCATCATTGGTGTTATTGTCGTGGTAGTGCCTACGAAAGCATTTGTTGTCGAACACCTTCACCCATGAGCTCATTGGTGCCTTTGTAGTTGAACTTCAGCAAGCAACCGACCTCCAATTTGTAAGCGCGGACGAACCTCTTTCAGCCGGTGTGGACGAACATCTGGCCTTGCCCGTTGAACAGATCTCGACATGCACACACGCACTGAGGCCTATACCTAGGAAAAACTCGGGCTGAGCCTAAAAAAGCCCGAAGCTAGAAACCTATGCCTGAGGCCAGCCTAACTGTCGGGCCGAAAAATCAGGCCTGAGCCCGGCCCGACTGCCGGGCTGCAAAATCGGGCCCGAGCTTGGCCCGAAGCCATAAAAAGCCCTTGTTTTCAAATTTAAACACTAGAAACTTCTTTCGACCCTTGTTTTCTTCGATGCGAAGGAAAAAAAATCCATAAACTTACACTAAAGGTTCTTGTTGGCCCTTGCCTTCTTCATTGCGAAGGAAACATCCATAAACCTACACCAGTGGCTTCTGCTGGCCCTTCCCTTCTTCAGTGCGAAGAAAGAACACCTGGAGACCTATACTAGAGGATTCTGCTAGCCCTCAAATCTTCGCTCCAAAGTAGGAACAATGAGAAACCTATACTATAGGCTTCTGCTAGCCCTCACTATCTTCGCTCCAAAGTAAGAACATCGAGAAATCTATACTAGAGGCTTCTACTAGCCCTCATCATCTTCGCTGCAAATGAAGAACATCGAGAAACTTATACTAGAGGCTTCTGCTAGCCCTCACCATCTTCGCTGCAAAGGAAGAACATCCGAAAACCTAAACTTTGCCATCCTCGCTATCAAATCGTTGGTGTTATTGCCGTGGTAGTGCATGCGAAAGCATTTGCCATCGAACACCTTTATCCCTGAGCTCATTGGCGCATTCGTACTTGAAGCTCAGCAAACAACCGACCTCCAAGTTGTAAGCGCGGACGAACCTCTCTCTTAGCCGGTGTGGACGAACATCTGGCGTTGCCCGTCGAACAGATCTCGACAGGCACACGCGATGACGCCTATACCTGGGCAAAACTCGGGCTGAGCCTAAAAAAGCCCAAAGCTGGAAACCTAGGCCCAACTGTTGGCCCGCAAAATCAGGCCCGAGCTTGATCCGAAGCCCAAAAAAGCCAGCCCAACTACGGCTAAAATTGCATTTTTTTGTTTGCGTGAAGCCCACCCCGACCCGATCGTCAGGCTCGATATTGCAGCCCGAGCCTGGCCCGACTTGTAAACTTGGCCTGGCCCAGCCCAGAATTTTCGGCCCGAGTTGGGTTGGGCCGGGCTGCCCATGCCCCCAGGTATACTGAGGTCGCCGATGGAGATGGATATGGACATGGCGATGGAGTATTTTTGTGCAGCCCGCGTGAGTCCACGCTGTACCTCCTGACTTTGCGCACAGGGAGGGAGTGCGTGCAGAGAAAGTAGCCCGTTCCCGTCTGGTTTCCGTTCCCACTCCCCGTCTCCCACTGCGACGCACGCGGGCAAAAAGATGCCTCGGCCGCCACGTTTCGATCCCTCCGAGCCCCACCCGTGATCCATTCCCGCGCGTTCGCGTTCCCAGTCGCACCCCGTTCCGCCTCTGTCCACACTAGCCAGCTTTACTGCTCCCCCGCACGCCGATGCGGGACTAAAATAATAAAATACACGAGCACGCCGGAAAATAAATAAAAAATGTATCCAGAACGGGCGTACGAGGATGAAAATAAAGAAAAAAAATATTGGAGTGCATGGCCCTGAAAAACAGCAGGCTCACGTGCCCCCCGGCGGCGGGCCCCGCCACCACACGGGCCGGGCGCGCGGGTCCCACGGCCCGTGGGCGCCCACGTGCAGCGCTCGTTGACGTGGACCGCCCCCGCCGCTGCGCAACACGCTTCGTGGGCTTGCCCCCCTCCCCCGCACCACACCCAGCTGCCTTGCCTGCGCGGGGGCCGCGCAATTACCTCCCTGCCCTCCAGCTCCGATCTGCGCTCCTTCCAAGTTCATGCTGGCAAGGAGTGTAAATAGCACGAAATCGAGGGGCAGGTGAGGTACCCACCCGAGCTGGGGGCTTTTCAAAGCACACGCCACTGCTCCCCCACCCACCCCCTCCCTCTCTTTCCCCCCTCCCTCCCTGTGATCCCCTCTCGCTACTCCCCACTCGACTCCAGACGGCGGCCTCGGCGAGCTGGGCATGGACCCGGGTGGAGGCGGCGGCGGCGATGGCGGGTTCGGCGCGGCGGGGGGCGCGGCGGGCAGGATGCCCACGTGGCGGGAGCGCGAGAACAACAAGCGCAGGGAGCGCCGGCGCCGCGCCATCGCGGCCAAGATCTTCTCCGGCCTGCGCGCGCACGGAGGGTACAAGCTGCCCAAGCACTGCGACAACAACGAGGTGCTCAAGGCGCTCTGCAACGAGGCCGGCTGGGTCGTCGAGCAGGACGGCACCACGTACCGCAAGGTTCGTCCGTGTCCTACTACTACTACTGAGCTCCCTCTCTGCTCTGCTGTCTACTCTGCTGCCCGCACCGCCGGCCGGATCTCCAGCTCCGGGTCCAACCGGTTGACCCCCTATAGGCCAGCGGCGCCGCGGCTTAGGTAGCTACCTCGCTCGCCGGCGTTTGTCAACGGCGCCGCACGCCGTGGATCTCATTCAGCCTGTAGCTGCCGGCACGGTGTGAACTGTGTAGCGTCCGGTCGTACCTTTCCTACGAGTAATTTATTTTCCTTCCTTTTTTTCGGGGGCGGGTCGCACGTGGGGTACCGATGGTGGGACACGCCAGACTGGACCGGACGTGCGTGCACGGGTGCCCCTGCTGGACTCGGCCTGGCTGGGTGGGTGGGTGGTGGTAGGCGCGGCCGTGGAATTTCCGGTCGTCGGGGGCAAAAAATAAAAAAAGCTACCTAGATTCTATTGGGTTTATAATTGAGATGCTTGCTTGCCTGAGAATCTTGGGGGCTTATCGGATCGGATGAACAGGCGCGCCGATGAACTGAGCTGCTTCCTTGCATTCCCTGTTGCTGTTCTACCCCTCGGTGGATCCTGATTCACAGGCTTTAGGATGTGTAGCTTAGCAAGCAACTGGCTGAACCGAAGCTACTCTAATCTCCTCCTCAATTATTGCTTGCTTCTCGATGATTGCTTGTTGTGTGTGTTCATGCCAGTAAGCTAGTATAGTGTGCACAGCACTGCATTGCTGTAATCCAACTTGCAGAGTCACATGTTAAGTGTGCTGCAGAGTATGCGGTGGGGAACTCTACATTTGAGGCATGATGTTCACCATCTTGTGCTTGGTATTTGATCATAGGGAAATGCATCTAATGGGTCGAATTTGAGGAAACGGCGGTCACATCGCATATTAACATTGCGCCATGAACCATGCCATGGCTACTACATTTACTACTTTAGTTCGGTCTATCGTACTACATTACTTGGTACGAGTCCTACTACTACTTGCAAACTGGTGCTGTGTTGTACGAGCTGGTTTATTTGCTGTCGCGTCTCATTTGGCGCGTTTCTTCCTCCTTCTTTTGGTTCAGGACATCTTGGTGCCAAACAGAGTGCCTTGTACTTACTGTGCTAAATCTGTCGAAATAGCATCTGATTTGCTTTCAGCTAGATGATGAAGATAGCATGGTTCCTCTTGTGATAACACAAAACTAACACACTCTTGATTTTTCTTCACAGGGATGCAGACCTGCAGAACGCATGGACGCAATAGGGTGCTCCGTATCACCGAGCCCATGTTCCTCTTACCAGCCGAGCCCGCGGGCATCATACAACGCGAGCCCTACTTCGTCTTCGTTCCCGAGCGGCGCATCTTCCCCGTTCCTCCCTCAATCTAACGGCATGGTAAACGGTGTCGATGCCAGCCCTATCCTACCTTGGCTCCAAACTTTCTCCACTTCTAACCATTCAAACAAGCGCCCTCATCTTCCACCGCTGATGATCCACGGTGGCTCTATCAGCGCCCCGGTGACTCCTCCGCTAAGCTCACCGACCGCGCGCACCCCTCGCATGAAGACCGACTGGGACGAGCCGCCGATCCAGCCTCCATGGCATGGTTCAAACAGTCCGTGCGTGGTCAACTCCACCCCACCGAGCCCTGGGCGTCAAATGGTTCCTGATCCAGCTTGGCTAGCTGGTATCCAGATCTCATCAACGAGCCCTTCATCGCCTACTTTCAGCCTCATGTCATCTAACCCATTCAGCGTCTTCAAAGAAGCGATCCCTGCCCCCGGCAATGGCTCGTCGAGGATGTGCACACCTGGGCAGAGCGGCACATGCTCTCCTGTGATCCCCGGCATGATGGCGCGGCACCCGGACGTTCACATGATGGATGTGGTCTCCGATGAGTTTGCGTTCGGAAGCAGCACCAACGGCGGCGCTCAGCAGGCCCCTGGACTGGTGAGGGCGTGGGAGGGCGAGAGGATCCACGAGGACTCTGGATCGGACGACCTGGAGCTCACGCTGGGAAGCTCCAGGAAGCGGAGCTGCTGATGCTAACAAAACCTAACTCGGGTGGAAGGGATTCTTGCTGTAGCTCATTTCTTTTACCGTGTTGATTAGTTTCTGAAAGAGAGACCAACCGTGTGGTTCCTTCAGATAGTTTTACTTGATGTCATGATAATTGTATTATTTATTTGTGCGAATTAGAGGGAATGGCTTTGTGTGCTCGGCCAAATTCACAGCTGATATATATGTAGCCTCCACAGCTGATGACCTCTCTTGGGCCGTTTCGTGAGCTCGCTGTTTTAGTTGATGTGTCAAATGTAAATTCATGTGAGATTGTGAGAAATCATGCAGATTGCGAATCTTTTTGGCTCGCGTGGTCAAAAGATGCTTGCTCCATGCCACCATGATTACGAAGCTTTTTCGGCTTGAATGGTCAGTTCTTGTTCAAAAGATGCTTGCTCCAGTCCATGCCATGGTCGGCCACGGCGGAGGCAGCCGGTGCCCGGCGGGTGGCTTCAAAGTCCTCTGGCGGAGCGTCAACACGGCGTTCCTGGTCGAGGAGTGGACGGCGTCGCAGCCGTGTCTTGCCCGGAGCCGGCCGGCGGTGGTGAACTGGGGCCTTCGTCAATACCTCTGGCTGCACTGCCGTCGCTTTCTCCATTAACTGACTGGTCAAGTCGTGCCGCGCCAAGTCAAAAGAGAACCCAGCCGTCGCCCGCAAATCCTGCTGTCCGGAGGCCAGACAACCCGGAAGGTCCAGGTCATTTTCACAAGGGCAGCGCTGAGGATCGTTCGGAGGCTGCAAACGCCCCAGCCTCCGGGTCCCCAACCGCTCGATTAAACTAATTTGGACCGTTAGATCGATTGTTGTGTCTAATTTTGTCTCAAAATCCCACTTTTACTTCATTGAAGTAAAAAAGCCCCGCTTTTATTTCATTGAAGCAAAAAACGGTTCGATTAAAATAGGAAGAGAGCTATGATGACTATTCATTTTGTTTCGTCGCAGCGAAAAAAGTCCCACTTTTACTTCATTGAAGCAAAAAACGGTTCATCTAGAAATAAATAAAAAAATAGATCTCGCCGGAGACATCGCCGGAGTCCTTGTAGCAACAACAATATACTAAAGTAGCAAAACCATAAAATATTTGTAGCAAAAGATTTATAATATCGTGAAACTCCTCGCCGGCGCACCACCGGCAGCATTCCAACTTCGAATGGTGACATCGTCACTTTCTTGCAGCTCCAACACTGACTGGTGGTAGCACCTTCGGTGAACATTTGCAGCATCGCCGCTAACCATAGCGGCACTACCTCCACCCGATAGCAGCATCGTCGCCTGCCTATGGCAGCACCGCCGTCGGTCGCGCCGCCTTGCAACGCCACCGCCGGGAGCGCCTCCTTGCAGCACTACCGCCGCCGGTCGCAGCATCCGTCTTGCAGCAGTGCGGCCGCAGGTCACGCCGGTCGTCGCCTGCCTATGGCACCACCGCCGCCCGGTCGCACCGCCTTGCAGCACCATAGCCACCGATGGGCGCGCCGCCTTGCAGCACCACCGCCGCCGGTCGCAGCATCCGCCTTGCAGCAGCGTTGTTGCTGGTCCTTGCCTGCCTATGGAAACACCATTGCCGGTCGCGCCGCCTTGCAGCATTATCGCCACCGCCGGGCGCACCGCCTTGCAGCACCATCACCGCCGGTCACAACATCCGTCTTGCAGCAGCGTCGATCGTGCCACCTTGCAGCACCGCTGCTGCCGGTCGCGCCGGTTTGCAGCACCACCGGTCGCAGCATCGCCACACACCGCTCGTATCTTCGCGGCTCAACCCTTGAAGTACCAGATTCGTTCCACCGGCGAGCTTGTCGAGCTATGATGACCCACAAGTATAGGGGATCGCAACAGTCTTCGAGGGAAGTATTACCCAATTTATTGATTCGACACAAGGGGAGACAAAGAATACTTGAAAGCCTTAACAACGGAGTTGTCAATTCAGCTGCACCTGGAAACGAGACTTGCTCGCAAGAGTTTATCGATAGTAAGCTTGTTTTATAGTAGTAGCGATAGTAAAATAACAACGAGCGAGTAACAAAGACAGCGGTAGTGATTATAGTAAACAGCGAGGATTAAAATATCGTAGGCACGGGGACGGATAACGGGCGTTGCATGGATGAGAGAAACTCATGTAACAATCATAGCAGGGCATTTGCGAGATAATAATAAAACGGTGTCCAAGTACTAATCAATCAATAGGCATGTGTTCCAATTATAGTCGTACGTGCTCGCAATGAGAAACTTGCACAACATCTTTTGTCCTACCAGCACGGTGGCAGCCGGGCCTCTAGGGAAACTACTTGGATATTAAGGTACTCCTTTTAATAGAGTACCGGAGCAAAGCATTAACACTCCGTGAACACATGTGATCCTCACATCGCTACCATTCCCTCCGGTTGTCCCGATTTCTGTCACTTCGGGGCCACTTGTTCCGGACAGCGACATGTGTATACAACTTGCAGGTAAGACCATAAACAATGAATATCATGATGAAATAATAACATGTTCTGATCTGAGATCATGGCACTCGGGCCCTAGTGACAAGCATTAAGCATAACAAGTTGCAACAATATCATAAAAGTACCATCTACGGACACTAGGCACTATGCCCTAACAATCTTATGCTATTACATGACCAATCTCATCCAATCCCTACCATCCCCTTCGGCCTACAGCGGGGAATTACTCACACATGGATGGGGAAAACATGGCTGGTTGATGGAGAGGCGTTGGCGGTGATGGCGGTGATGATCTCCTCCAATTCCCCGTCCGGCGGAGTGCCGAACGGAGACTTCGGCTCCCGAGACGGAGTTTCGCGATGTGGCGGCGTTCCGGAGGGTTTACGGCGACTTCGACTTCGCCCCGTGCGTTTTTAGGTCGAGGCGAATAAGTAGTCCGAAGGAGGGCGTCGGAGGCCGGCCGAGGGGCCACACCACATGGCCGCGCGGCCCCCACGGGCCGCGCCGCCCTATGGTGTGGGGCCCTCGGGCCTCCACCTTACTTGTCCTTCGGCTCCGTCGGTATTCCGGGAAAATAGGCCCTTTTGTCAAAATCCCGAGGTTTTTCCCGAAAGTTGGATTTACGCACAAAAACGAGACACCAGAACAGTTCTGCTGAAAACAGCGTTAGTCCGTGTTAGTTGCATCCAAAATACACAAATTAGAGTCAAAACATTAGCAAAAGTGTTCGGGAAAGTAGATACGTTTTGGACGTATCAAGCTACAACCACCGCCTCTAACGAAGTTCCTTGCAACTTCTTGCAGCACCACCACCCTTGCCCCTAGCAGCAGCGTCGCACAGCGGTCGTAGCTCTGCGTCTCAACCCTTGAAGCACCTAATTCCGGTCACCGGCGAGCTACGACCGCCGCCAGCGAGGAATTTCCTTGCAGCACCACCACCTACCTCTAGCAGCAACGTCGCTCAACGCTCGTAGCTCCGCGCCTCAACCCTTGAAGCACTTGATTCCGGCCGCCGGCGAGGATGTTCCTTGCCGCATCATCACCTGCCTCTAGCAGCAGCGCCGCACAACGCTTGTAGCTCTACATCTCACCTCTTGAAGCATCCGATTCCGTCCGCTGGCGAGGAAGTCTCTTGCAGCACCACCATCACCACCGACCGTTCGCCATAGCAGTTCACCGGGAAAGGAAGCTCGGCCTCCGGCTTACAGCAGCGGTAGCCCCACGACCCCTCTCCTCCGAGAACCATGGCCGTCGTAGCATCACACCGCCGCTCACTTGCAGCTCTGGCATCGGCCATTTGCAGCTCTCGCGCTAACAGGTTGCACCTCCACCGCCAATGCAATTGCACCATCGCTGCCCCTGGTGGCCTGGTTACAACTTCGCCAGCAAGCGATCGCAGCTCCACCGCCGGCTTCTTGTAGCACTGCTGGCAGGCGATTGCAGCAACGCTGGCAGGCGATTGCAGCTCCACCGGCAGAAGATTGTAGCACCGCCCGCCGCTGGTTGCAGCTCAGCCGACGGTCGATTGCAGCTCTGTCGTCAGGTGCTTGCGGCTCCACTGGCAGGTGCTTGTAGCAGCCGCAGCCTGATCTTCTAGCAAGGCTTGTCGCCGGAAGTCAGCGCTCAGAGCAGCACCGCTACCACGGCTGTAACAGCGCCGCCCTCTGCAGCGTATGCGTACTCTGAGCTGGGAGTCAGAGATTAGGGAGATGGGGGCCGGGAAATTGGGATAGGAAGTTGCGAGATGGCGGCGGGGCGGTGGCGGGCGGACGACAGAAAATGGCGCCGAAGCAATGGCTGCCGGAGGGTGGATGCGGGCGGCAAAGATTGAACAGAAGAAATCCATGGCGCGCTCTCTCTCTCTCTCTCTGTGAAGAGGACGACGAACGGGAGGAGAAAAGATGCGGTGGGTGTGAACACGGTTAGAGATAAGGTGGGGCTCTAGAACGATGAGATAAGGTGGGTTTTTCAGGCCACGTTCAGGACACACGTCAAGCAGCGAAAGCGGAAGCACAGGAGACGGAATCCTCCGGAGGAATACAATTATTTTCCTTTTCACAACACCCAGAAAAATCTACTGCAGGTTTTCCGGGGCTGCCCTAGCTGGCGCTCGATCGCTAGGAAATTAGCGAGCGATCGGTTTCCGACATGATTAGGAGTAAACGCTTGTCGTACGTTTGCATGCATGTGAAAAGAAACAAATCTGATGACGTAAGAGAGAATCTTTCCAAATTCGAAAGTTTAAAACGTTTTAACTTTTAAACGATAACTCCGATTTAAGATTCGCTTTCACCAATAAATTCATCTCGACGAGATCTTCAAAACTAGCACCCATGTTAATATGTTTCGCCAAACTTTTTTTCTGGCTAAAAGTTATCAACCCTCTCTATTTGAATAATCAACCCCTCCGTACTTGAGTGATCAACGACAAATATATAAAATTATCAACCTGGTGCAGGCTATTGAGGGAAAGTTCTGCATGCAACCATAAATAGACGAATCTGTTGATGTCAGCGGAATCTTTTCCAAATTTGAAAATTCAAAATGTTTTAACTTTCAAACGACAACTCCAAATTAAGATCCGCTTTCACCAATAAATCCGTCTCGACGAGATCTTCAAAACTAGCACCCATGTTAATATGTTTCGACAAACTTTTTTTCTGGCTAAAAGTTATCAAGCCTCTCTATTTGAATAATCAACCTCTCCGTATTTGAGTGATCAACGTAAATGTATAAAATTATCAACCTGGTGCAGGGTATTGAGGGAAAGTTCTGCATGCATGCACAAATAGACAATCTGCTGATGCCAGCGAAATCTTTTCCAAATTTGAAAATTCAAAACGTTTTAACTTTCAAACGACAACTCCAAATTAAGATTCACTTTCACCAATAAATTCGTCTCGACGAGATCTTCAAAACTAGCACCCATGTTGATATTTTTTTTCGGGCTAAAAGTTATCAACCCTTTCTATTTGAATAATCAACCCTCCGTACTTAAGTGATCAACGGTAAATATATAAAATTATCAACCTGGTGCAGGCTATTGAGGGAAAGTTCTGCATGCATGCACAAATAAACGAATCTGCTGATGTCAGCGGAATATTTTCCAAATTTGAAAATTCGAAACGTTTTAACTTTCAAACGACAACTCCAAATTAAGATTCGCTTTCACCAATAGATCCGTCTCGACGAGATCTTCAAAACTTGCACCCATGTTGATATGTTTCGAGAAACTTTTTTTCGGACTAAAAGTTATCAATCCTCTCTGTTTTGAATAATCAACCCTCCGTACTTGAGTGATCAACGGTAAAATGTATAAAATTATCAACTCCAAAGTTAATTTTATTTTAAACATTTTAGTGAATCTTTTTTACTTTAGAAGCTATCAACCCGGTGTCCTGATATTTATCAACAGTAAATATGAATAACTATCAACCCTAAAAATCTAAATTCATTTCGAATATTTTGGCGACTCTTTTTAGTTTACAAGTTATCAACCCGGAGTCCCGTTATTTATCAATGGTAATTATAAATAACTACGAACCCTAAAAAGTATTTCATTTAGAATATTTTAGCGAACATTTTTTTATTTTACAAGCTATCAACCTGGTGCCTCGTTATTTATCAACTGTAAATATAAATAAATAATAACCCTAAAAATTATTTCATTTAGAATATTTTAGCGACTCTCTTTTAGTTTACAAGCTATCAACCCGGTGACCCGCTATTTATCAATGGTAAATATAAATATATATCAACCCTAAAAATTTAATTTAATTTAAAAATATGTAGTGACTCTTTTTTTGTTTACAAGTTATCAACCCGGTGCCCCGTTATTTATCAACGGTAAATACCTAGCAATCCTAAAAAAGTAAATTTCATTTAGAATATTTTAGCAACTTTTATTAGCTTACAACTTAAAACAATACTTAATTTGAGTAGCAAGTGGTAGTTCATTTGAGTTGCAAGTGGATCTTCCCACCCGTTATTTTCCCCCTTAAAAACCACTGACCCGAAAAAGGGAATTGCAAAAAAAAAACCTTAAACATGAATTACCGTACGAAAAAACCTAAAAGGGAATTGCAAAAGGAGAATTGAGAGTCTGCCTCGTCTGAAGAAAAAGAGTGAGATGCTATGTGTATGCATGCAACAACTTACGAAAGCGTGTTGAAAAGTTGGCTCATTAAATGCAAATCCATGATATGATCTGTGCATGTGCATGCATGCAGTGTGAACGCTCTTGGCTGCATGCAACTTGCAAAGTAGTAATACAAGTTGTTAGTGTGAACACATGTGAACGCAATTAAACACTAGGTGATAAAAAGGGAATTGACTCGCTGCGCGAGCGCTTCCGCGCCACAGAAAGTGATTGCTCGATCGATCGATAGCCAGGGAGGGGATTCGGGTTTTCCGTAGCACATGAGTACACCACACTGCACCGCACCTTGTCGTATTTGTGGTGAAGACGGCAGAGTCGCCGCCGGATCACCGACCGTGCCTGCCGTTGCGGGCGGCGCTATTTGCGGGAGTGTTCAGGCAACTTGTTTTTTCGCCGTCAGCCTATAGCCTAGATTAGCTTGGCATTCAGGAGAAGCCAGAATAGTTTGGCCTAGGCCATTGTTTTTGGATTTAGGGCATCTCCAGCGGTCCGCGAGCGCCCGTTTCCGTCGCGCTGCGGACGCAAAAATGACCGTTTTTGTTCGCGCGTCCGTTTGCGTCTGGGGTCTGCTCCAGCGGGGCGACGCATTTAATTTTTTTTCCTTTTTTCCCTCTTCTCCATTTAAACATAGTTTCAAATACTCCTCCGATTCATATTAATTGACTCCAATATGGATGTATCTAGAACTGAAATGTGTCTAGATACATCCATTTTAGAGTCAATTAATATGAACCGGAGGGAGTATAACATTTTAAAACACATAGTTTGGAACATGGTTTACAAACTAACACATAGTTTGAACCATGGTTGACACAAATATAAAATTTTAAAAAAAAGAAGCCAGTTGTGTTGATTTCCGTATGTTCGCTGCCAAGAAAGAACATTCAAGGGCACCCAGTCACCCAAACTGGAAAATCCAGCGGGAGGAGATGGTGCCTTTGTTGGTTCTACCGATGAAGCGAACATCCAGAAACCTCGACTACTGGCTTCGTCTGGCCCGTAGCTAGATTCGCTGCAAAGAAAGAACACTCAACGTTCTAACTATCGGTGTCGGAGCCGGAGTCGTCGGTGTGGTAGTGCCTGCGGCAGACTCTGTCGTCGAACACCTTGTCGATCATCTCGCCGTCCCCCTCGTAGAGGAAGGTGAGCTGGCAGCCGGGCTCGAGGTCGAGGTCACGGGCGAACTTGTCCCACCCCGTGTGCAGGTACATCTTGCCCTGCTCGTCGAACAGGACCTCCGCGGTCCAGCGGCAGAAGTTGCAGCTGGCCTCCCGTAGCTGCAAGTGCGCCGGCTCGACGTCGTCGACGAACTCGGCGAACTTGTCCGGTAGCCGCTTGATGGCGAGTGGGTCGTCGTCGATGCGGAGGAGGAACTCGAAGCAGCGCTCCTCCTGCGAGGACGAGGAGGGCGCAGGCGACGGCGAGCGTGGGGCCGTAGCTGCTCCACCACGGCGGCCCCCGCCCGGCCACGGGGCGCCCGGGGCCGCGGCCTCGACCGCCTCGCCGGCCACCGGGATCGGCCATGGACTTCCTCGCAGGCTTGGCTGCGTCGCGAGAACACCTAGGCGGCGCTACGCTCGAGCTTTGTGGCGGCTAGGGTTTCTTTGGAGGAGTGGATGAGGAAGAAGAACGCGCGGCCCCTTTATATAGGCCGGCGGCATGCGGTGGCCGCGGGACGCGTGACGTCGCCATTGACGTGGTTGGCGGAGGTGGGCGGCCGCTCGGCAGCCGAGGCATCGTCGCCATTAACACGGCGCAGAGTGCCGAAGCGACGCAGCTTTGCAGTCGCTAGCGCGTTTGAGAAGACGCATCGACGCAGGGTCGCTACCAGGAGGGCCAGCCGAAACGTCCGCCAGACACGAGCGGACATTTCCGGACGTCCTCAGAGACGCATCCGAGACGCATATTTGGGCCAGGTTTGCGTCTCCGCGGACGGCCCGGTTACTTTCCGTCGCCCCGCTGGAACAGGCCCCAGACGCATTTCCGGTCACGGCGGACGAAAACGGTCGTTGAGCGTCCGTTTGCGTCGCGCCGCTGGAGATGCCCTTAGCAAAAAGTAAAAGGGATAGTAGACGTCAAAGTTTCTCTGAAATGTAGGTATGCGAAAAACATAGGATGATTAGTATGCTATAGGTCATTAGGACTTTAAGAAATCAAAGCATGAAGATTGCAAAAAGACGATCTAAATAGGAGAAATTCATACAAGACAAAATGTAAAATCCCCATGGGGATGTAACATCTTCCTTTGAGCCCATATGGGCCTCCCTAGGAAAAATTCTTACGTATTGAAGTTCTACAAAAAAAAAACTTTTTTTAACTTTTGGTGTTATTTTGGTGGTGTTAGTGCTTTCTTCTTTAATTGCAATTCTTCATCCTTTTCTAGCTATGTTCATCCGTAATGCTACTAGAGCAATGCGTTGTTGCAGATGCTGGGTGTAATTGATATCTTTGCGATATTAATATATGTTATTTATCGAAAAAATATTAGATAATGGAAATCTTAAGGTGCTCGGCATGATTAGGAACCCATTCATTTGCAGTGGTACGGCAGCTAGGATCTACGATGGTAAATGTAATATTGTCGCAACAAAAGTGAGTTGTAAAAATGTTTGATGATTTGTTTCTTGCAAACTAAAAATTAATTAAAAAATGTGACATTCGTGCTGGGGGCTGGAAAACTACAATTCAATGCACAAATTCACGGTAAAATATGCATAGCACAACCCTCTTAACTTGTGGTAAACTTTAAAAATAGCTTAAACCAAGAAGTTAGCAGCAGAGTAATAATATACGACATGCACATGATACACGACCACCTGAAGTTAATCAATGGACCAACCGATGTGAGAATTAAAAATCATGGGACCAAGAGGTGAGAGCACATGCTATCTAACTGAAGGGTTCGTTGCATGGAAAACAAAAAATTTCTACCGTGTACATTAACAAAAACCAAGATCCAATCTAGGAAGAAGCAAGATCTAATCTACCAAGATCGAAGCAGCGAGAAGATACGCGAGACTAACCCTCGAAGATTCCAAAGCCTACGAGATTAATCTCGTTGTTGATGTAGTCGATCGTCCGTGCTGCAATCCGGCATCACTTCCGTACTCGGTCGTGCGTACGGTGTCGATGAAGTCCGTCCTCTCCCCGTTCCAGCAGGCAGCGGAGGTGTGGTAGATCTCCTCGGAATCCCAGCAACACGACGGCGTGGTGGTGGTGGTGGAGGAGAAAAGCTGCAGGGCTTCGCCAAGCCGGAACAACAATATGGTGGAGGGAGAGAGGGGGCGGCCAGGGTTTGATCAAGGGGTGAAGTGGCCGGCCACCCCCTCCCCTCTTTATATAGGGGGCCAGGTCGGTTGGGGTGGCCCCCTTTTACCATCTAGGGGTGGGGGCCGGCGGCCAAGTGGGGGGAAGAGGAAAATCTTCCCCCCAAGTTGATCCCCCCTAGGGTTTTGGGGAAACCCTAGGGGTTTGGCCGACTGGGCCTTCGGGGGCATGTGCCCCTGGCCTATTAGGCTAGGGAGCATCCCCTCGGCCCATGCTATGCCTCCTAGAGTCGTGGGCCCACTGGTGGGACCCCCGGAACATTCTAGAACCTTCCCGGTCCTTCACCGGGAAAATCCCAAACTTTTTCGAAACCTAGAAATTAACTTCCCTTATATGAATCTTATTCTCCGGACCATTCCGGACCTTCTCGTGATGTCCTGGATCCCATCCGAGACTCCGAACAAACTTCGGTCTCCATCTCATATTCTGAATCTACTTATGCGACATCGAACCTTAAGCGCGTCACCCTACGGTTCGTGAACTATGCAGACATGGTCGAGACTCCTCTCCGAGCAATAACCAATAGCGGGATCTGGAGATCCATAATGGCTCCCACATATTCAACGATAACTTAGTGATCGATTGAACCATTTACATACGATACCGATTCTCTTTATCACACGATACTTTACTTGTCTGAGGTTCGAATCGGTATCTCCATACCTTGTTCAACCTCGTTACCGACAAGTACTCTTTACTCGTACCGTGGTATGTCATCTCTTGTGATCTAATCACATGCTTGCAAGCTAATCAGACGATGTTCCACCGAGAGGGCCCAGAGTGTATCTATCCGTCATCGGGATGGACAAATCCCACTGTTGATCCACATGCCTCAACTCACACTTTCCGAATACTTAATCCCATCTTTATAACCACCCATTTACGCAATGGCGTTTGATGTAATCAAAGCATCCTTCCGGTGTAAGTGATTTACATGATCTCATGGTCGAAGGACTACGTAACTATGTATCGAAAGCTTATAGCAAATTGAACTTAATGACTTGATCTTATGCTACGCTTATTTAGGCGTGTGTCCATTATATCATTCAACTAATGACATAACCTTGTTATTAATAACATCCAATGTTCATGATCACGAAACCATAATCATCTACTCCCTCCGATCCGGAAAAAGTGTCTGGCAGGTGATTTCACAAAAACAACCTTGCCTTTTTCTTCTCCACAACTCGCACTCCCTGTCCTACCCAACCAGGCAAACCAGCAACCGCACGTCCGGCCGTCCGCACAGCGCATCAATTCCATCCGCGATTTTCCCCCTTCTCACAAACCAGAGCAGCACCACCGTGGGTGGCTCGATTTACCATGTTCGGCCAACTCTAAGGAATCCTCCGGGCATGGGAGAAAGGCGGGGCATGACGCCGGTGGCAACGTCTCAGCGGAGCGGGGCAACGCCGTCGGTGCGAAGGGATGCGAGGTGGAAGACGACCTGCTTGGCGAGGAGCGGGCGAGACAGGGGCACGCCAGTCGCTTGGAGAGAGAGCACGCGCGTGGGTCTGCTTGGCAAGGCGACGGCGACGGAGGGGGAGGCGGAGGAGCGCGGCGCCGGATGCGTGCAAGATGCTTCGCACATGGCTGTAGTGGCATTAGCCAGATCCAGTCAAACTGATGGGTTGTTTTATGATTTTTGAAGGGTGTAAATGTAAAACGTAACTGTACTGACCGTCCGACTCTTTTTTCGGATCGGAGGGAGTATTAATCAACAAGCTAGTTATACAAGAGGCTTACTAGGGACTCCTTGTTGTTTACATAACACACATGTATCAATATTTCGGTTAATACAATTATAGCATGGTATGCAAACATTTATCATAAACACAAAGATATTATAATAACCACTTTATTATTGCCTCTTGGGCATATCTCCAACGATCTCCCACTTGCACTAGAGTCAATAATCTAGATTACATTGTAAGGTACCTCACACCCATGGCATTCTGGTGTTGGTCATGCTTTGCCCTAGGGAGAGATTTAGTCAACGGATCTGCCACATTCAGATCTGTGTGCACTTTGCAAATCTTTACTTCACCATCTTCGATGTACTCACGAATCGAATGAAAACGCAGCTTGATATGCTTTAGCTTCTTGTGTGACCTTGGTTCTTGTGCATTGGCGATGGCACCCATGTTGTCACAACAGATGACTAATGGGTCCAATGCACTAGGAACCACACCAAGCTCAACAATAAACCTCTTCATCCATACCGCTTCCGATGAAGCCTTGATACGTCCAAAACGTATCTACTTTCCCGAACACTTTTGCTATTGTTTTGCCTCTAATTTGTGTATTTTGGATGCAACTAACACGGACTAACGCTGTTTTCAGCAGAACTGTTACGGTGTCTCGTTTTTGTGCAGAAATCCAACTTTCGGGAAAAACCTCGGGATTTTGACGAAAGGGCCTATTTTCCCGGAATGCGACGGAGCCAGAAGGACAAGTAAGGTGGAGGCCCGAGGGCCCCACACCATATGGCGGCGCGGCCCGGGGGGCCCGCGCGGCCATGTGGTGTGGCCCCCTCGGCTGGCCTCCGACGCCCTCCTTCGGACTACTTATTCGCCTCGACCTAAAACGCACGGGGAGAAGTCGAAGTCGCTAGAAACCCTCCGAACGCCGCCACATCGCGAAACTCCGTCTCGGGAGCCGAAGTCTCCGTTCGGCACTCCGCCGGGACGGGGAATTGGAGGAGATCATCGCCGCCATCACCGCCAACGCCTCTCCATCAACCAGCCATGTTTCCCCCATCCATGTGTGAGTAATTCCCCGCTGTAGGCCGAAGGGGATGGTAGGGATTGGATGAGATTGGTCATGTAATAGCATAAGATTGTTAGGGCATAGTGCCTAGTGTCCGTAGAAGGTACTTTGATGATATTGTTGCAACTTGTTATGCTTAATGCTTGTCACTAGGGCCCGAGTGCCATGATCTCAGATCTGAACATGTTATTATTTCATCATGATATTCATTGTTTATGGTCTTACCTGCAAGTTGTATACACATGTCGCTGTCCGGAACCAATGGCCCCGAAGTGACGAAATCGGGACAACCGGAGGGAATGGTAGCGATGTGAGGATCACATGTGTTCACGGAGTGTTAATGCTTTGCTCCGGTACTCTATTAAAAGGAGTACCTTAATATCCGATAGTTTCCCTAGAGGCCCGGCTGCCACCGGCTGGTAGGACAAAAGATGTTGTGCAAGTTTCTCATTGCGAGCACGCACGACTATAATTGGAACACATGCCTATTGATTGCTTTGTACTTGGACACCGTTTTATTATTATCTGCAAATGCCCTGCTATGATTGTTACATGAGTTTCTCCCATCCATGCAACGCCCGTTATCCGTCCCCGTGCCTACAGTATTTTAATCCTGCTATTTACTATAATCACTACTGCTGTCTTTGTTACTCTGCTGCTGTTATTTTACTACTGCTACTACTATAAAACTGTTACTACTGATAAACTCTTGCGAGCAAGTCTGTTTCCAGGTGCAGCTGAATTGACAACTCCGTTGTTAAGGCTTTCAAGTATTCTTTGTCTCCCCTTGTGTCGAATCAATAAATTGGGTAATACTTCCCTCGAAGACTGTTGCGATCCCCTATACTTGTGGGTCATCAAGACTATTTTACGGCGCCGTTGCCGGGAGCATAGCTTTATTTGGAAGTTCACTTGGATTGATATTGTTCGCTGCAAATTCTCCATCATGGGTAAACCTCGCGATACTAAGGTCGCCATATTACCATCCACTACAAGAAAAGGTACAACTCTGAGTACCTCTGCTGCTCTTGATTCACCATCTGTGATTGATAAACTTGTTTCACCACCACAATCTTCAAATGCTGGTACTTCTGCTGAATCTGAAAACTCTCATAATATTGATAATATTTCTGCTGTGCTTGATGATAGTGGTTCATTGGGAACTTTTCTAGATGCTACAATTGCTAGGTCTAGGCAAATTGAAAATACTGAAACTCCTGATGTTACTACACCTGTTAATTCACCTGAACTTGAATACTCTAGTGATGATCTTGATGAAGATTATGTGGAACTTGATGATGATTTTATTGAAAAATGCAATGCTACTACTGATGCAAGAAAAAATAAAAAGTTGCTTGCAGAACATACTGTTAGATATAAACTGTCTCCTGATCCTAAATTTGCCACATCTCCTATAAACATTAGGGATAAAGATTATGATTTTTCTCTTGATCTATCTCATATAGCTATTGTTGAGAAAACACCCTTTTGTGGTACTGAAAAAGAAAGTGCTGTTGAACACATGACTGAGTTATCTACTCGAGTAGCTTGTTTTCTGATGATGTTAAGAAGCGTACTTACTTTGTTGCTAAAATCTTTCCATTCTCATTAAAGGATGACGCTAAAACTTGGTATAATAGTTTGCCACCTGGTTCTATTAAAAGTCCAAAAGAATTGCTTAATGTTTTCTTCCGAAAATACTTTCCTGCTAGTGCTCAACATGCTGCTTTGCAGAGAGTTTATAACTTTGATCAAGGAGATGAAGAGAAATTGCCTGAGGCTTGGGCGAGATTTTGCTCTCTTATTAGAGCTCGCCCGACCATGATTTGGAAAAGCATGATTTACTTGATATATTTTATAGTGGACTAACCATTGAGTCTAGGGCATACCTGGATAGTTGTGCTTGGTTGTGTTTTCGGAAAAGAACTCCAGACGAAGCTGAAGAATTATTGGCTAAAATAGACCGGAATTATGATGATTGGACTACGCCTGAACCAACTCCAACGCCAATAGTGAAGAAGAGGGGTTTAATTAAATTGAATGATGAAGATATGAGGGAAGCCAAGAAGTCTCTCAAGGAGAAAGGTATTAAATCCGAAGATGTGAAGAATCTACCTCCTATAGAAGATATATGTGAGATAATTCCCCCTTCATCCATGATTGAGGTAAACTCCCTTCAACGCTTTACTAGAGAAGATATTCCGTATTCAAAACCTCCTGCGCAATGCTTAGATGAGTTTGATAATTATATTGTTAAGCAAGAAAATTTTAATATGAGAATAGAGAATCATCTAATGGAAAATTCTCAAGCTATTAGTGAATTGCATGATATTGTGGAGAGAACCTCCAATGATGTTAAGATGCTTGTTAAACATTTTCATATGGTTCAAACTCAAATTGATCAACTCACTAAAGTGCAAAATGACTTGCTAGGAAATAATTCTAAAGAAAAACATGCTTATAAAGTAACAACTAGAGGTGGTGTTTCTACCCAGGATCCTCTATATCCTGAAGGACATCCCAAAAGAATTGAACAAGATTCTCAACACATTGAAACTAGTGCTCCATCTAAGAAAAAGAAAAAGAAACATAAGAATGTTGTAGAATCCTCTGAACCTGCTAATGATACTAATAGTATTTCTATTTCTGATGCTGAAACTGAAAGTGGTAATGAACATGATAAAGATAATGATAAGAATGATACTCCTGATAAAGAAGAGGTTGAAAAAGAACCTGAAAAGCATGCTAAAAATAAAAAGTTTACTAAAGAAGATTTTATTGCTGAGAAACATGGTAATGAAAGAGAACCTTGGGTGCAAAAGCAAATGCCTTTTCCTGCTAAGAAACTAAAATCAAAGGAAGAAGAACACTATAATAAATTTTGTGATTGGATGAAACCTTTATTCTTGCAAATCCCTTTGACTGATGCTATTAAATTGCCTCCTTATTCAAAGTATATGAAAGATATTGTTACTAACAAAAGGAAAATCCCCAATGAGGAAATTTCCACTATGCTTGCTAATTACTCTTTCAATGGCAAAGTTCCAAAGAAGTTGGGCGACCCAGGTATACCTACTATTCCTTGTTCTATTAAGAATAATTATGTTAAAACTGCTCTATGTGATTTGGGAGCCGGTGTTAGTGTTATGCCTTTTTCTCTTTATAAGAGACTTTACTTAGATAAGTTGATACCTACTGATATATCTTTGCAAATGGCTGATAAATCTACTGCTATTCCTGTTGGTATATGTGAGGATGTTCCTGTTCAAGTTACTAATTGCTTGATATTAACTGATTTTGTTGTGTTGGAAATGCCTGAAGATGATAATATGTCTATTATTCTTGGGAGACCTTTTCTTAACACCGCAGGGGCTGTTATTGATTGCAATAAAGGAAAGGTTACTTTCAATGTTGATGATAAGGAACACACCGTCTATTTCCCCAAGAGGATTGAAAAAGCGTGCGGAGTTAATACTATTTCTAATGTGAGAACTATCAAAGTGGGAACTATTGATTGTCCTATATATGAGCCTAAAGAAGAATATCAAACTCTTGTGATTGGATCCATATCAATACAATTCAAGGTAACATGATTGATTTGAGGTTTATTTCTTCATATGCTATGTAAAATTTATTTGGTGGCAAGACTTGATCAACCTTGTTAACAAATACATCTTATATGCATAGAGGAGGTAAACAACATCTCTTTCTTCCTCCACTTGCTTTAGTTGCTGTAGCATTTTTAATTTGCAAAGTTTCTTAGTTGATTTGAGATTTAAAAAAATTTCCTGGCCAGTAATAATAAACTTAATACCCAGAAATGTTCATTTTTCAAAATTTTCAAAAATTCGCGAAAATTACACCGTTGGTCCTATTTTTCGACGAGGCACCTGGGAGCACCAGAGGATGACCTGTGGGGCACCACAGGGTGCCACACCACAGGCCGGCGTGGCCAAGGAGGGGCGCGCCACCCTGTGGTGTGGGCCCCTCCTTGCCCCACTACTTCATCTCTTTCTCCCGAGCATCTTCTCTCTCCCGAAAAAACTCGAACCAACTTTCTCTCACTCGCGTTTTTGCTCAAGAGCTCAGGATTTTTCGATCTCTTTGCTCAGCCCAGATTTCTGTCTGAAATTTGGCACATTTGCTCTCCGGTATGTGACTCCTTCGATTATCCAAATAGAATTTTGTTTGGTTGAGTATATCTTGAATATTTTGCTGCTGTAGGTAACATGTTTAGTGAGCTTGCATGCTTGTTCTAAGTGGTAGAAACTAGTTTTGATGCATGATTAGTACTCTAGCAAGTTCCTATGGTAGTTTCCCTCAATTATATGTCACCAAATCAAGTTTTATATTGTTTGTTGAAAATTTCAGAAAAGAGATGAAGAAGTTCAAATTTGGAGAATTGTTCAAGAAAGGAACAACCAGCACCGGAGGCCTTCTAGGACTGCCACCCAAATTAGGCGATCGTACAATGAGGACATCATCGCGCCTAGCTTCGCGCCCGAAGAGGACAATGGGGCTCCTAATGCTTCATCCTTCCCATGTTATGATTTTCTGACAAATGCAGGGATACTGGATGATTTCTTCACCCTTGTCAACAGGGCGGGTTTAGCCACTTACGTTGGAGATGAAAGGGAGCAATACTACATGCTCACCAAAATTTTCGTCGAGAGCTTCAAGTTCCAAAACACGCAATAT
Source organism: Lolium rigidum (assembly GCF_022539505.1). Taxonomy (NCBI): domain Eukaryota; kingdom Viridiplantae; phylum Streptophyta; class Magnoliopsida; order Poales; family Poaceae; genus Lolium; species Lolium rigidum. The sequence goes on along the minus strand of NC_061513.1, from coordinate 349,007,642 downwards.
AGTCCGACAGTTGCATTCAAGATCTATGGTAATCCTGTTACTATGGAATTGGAAGAATTTTGTCGTGCATTGGATATTGCCCCTGTAGGTACAGCGAGGAGAATTGATGACAACCCTCGGGACTTGTTGGAGCTCTATCGAGGGATCACCAATGATGACTGTCGCACCATTCAGCGGGGCAAGATAAGGAACATTCAACTCCCCGCCATTAAATATTTTGCATATTACATTGCTACTAGCATACTTGGTAGGGAGAATACTAGCAATATTTCTAGTTACCATCTTGCTTTCTTGAATATTGCACTTACTGGACGGACGTCTTATCATCTTGGGTCTCTTATTGCTCGCCGCCTGTCTACCAGGGGGCCTATATTTGGAGGGACTATTGCTTCACGCATTTTAGCATATTTAGAGCTTCCTATTGATCCTAATGATGTGCCATTAACCCCTAGGAGGCTTGATATCACTGCTATGAAAAGCCATCATTTTGTTACCACCGATTCCACTTTAGATAATATGGTCTATAGAATGTTGTTTGCTGACGGAGATGAGAAAGAAATCCTTCTTCCCCAGCCAGGTTTGTTCGGTATTGACAGGCAACCATGGTCACGCACTAAGGAGGAGGTGGATGAACATATGAAGATACAAGATTTCCACCAGCAGCATGACTCCGAGGACGCCGAGCCCTCCTACGACTACACCGTCACGTATCCGGGTGCTTCTTCTAGCACATACCCGGAATATGATCCATCTTCGTCGTACCAGGGGGATACTACCTCATGGCCTCGATGGGATTGAACTCCACTTAGGCCAAAAGCCTAAGCTTGGGGGAGGTATACCGGCATCACTCATTCTTTGCATATTATGGTTGCTGGATACTTGTATATACTTGTTTAGTTTGTTTGAGTGGTTTTCTAATGAGAGGAAGATGATATTTGGGGAAGTGCTGCCTGAAAACAGATTCTGGGCTGTTACCGTAAAAATTCGTGCGCACAGCCAGAACAGTATTTTGCGAAGCCAATTTTTGTGCATGTTCCCCAGGTTGTTATCTAACTTCCATTAGTTGAACACTTTTCGAGCTGAGCAACGTAAGATTTTTGTAAAAATCGATTTCTGTACTGCTGTCAAGTTTTGGCAGATTTCTGCCATCTCGCTTTTCCGTGTTTCTTTTAGTTTGCTATTTCTTGCTTTCACTTTGTTTCTTTCCCAAAACACAAAAAGACCAAAAATATTTCTGTTGTTTCTCTTCATCATTTGTTTATCTTGGTTTCTTGCATTTGTTTCGCTTTATTTGCTATTGCTAGTTTGCTATAAGAAAACCCAAAAAGTTTTTGCTTTGTTTGCTTGTTTCCTTTTGTTCTTGTTCTCAAATTCGAAAACACCAAAAATATTTGCTGTTCTTCTTTGGTTTGTAAAGTTCATTATGAGTTCAATGGTCTTTGGTGGCTGGAGCGTGGTTTTCATTTCATATTATCCAAGCTACACAAGTGAAAAGGCAATAATGACGATCTACGACAATCCGATTGTGGTGAGAGGCTGGTATGAACTCTATTTGTTTTCATTTTTGTACATATACTCATCCATGTGAGCATGCTTAGTTGGTTCATGTGAGGTATATGTCATTTAAGAAAGTCTAGTAGTTCATGATCTCTCATGATTAGCTCCAATTTATTAATATGAGTAGCATGTCATGGATGTTTGCTTGCATTGTTTTATTCATAAGTAAGTATGGCATTGTGGTATCCTCCTCCGAATAATTCATTTATATTGACTTGGCACATGCTCACGCATGCATATGACTGAACAAGAGTCAATTAAGCCTCAATGATTTACATTGCTTCAGTAGTTCTTGTATCACTTTTATGCCTCAGTTAATTTATTTTGCCGCAAGCATGATTATGACAATTCATCGCTCTCTTGATTTGTCGCTCCCTAGTCTTTTGCTAGCCTTCACTTGTACTGAGCGGGAACGCTGCTCGTGCCTCCAAACACATGAAAACCAAGTTATTCCAGAGTGTCCACCATAAACACCTATGCATGGCATTTCAAACCATTCCAAGTAAATTCTCATGCGCTACCTTTAAAACCTTCAAAATGCTTCTCAAATTGTGTTAATGTTTCATAGCTCATGAGGAAGTATGTGGTGTTTAGCTTTCAACCTTGTCATTTACTTTTGACGGACTCTCATATGGAATAGTGGCACATCTGCTTATCCAATAATTTTGCAAAAAGAGCTGGCGATGGGATTCCCAGTCCCGAATTAATTAACTTAAATAGACACTCCTCCATGGTTTGTGATTGTTGGACGGTACCCGAAGGATTCGGTTGGCCATGGCTTGTGTAAGCAAAGGTTGGGGGGAGTGTCATCATCATAATAAAACAAAACTAAAAAGGCACTCCTTCATGGTATGTGATTGTTGGCAGGCACCCGATGATTCGGTTAGCCATGGTTTGTGTAAGAAAGGTTGGAAGGAGTGCCATGTAAACATGCGAATAATTCATGGGAGCCGCTCTTGAAAGTCCGGTTGGCGAGGTAGTTGGTGTACCCATTACCATTCGTTGATAACAACAAACACCTCTCAAAATAATTTTACTCCTGATTTACAAATGAAAAGCTCTAGCGCATGTTAATCCCTGCTTCCCTCCGCGAAGGGTCAATCTTTTACTTTTATGTTGTGTCTCCATTCTTTCTTTGAGCACTTTCTTGAGAGCACAACTGTCATTCTTAGTATAATATGCTTGTCTCAAAATATGATTGATTGTGGTATAACTTTGATGCTTTTATCTTTGACAATCACTACTTCTAGTCTTTGTATGAACTCCAGAGGTGCCCGGGCATTTATGTTTTGCCGATCAAATACGAGCAAGCGAGATACCACTCTATCATACTCATTTATGAACATTGCAATCCTGCTTATATACATGATTCATGATGCTTATTATTAATTGTTGGTACCTCTTCATGATTGACATAGCTGTTAGATGATCTTATTTGCATGTATCTTATTATGAACTGCTTAAGTATTAGCCATATCATGAGAATATATACATCATATGAACAAATGTGTTCGTGAAAGTTCTTTTATCGCTCGATTGTTAATTGAATTGCTTGAGGACAAGCAATAAGCTAAGCTTGGGGGGAGTTGATACGTCCAAAACGTATCAACTTTCCCGAACACTTTTGCTATTGTTTTGCCTCTAATTTGTGTATTTTGGATGCAACTAACACGGACTAACGATGTTTTCAGCAGAACCGATTCGGTGTCTCGTTTTTGTGCAGAAATCCAACTTTCGGGAAAAACCTCGGGATTTTGACGAAAGGGCCTATTTTCCCAGAATGCGACGGAGCTAGAAGGACAAGTAAGGTGGAGGCCCGAGGGCCCCACACCATGAGGCGGCGCGGCCCGGGGGGCCCGCGCGGCCATGTGGTGTGGCCCCCTCGGCTGGCCTCCGACGCCCTCCTTCGGACTACTTATTCGCCTCGACCTAAAAACGCACGGGGAGAAGTCGAAGTCGCCAGAAACCCTCCAGAACGCCGCCACATCGCAAAACTCCGTCTCGGGAGCCGAAGTCTCCGTTCTAGCACTCCACGGGACGGGGAATTGGAGGAGATCATCGCCGCCATCACCGCCAACGCCTCTCCATCAACCAGCCATGTTTCCCCCATCCATGTGTGAGTAATTCCCCCGCTGTAGGCCGAAGGGGATGGTAGGGATTGGATGAGATTGGTCATGTAATAGCATAAGATTGTTAGGGCATAGTGCCTAGTGTCCAGTAGAAGGTACTTTGATGATATTGTTGCAACTTGTTATGCTTAATGCTTGTCACTAGGGCCCGAGTGCCATGATCTCAGATCTGAACATGTTATTATTTCATCATGATATTCATTGTTTATGGTCTTACCCGCAAGTTGTATACACATGTCGCTGTCCGGAACCAATGGCCCCGAAGTGACAGAAATCGGGACAACCGGAGGGAATGGTAGCGATGTGAGGATCACATGTGTTCACGGAGTGTTAATGCTTTGCTCCGGTACTCTATTAAAAGGAGTACCTTAATATCCAGTAGTTTCCCTAGAGGCCCGGCTGCCACCGGCTGGTAGGACAAAAGATGTTGTGCAAGTTTCTCATTGCGAGCACGCACGACTATAATTGGAACACATGCCTATTGATTGCTTTGTACTTGGACACCGTTTTATTATTATCCGCAAATGCCCTCGCTATGATTGTTACATGAGTTTCTCTCATCCATGCAACGCCCGTTATCCGTCCCCGTGCCTACGATATTTTAATCCTGCTGTTTACTATAATCACTACTCGCTGTCTTTGTTACTCTGTCGTTGTTATTTTACTACTGCTACTACTATAAAACTGTTACTACTCGATAAACTCTTGCGAGCAAGTCCGTTTCCAGTGCAGCTGAATTGACAACTCCGTTGTTAAGGCTTTCAAGTATTCTTTGTCTCCCCTTGTGTCGAATCAATAAATTGGGTAATACTTCCCTCGAAGACTGTTGCGATCCCCTATACTTGTGGGTCATCAAGCCTCCGAAGCCGTTATGTATTCAGATTCAGTTGAAGACTTCGCCACCGTGCACTGATTGGAACTCATCCAGCTCACTGTAGCTCCATTCAGTATAAACACGTACCCAGACTGAGACTTAAAGTCATCAGGATCAGTGTTCCAACTTGCATCGGTGTAACTGGTTACAACGAGCTCTTGGTCACCGCCATAACAAAGAAACATATCCTTAGTCCTTTTCAAGTACGTACTTCAGGATATTCTTGACCGCTGTCCAGTGTTTCATTCCTGGATCACTCTGATATCTGCTGGTCAAACTAACAGCATGTGCGATATCCGGTCTAGTACACAGCATGGCATACATGATAGAGCCTACTCGCCGAGGCATAGGGGATCTTGTTCATCCTCTCTCTTTCTTCTGCCGTAGCCGGACCTTGAGTTTTACTCAAGACCTTACCCTGGCAACATAGGCAAGAACCCTTTCTTGCTTTCATCCATTCTAAACTTCTTTAGAATCTTGTCCAGGTATGTACTCTGTGAAAGCCCTATTAGACGTCTTGATCTATCTCTATAAATCTTGATGCCTAATATGTACGCTGCTTCACCAAGGTCTTTCATTGAAAAAAACTTGTTCAAATAGCATTTAACACTGCTTAGTAGTTCTATATCATTCCCAATCAATAATATGTCATCTACATATAATATCAGGAACGCTACAGAGATCCCACTCACTTTCTTGTAAATACAGACCTCACCATGAGTCCGTATAAACCCGAAGTCTCTGATCACCATATCAAAGCGTCGGTTCCAACTCCGGGATGCTTGCTTCAGTCCATAAATTGAACGCTGAAGTTTGCATACCTTGTCAGCATTTTTAGGATCGACAAAACCCTTGGGTTGTACCATATACAACTCTTCCTCAATGTCACCATTAAGGAACGCCGTTTTGACATCCATCTGCCAAATCTCATAATCGAAAAATGCAGCTATTGCTAACAAAATCCTCACAGACTTTAGCTTTGCTACAGGTGAGAAAGTCTCATCGTAGTCAACTCCTTGAATTTGTCGGAAACCCTTTGCGACAAGTTGAGCTTTATAGACAGTAATATTACCATCAGCATCTGTTTTTCTTTTGAAGATCCATTTATTCTCGACAGCCTTGCGGCTATCAGGTAAGTCTACCAAAGTCCATACTTGGTTATCATACATGGATCCCATTTCGGATTTCATGGCTTCTTGCCATTTTTTGGAATATGGGCTCATCATTGCTTCTTCATACGTCGCAGGGTCTTCATCATTGTTGTCCACAATCATGACATTTAGATAGGGATCATACCAATCAGGAGTGGTACGTTCCCTCGTCGATCTGCGAGGTTCAGTAGCTTTCTCGTTCGAAGTTTCATGATCATCATCATTTTCTTCCCCTTCTATCGGTGCAGGCTGCGCAGGAACATCTTCCGGCACTGCGCTACTCTGATCTACGAGAGAAGGTTCATCAACCTCGTCGAGTTCTACTTTCCTTCCAGTCACTTCTTTCGTGAGAAACTCCTTCTCAACAAAGGATCCGTTCTTGGCAACAAATATTTTGCCTTCGGATCTGTGATAGAAAGTGTACCCAATAGTTTCTTTAGGGTATCCTATGAAGACGCATTTCTCCGCTTTGCGTTCTAGCTTGTCAGGTTGTAACTTCTTTACATAAGCTTCGCAACCCCAAACTTTAAGGAACGACAGCTTAGGTTTCTTCCCAAACCATAATTCATACGGTGTCGTTTCAACGGATTTAGATGGTGCCCTATTTAAAGTGAATGCGGCTGTCTCTAACGCATAACCCCAAAAAGATAATGGCAAACCAGTAAGAGGCATCATAGACCGAACCATATCCTAGAGAGTTCGATTACGACATTCAGACACGCCATTACGCTATGGTGTTTCCGGCGGTGTCAATTGTGAAAGTAATCCGCATTTCTTTAAATGCATGCCAAAATCATAACTCAGATATTCGCCTCCGCGATCAGAACGCAGAAACTTAATCTTCTTGTTACGTTGATTTTCTACTTCACTTTGGAATTCCTTAAACTTCTCGAAAGTTTTGGACTTATGTTTCATAAAGTAAATATACCCATATCTACTTAGATCATCCGTGAAGGTTAGAACATAACGATAACCACCGCGCGATGCCACACTCATTGGCCCGCACACATCGGTATGTATGATTTCCAACAAGTCTGTAGCTCGCTCCATTGTACCAGAGAATGGAGTCTTAGTCATTTTTCCCATTAGACATGCTTCGCATCTATCAAGTGACTCAAAGTCAAGTGACTCAAGAAGTCCATCAGAATGGAGTTTCTTCATGCGCTTCACTCCAATATGACCAAGACGATAGTGCCACATATAAGTAGAATTATCATTCAATTTAATTCGCTTAGCATCAATGTTATGAACATGTGTATCACTACTATCGAGATTTAACAAGAATAAACCATTCATCTCAGGCGCATGACCATAAAAGATATTACTCATATAAATAGAACAACAATTATTCTCTGATTTAAACGAATAACCGTCTTGCATTAAACAAGATCCAGATATAATGTTCATGCTCAACGTAGGCACCAAATAACAATTATTGAGGTTTAAAACTAATCCCGAAGGTAGATGTAGAGGGAGCGTGCCGACGGCGATCACATCGACCTTGGATCCATTTCCAACGCGCATTGTCACCTCGTCCCTCGCCAGGCTTCGTTTATTCAGCAGCTCCTGTTTCAAGTTACAAATGTGAGCAACCGAACCAGTATCAAATACCCAGGCACTACTACGAGAACCAGTAAGATAGACATCAATAACATGTATATCAAATATACCTTTCTTCTTGATGAGGCCATTCTTCAGATCAGCCAAGTATTTGGGGCAATTCCGCTTCCAGTGCCCCTTCTCCTTGCAATAATAGCACACATTATCAGGCTTAGGGCCAGCCTTAGGCTTCTCAGGAGGCGCGGCAGCTTTCTTGCCGCCCTTCTTGAAGTTGCCCTTGTTGTTAGGCTTGCCCTGCTTCTTGAAACTGGTGGTCTTGTTGACCATCAACACTTGGTGCTCTTTCTGTATCTCAACTTCAGCAGATTTCAGCATGGAGAAGAGTTCAGGTAACTCTTTGTTCATGTTCTGCATGTTGTAGTTCATCACGAAGTTCTTGTAACTAGGTGGCAGTCATTGGAGGACATGATGAATGCCCAGCTGGTTAGGAATCACAATTCCCAAGTCACTAAGCTTCTTCGCGTGCCCAGACATCTTGAGCACGTGCTCGCTAACGGAGCTACCCTCTTCCATCATGCAGCCAAAGAAGTGTTTCGAGGCCTCATAGCTTTCCACGGCCGCATGAGTTTCAAATATAGCTTTTAGCTCATGGACCAGCTCGTAAGGGTCATGGTGCTCAAACCATTTTTGGAGCTCCGCCTCTAGGCTGCACAGGATGGCACACTGAACTTGAGAGTACCAAATGACCCGAGTCTCGTAAACATTCTTTACGTCCTCAGATACTGCAGGTGGTGGTGGGGGACCTAGCGGTGCTTCGAGCACATATTGCAGATTTCCACCATTGAGGAAAATCCTCACATGACGGAACCAGTCGGTGAAGTTGCTACCGTTGCTCTTAAGCTTTTCTTTCTCTAGGAACTGGTTAAAACTGATGGAGGGGGACGCCATGATCTACAACATATTTGCAAAGTGTTTAGACTAAGTTTATGATAAATTGAGTTCAAATTCTAATTCTTAAATTAACTAGCTGAACTCCCACTCAAAACAACATCCCTCGCATTGTCTTAGTGATCACATGAACCAAATCCACTACACCAAGTCCGATCTTCACGAGAAAAGATGTAGCTTCAAAGGCGAACACTCAAAGTGTTCATCATATCATTCATATGACTCATGCTCTACCTTTCGGTATCCCGTGTTCCGAGACAATGTATGTACATGCTAGGCTCGTCAAGGCAACCTTGGTATCCGCGTGTGCAAAACTGGCTTGCACCCGTTGTATGCACATGTAGAATCTATCACACCCGATCATCACGTGATGCTTCGAAACGACAAGTCTTAGCAACGGTGCATACTAAGGATGAACACTTCATTATCTTGATATTTTAGTGAGAGGGATCATCTTATAATGCTACTGTCGCGATCTAAGCAAAATAAGATGCATAAAGGATTAACATCACCTGCAATTCATAATGTGTGATATGATATGACCTTTCTTCTTGTGCTTTTGATATCCATCTCCAAAGCACGGACATGATCTCCATCATCACCAGCATGGCGTCAAGGTCAGTGGCGCCGCTTCATGGTTGTCCATCACTTATAGCTACTATAACAACTACTTGAAATAAAGCTATTACATGATGAATAGACACGCATGTCTTTAACAAAAATTAAAGACAACCATTAGGCTCCTGCCGGTTGCCATAATACAATAATGAACATCTCATACATCAAATATAATCATCATCACATGGCCATATCACATCACCAAACCCTGCAAAAACAAGTTAGACACCTCTAATTTGGTTTGCATATTTTACGTGGTTTAGGGTTTCCGAGTAAGATCCAATCTACCTACGAACATGAACCACAACGGTGATACTAGTGTTGTCAATAGAAAGAGCAAGTTGAATCTTCACTATGGTGGGAGAGACAGACACCCGCAAAGCCACTTATGCAATATAAGTTGCATGTCAAGCGTGGAGCAAGTCTCATGAGACGCGGTCATGTAAAGTTAGCCTGGGCCGCTTCATCCCACCATCCCGCAAGATGCAAAGTGCACTAACTAAAAACAACAAAAGCGTCAACGCCCACAAAACCATTGTGTTCTACTCGTGCAACAGATCTATGCATAGACACGGCTCTGATAGCACTGAAGGGTTCGTTGCATGGAAAACAAAAAATTTCTACCGTGAACATGACCAAAAACCAAGATCCAATCTAGGAAGAAGCACGATCTAATCTACCAAGATCGAAGCAACGAGAAGATACACGAGACTAACCCTCGAAGATTCCAAAGCCTACGAGATTAATCTCATTGTTGATGTAGTCGATCGTCCGTGCTGCAATCCGGCAGCACTTCCGTACTCGGTCGTGCGTACGGTGTCGATGAAGCCCGTCCTCTCCCTGTTCCAGCGGGCAGCAGAGGTGTGGTAGATCTCCTCGGAATCCCAGCAGCACGTCGGCGTGGTGGAGGTGGTGGAGGAGAAAAGCTGCAGGGCTTCGCCAAGCCGGAACAACAATATGGTGGAGGGAGAGAGGGGGCGGCCAGGGTTTGATCAAGGGGTGAAGTGGCCGGCCACCCCCTCCCCTCTTTATATAGGGGGCCAGGTCAGTTGGGGTGGCCCCCTTTTCCCATCTAGGGTTGGGGGCCGGCGGCCAAGTGGGGGGAAGAGGGAAATCTTCCCCCCCAAGTTGATCCCCCCTAGGGTTTTGGGGAAACCCTAGGGGTTTGGCCGGCTGGGCCTTGGCAGGCATGCACCCCTGGCCCATTAGGCTAGGGACCATCCCCTCGGCCCATGCTAAGCCTCCTAGGGTCGTGGGCCCACTGGTGGGACCCCCGGAACATTCTTGAACCTTCCCGGTCCTTCACCGGAAAAATCCCGAACTTTTATGAAACCTAGAAATTAACTTCCCTTATATGAATCTTATTCTCCGGACCATTCCGGACCTCCTCGTGATGTCCTGGATCCCATCCGAGACTCCGAACAAACTTCGGTCTCCATCTCATATTCCGAATCTACTTATGCGACATCGAACCTTAAGCGCGTCACCCTACGGTTCGTGAACTATGCAGACATGGTCGAGACTCCTCTCCGAGCAATAACCAATAGCGGAATCTGGAGATCCATAATGGCTCCCACTGTCGTTGCCTATTCGACGGTACCTCAGAGGAGGGATCCTCACGAGGGGGAGAAGAAGTAGGGGCCATAGGGCGGAGTGCACACGGGACGGTGGTACGCGATTTACCTAGCTTCAGAACACCTGCACGATGGCAAGGCCTACTGCAGCTTGTCTGGAATTATCTGGGCGCTTTCGCGTTGTTACAATGAGTTGTGGTTGTGCCTCTAGGGCTCCCGGGATCCGGCTTATAAAGGCGCACGGATCTAGGGTTTACATGGAGAGTCCTAGCCGGAATACAAGTTGCCTAACTACGGTACAATATCTTGCCGTGTACATCAAGGATCCGCCTTCCATCAGGATCGTGCTGGATCCGGATACTTCATGGGCCTTCACGGATCCGGCCTCCTTCGTAGGTCGGTTGGGATCCGGCTTCCTGTTCCTGGGCTGGACTTCATCCTTCAGGATCTACAGCAACTGGGCCGCCCGATGGGCCACATGCCACATCACCATCTGTGGGCCAACCGGGCTTGCCGGATCTAGGCCATGCCGTTGATATACCCATAAAGTATACCCACAACACCCACATATTCAATGATAACTTAGTGATCGATTGAACCATTTACATACGATACCGATTCCCTTTGTCACACGATACTTTACTTGTCCGAGGTTCGATCATCGGTATCTCCATATCTTGTTCAACCTCGTTACCGACAAGTACTCTTTACTCGTACCGTGGTATGTCATCTCTTGTGATCTAATCACATGCTTGCAAGCTAATCAGACGACGTTCCACCGAGAGGGCCCAGAGTATATCTATCCGTCATCGGGATGGACAAATCCCACTGGTGATTCACATGCCTCAACTCACACTTTCCGAATACTTAATCCCATCTTTATAACCACCCATTTACGTAATGGCGTTTGATGTAATCAAAGCATCCTTCCGGTGTAAGTGATTTACATGATCTCATGGTCGAAGGACTAGGTAACTATGTATCGAAAGCTTATAGCAAATTGAACTTAATGACTTGATCTTATGCTACGCTTATTTAGGTGTGTGTCCATTATATCATTCAAATAATGACATAACCTTGTTATTAATAACATCCAATATTCATGATCACGAAACCATAATCATCTATTAATCAACAAGCTAGTTATACAAGAGGCTTACTAGGAACTCCTTGTTGTTTACATAACACACATGTATCAATATTTCGGTTAATACAATTATAGCATGGTATGCAAACATTTATCATAAACACAAAGATATTATAATAACCACTTTATTATTGCCTCTTGGGCATATCTCAAACACTAACATGGATTACTTAACTTGCGCTGAGATGATGAAGAGGAAGGACAAAACCATCGGTGCCTTTTGATCTGTCCCATGCGTTCAACCAAATGAGATGAAGCACATGGGTATTAACGGAGGATACGCCCCATAAAGTGAGAGGAGAGGAACAGTCCATCCAGGAACAGAAAAAATAAAAACATGATATATCACTATATCAGTGGAAACAGACGTAGCAAATCATCTCGGACCTTTGTGCAGCCAAAAGCGTGATGGTTTGAGGAGAGCAAGGATCAATTCCGGTGAAGCATAAATGTATTAAATGTTGGGACCCTCTAAGCAGAGCAATAGCCCATTTACTCATCGGTTATAATTGTGGAGAGGAAAAGGTCATTACGCCTAGTCTATTTTGAGGTGACGTTCCATATTTATAATCAGCTGAAAAAAAGGAAAACCAAAATTAATGACATGACAGGCTGCTGACATGGGAAGTTGGGATTGGTCAAGGATGTTTGATGAGGTGGATAGGCTGCATGTGAAGGGAAATGAGATCACCTATTAAGAATAGAAAGATTTGCATGAATAAAATGCATTAATTAATAGTTACATAGCGGATTAATTTCATCTTTGAACGCCAACATACAAATGATGCGAATACACATAATTTGTTTTAAATACATTGTTCAACACCACAGTTACCTAAATTGAGGATATGAACCTACCTCATGCATCTTAAAAATCTTGACACAGCGACGAAGACCACGGCTACGATACCAATAGCAGTGATAGCATATTATTGTTATTTCCTTGCCAAGAGCATATCTTTTAATCCTTCTCATCATCATCCTTGTCTCATCAGTGTTCATCTTGTGTTCATGGATGAAACTGTCGAATTGAAGTTCCATATTCATCTTTCCTTCCAGAATTTTCTTCATTGCTTCCTCAACCTTCTGGGTTTCCTCGTGCGCTAGCTCTGCCTTTTCTTCGGTCTTCTTCATCGCTTCCTCCATCTTGCGAGTTGCCCCGTGCGTGCTAGCTCAATCTTCTCTTCCGCCCTTTTCATTTCTTTCTCTATCTTCCGGTTTGCCCCTTAGCTAGCTCAAACTTCTCTTGAATCTTCGTCTTGTCTTCATCTGGTTTCCTCCTCTCATCCCTTGTGAAGTAGTATAACTCGTCCAAAGTAAGCAATTTCGCATCTAGACAATACTGAAACTCGATACATCCCACCCACTACACTCACACATAGATTCCTAGAATTTTCATATTTGTTTTCATATTTTTTCAGAAGCAAAAAGCAATACATAAATCTCAAAATAAAAAATGAAAGTAGATATTATCGGAAACATGGAGCGAATACGGTACGCACACGGAGCGATGCAAATATTTTCCAGAACCAAGAGAATATTTGTAGGATTTAAGCAATCCAACAAACTTGTTACCTAACTCTACCGCTCAGTGTTAGATTAGTAGGGAATATAGGAAATGTCAAATCGTTGAAACCTCCTCAAATGCGTGAAGGGATTACTTGGTCAATTTCTTGATAGGGTCATGTAATGGATCTATTAGATTGGATCATGGACATCAACGCTAAGACAAAAAAATTCCATCTTTGCTAGAAACGGAAATTTCGTTTTCTCGTGCGTTCCAAATTGTTTCGTTTCTGCAAAATATTCTGTTTTGTAAAAATCAGTTTTCGTTTCGTTTTCTTGATAAGGTCATGTAATGGATCTATTGGATTGGATCATGGACATCAACGTTAAAACAAAAACTCCATATTTGCTAGTAACGGAAATTCCATTTTTCGTGGGCGTCACGTTGTTCCGTTTATGTAAAATTTTCCGTTTTGTAAAATTCCGCTTCCATTTCATTTCTTGGAAACATCAAAACTTTCCACTCCATTTTAAACGGTAGGTGCAACCATCTGTTGTTTCTTAACTTAGGTTTCCCTCATAGCTGCTGCCGTTCCTAGGCAAGAAAAGAAACTTCATTTTTTCATCTAACTTCTACACTACTTAAAAAGGACGAAGGTGTTCCCTATTCTGCCAAACATCACTACAACAACCCTTTCGTCGTCCATCTTACCCGCCCTGCCGCCGGTTTTTTCGTCAACAACTAACTCCCCACCGATTTTCTATTGGTTTTCATGGGTTCCCTTCCCCGCATGACGGGCATCCTCTCCTCCCACAGTCCCATGATCCCCGCCGCCACCCCCTCAATCCCCATCTCCACCACGCCCCCTCGATCCACAGCACCACCGCCGACCCTGTCACCCTGCCCGTGCCCAGCATCTCAATCCCCATCTCCACCACATGTAGCTTCTTTCCCGCTGCCATCCTCTCGATCCAGGGCATGGAACCCACGCCATGAACTCCAACCCAGCCTCTGGTGGTAGCTTCGACCGCGACTGCCATCTCCACATCCCTCGCCAAGACCTCCGCGCGTCCAGGTTATCACGGTGGCGTTGCCTCCACAGCCCCTGACCTCCGACCACCCCATCTCCCGGCATCCCGATCTGATCGACGCCTTCCTGGACAGGAGCTCGCCCCAGCCTCCGTACCGGCCGAACTTCCGCCGGCCTGTGCAGGAGCTCGTCGGGGGCATCATGATCTACTCGACGCCGGCCTCCCGATCTGCTCGCCGCCGGCGACCCTCTCAGGATACCAGACAGGGTGCACCGGGGTCCTGATAGACCCGATATGATCGCCACCGGCCTGTACAGGGAGCTCCCAGACGATGCGTTATTGACAGAACAACGCTTCCTTCTCTGGTACCTCCGATGCATGTCCACCTCAGTCATGTTGGGATTGTCCTGCTGATATTCAAGGTTTGAAGGGTCAACCTACATGTTTATTTGAGTGATCTGGTAGACCTGTTTCACTTCCCTGTGCTCCTTCGGAAGACAACTGTAGGTACCAGAATATGGAGTTGTTACGTGTTCATCTTTTTGAAAAGCTAGCTGAGTCTTTTGTTGTCATAGGGAAGGGTCCGAGAAAGATGATTTGCCAACGTAATTCTTGGATGGGAACCTGAAGAAATTCTTGATTAGCACCAATGATTTTGAAAAATGGAAAGAGAGGGAGTAATACTCTTGAGGAAGGTACTACCGGAAAATGTCAGCAGGTGAGGGCTCATCAGATGATTTGGATGAATTGCATAACGAAATTGGTGTTGAGTTATTATGCTAAAATGTAGCACTAGATATGTAGTACAAGTACTGCTAAATCCTTTGTAAGAAAAAGAAATTCAAGCGTTGAGTTCTTCCAACATTATACCAGTACATTTATGTAGCACAGGGATTGTGAAATTGTATGTAAATTTATGCAAGCCAGTTTGTATATTCAGATTGATGAATGAACGAAAGAATGCACATATGGTTTGTTGCCCTCTGATTTGAGATTGTCCGCTCTACTGAAACGGGTTAGAACACTTATGGTAATTACTGAGAGCTATGTACTTCGTAAAACTATTTGAGAGTGCTTCACAAGAGCTGAAACTGGTCGATGGACTTGCAGGATTGAGCTGAATACTTGAGTGCACATGGATATTCAGTTCATCATTTATTTGCAGCAATCCTAAACCCTCAAAGGTCAGGGTTCTTCTGAATATTGAAAAAATATAATATGGAGCAAGTTATACTTGTATTTCTCATTTTTTTTCTATGAAGAACTGAAGGTGGAATATATACTTTGATGCCTTTGTACACATCAAAGGAATGAGGTAAAGTATCTTTTGGCAGTGAAGTTCCTGTTGATGAAAGAACATAGATAGAACATGAAACAATATAAAGCTGTCTTCTTTAATACAATAGTAAAGTTGTGTCAATCATAAACGGTAAACCGTTGCAGTTTCTTTAGTAAATGATATATGTTAATTGTCTTGATATCCTAGAGTTAAGACCAGATATGAGGTTAATATAAATGTGTGGGAACTCAATGATATTAATCCAAACATTTGAAAAGTTTTGAAAGCAATGTTCCTCTGCCAAAAGCAGGCAAGAAGCTTCTGATTATTAGAAACAGTTTGACGGACTCCAACAGCAATGTTTACTATCTTTCATCCATTCTGTCATCATGTTTCCTCGACTACTTTAATGTCTAATGAAATAGATAAAAATACTGGATTTTGTAAGAAAGAGGGTAGCGCTGGGGCTAAATACCCTTCTCTGTTATTCTTACTGAAACTAAAGGTGCAACAAGCCCTTCAGGTGATGGCAAAGGTCACCACAATTAGATAAGAAGATGGGAGGTATATTTGCAGCTCAGTATTATGTAAACTGTAATTTGATTTACATGCTGATGTGATAATATGGGTGTTGAAGAATAGGATTTAGTAGTTCCACCAGGTGTGATGAGCATATGCACTTGCAGGTGTTAAAGAACAGGGTATCTAAAATATTTTTGTTGATCAATCATGATTTTTGGCATGCCTCTGATTTATGCTCTTTCTTGTGCTATCTTCTTACCAGATAATGAAAATGCATTCAGGAGTAGCTCGCCACGGCGCACGATCCATTTGTCCATGTGCAGCCGCTGCCGTCCCCATCCCCTTGTAGGCACTATCTTCCCAACATGGTCGTTGTGCTGCTACTGTGTCCTGATGCTCTATTTTTACATAGATAACTTATTGAGCATATCTCGAGTGCATGCTAGATGCAGAAACCACAGGTGTCTGTCAAAGGTAAAATACTCCATTTTTCATATTATCTGGTCATCCTTACTTGGAAAGAGTATTCATAAATTTAGTTACACTGATTTCCTTTCTGGACAGATGGAGAAGACAGGGTATTGTGCTCCCATTAGTTTTAGAAGATTGGGTCGAGTTTTGGCGCTTCTTGGTGTCGCTGCCCATTGAGGATCTCATAAGTGCTTCTGCAAAATGATCTTCAACGGTTGGTGCCAAAATGATCTTCAACGGTTGGTGCCAAAGCTCCAGTCTGTAGCCTGTTGGAGATTGTATAGCGATAGAGTTGTTCTGAATCAAAACTGCAAGATGAGTATTTCGCAAGAGGTTTGAATCTTGAATCAGATGAAAGAGAATACTGTTTCTTGAATCAGACCAAGAGGTTTGAGTCTTCTAACTTATTTAGTCCTCATTTCTTAGCATTTTTTTTACGTATACATGACCTCCGTCTTTACATACTTCATGTATTTACTACTTCAATCTGACAGTGAACATGAATAATGTTTCCTTCACATGCCCATTGGCAAGATTAATATGGTGTGCCTTAAGAGAGATAAGACAGGTTATTTTCCATATTTGAACACCATTAGTTTTTTAAAATATAAAAGAAGGCACTAGCATTCGTGAGTAGACTGATACATGCGCGAAGCAACATCGATGTAGCATCACAGGTTCTTCAAGAAATCATTCGGAATCTACCTAAACCATCTTTAAATTGTCAAACCCAAATGTCCTTGCCTTCCTGTAGGTGAAGCCTAGCTGTAAAAAGTGAATGATTATAAATCAGAATATTATAATGTTCAAACCTCAAATTGTTGCTTGTTATATTGGTGCCCAACTACAAGATTGTTTCTGCTTCAATCTTCATATGATTCTAGGAATGTGAAAACTCAAAAGTTAATCTTCTATACTTGTTCATGTACTAAATTTGTGGTATCCTTCATAAATACGTTCATGGATAGGGAGTGAGGTTTCTGATGTCGGTTGATTGATGAGAATGGGTCCCGATCTTTCTTCATCTTTTTGTGTTTCAGGATCTGTGCTCCACTGGTGAGCTCGATCTGTGAATCCATCCTCCCCTCCCTTTGGCTGCCGAAGTGTCCTCACGATCCAGCGGTTCGTAGATCAATACACATAAAAAAGAGCTAAAATATTGAACCTGGTTAGAGTATTAGAAATTCCTTCACGAAAAGCTGACTGAGTTGAGAGCTAAAATACTGAACCTGGTTGGTGATGAGCTATTCCATCTTTTCTTTACGAGCTATGCATCTACCATGTTTGCACTTGGGCGTCAGAAGCTGAGAAATGCGGTGTTAGAAAAGAGGTATGCAATTATCAATCTTATGTTCTTCAAATAAACAAGTCACATAAAGCACTTCTCTCCAGACAGCACGAACAATTCTCATCACATGTATTTACCTACTTCTAGCAACCTATCAAGCTGGCATGCGAGTGTTTACCAAATGAAAATCTCTAATGCTCTAGGGTGCTTTTTTCAGCAAGGATGAAAAATCTGAAATATTGAATGAAAATGCATCCGGGTCTTCTAATGCTACATCTGGAGCTTCACGACATCACTGTAGTTATCAGGTCAGACTAGATTCAGTTCTGTTATACATTTCTGAATTTTACATCTGGTTTTCTTTTGCACATTTCATCTCGGGGGAAGGCCGAAGGGTATGGATGAATGGCTATTTTCATTTTTTATTTTTTACTTTGAACCAATGAAGTACTTACTAATAATATCGTATATGTTCTTTCGTAATCAAAGTGAGGCGATACATGAGTGGTTGTGGGCAAGGGAAAATATCCGCAGTGGCATTGGTAGTTGCTGATGTCCTTTTTGGCGAGACAAAGAACAATAGAGTTTATGTTTAAGCATACTTTTCTTGCCCCTGTCTACAAATGTACTTTGCTGCATGGAGTACATATGAGGCAAAATTCCTTTGAGAGCTAAAATACTGAACCTGGTTGGTGATGAGCTATTCGATCTTTTCTTTACGAGCTATGCATCTACCATGTTTGCACTTGGGCAGTGTTCACTTTAGTGCAGTGTTTGGGTTTATCTAGCGATCCTTACAAAGCAAAACATTGCCAGCTACTTGCCCAAATAACACAGCTGCATTCAGGAGTAAGAGGAAGGAGAGAATATACGGAAAGAGTGGGCACATTTACTCCATTTAGCTGAACGTCGACGTCCGTGCGGCTAGCTTCGTGGTTGTGTCATTCTGTGGTGCTCAAGCATCGGATTCTACACAGCTAGCAAGGTGTGAGCTGCTATGTCTTTGTTCTTTCCCGTGTCTTGTTAGTTGGTTTACTTACAATTGAATTACTGAAGCTATGAAGTGTGATGAAATTAAGTTATGTTGTGTGATAAAAATGCAGAGGCTAATTAACCTACAACTGTAACATGTAGTTGTTCAGTTCAGTAAGTATTTTGATGTGAAATACTACTAGATGCTTTCATTTTTCTTTAAGTACAATTTCCGTGACTAGATATATGGATTAAGAGTTGGACCGCTGATGACTTTTTAGAGCGTGGCATTTGTATTTGGACTGTTCATCTATCGACTTTGAAAACTGATATTTTCTTTGAGCAATGCCGATGATGATTATCGAGAGGCAGAGAGACATGCATGTGAGTCACCCCGGGAAGAAAAAACCTTGTTGTATGTGTTTTGACTCTAATCTCATGTTTTCATTTGATTTGGTGAGTTAACTGCGAGAATACACCATGTTATCAGAGCAATCTGGGTGGATGGACACCGGATCAAGTCCTAGCAAAGTGAAGGTGGTGGCAAGATTGGAGATGGATCAACCAAATAAGTAAAACAGATTATACGGGTTGGTTTGCTATGAGGGAAAAAAATTGGTCGCTTCAGTTTTTCAATTTTTGTGCTTTCTTAGTAACATGAAAGAATACAACCAAATTTGTTTTTAATTATGTATATATTAAATATATAGAATATTTTCTTACTGCGCATGTACCTTCCCTTGTAGCCTATGCAATCACTTGTCTCTCCTCTATCCTTTCTATCTTCCTGTCCATCGTCCATTCATCTCACAACACACGTGAATAATCCTCGTCCACATCGCTGCCTCTCCCAGATTCACAACGTCGCAGCCTCACCCTTCTGGACCACATGGCCTGCAGCGTTGAGCACCACAGATTGGTCCTCACTAGCCGTAGTGAAGAAGACTGGACCTCCCTGTCGTACCTACGATGTCGTCCCTTTCTCACGTGAACGGCGACGATCTGGGGCATGGTTGGGGAAACGATGTGGTCGTCGCCACCAACACTCTCGACTCGCAGGGCTGGTCCCTTGAGGTCCCTGTGTCTGATCCACCGAGGCACACAGTGCGGAAGGAAGCTGGGAAGATGGCAGCTCGTCGGATCGACAAGCAGGAGGAGGGCCATCCCACGCCTCCCGATCTCTCTCTGTCAGCAACCCTCTCGCTCCTCTTCTCTTCATAGCGGATGACAAATACCTGAGGAGTGAGGATGCACCTGCTTGAACACATATGACCGATAAACTGTGCCTCTCTTTCTTCCGTCATATCCATCTCTTTGATATTTTGGCTATGTAAGATGCATGTGCAGGAATGGTACGGTGGCCAGGAGATGAGCATTAAGATCAGCGGTAGCACGACCAGTAGTAGCACACGGCGGCGCAACACGAACAACATCAGCAACGACATCATAGAGCGTTGAGTTGCATCACCTCAGGGACCGCCGCTAAGATTCTGAAAATGTCTCGTGTCCTAGAACTTGGAACCACGCAGATGCACAACAATAATGTCTTGTTATTGTGTTCAATATCATCATGGTGTACATTATGATATTCCTGTTTTTTTTTAAATTTTCATAGTGAGTTGTGAATTATATATATGCATTGAGAAATAAAATTTGAGTACCCGTGGCAACGCACGGGCATTTGTACTAGTAAGAAACTAATGTAGGAACGCGACCACGCTGGGAACTTAAAAACTTCCGTTTTTCATCCTCTTGCAGGTGCAGCAAAGTATATGGTGAACTTAAATTTAAAAAAAAAGTAGGAACACGACCACGCTGGGACTCGAACCCAGAATCTCCCGCTCCGGAGGCGAGCGCCTTATCCATTAGGCCACGCGGTCATTATGTGAGGAAACCCTAGTAGGACTTAATGGTACTTTAAAATTAACAGTTGCTGAAAAATACTACCGCTAATAATGTTTGAGAGTGGAGCCCCAATTCAATACCAGGGTAGGGTATCGAATGAATTATTACGATCAAAATGATAGCCCTATCTATATTCCAAGTAGTAACAAGGATGCATTCATTCGGCTACACCCGAAAAAAACATGCAAGAATCTTAGGCTAGCTAGTATTCAAGACTATCAGTACCAACCAAATTACAACATTTTCCGTTCCAAAGCAACTACATATTTTAATTTTAGAGAAATTTCACTATAAACTTGCCATTCTACGCCTCTAAGGAGGTGCTGTTTTGCCTCATAGATGCATCTGAACCTATTATTAAAAATGCATAAATATTACATTTCAAAGATGGAAATAAAATTTCACATATACCTATGGATATTCTATGTTCACATAAGCTTTCGGGGGAAACGAACGTTTTGCGTTGCTTGTGTAAAAAGGCAAAAAAAATGTTCAGTGAATAGTGATGTTGAAGATCAAAATTGTATTTTTTACATGGGACACAATTTTTTTTTTACTTTTTTCCGAAAATTTGGGTGCCAACATAAAATGTCTTGATATACATGGGAAATTTTATTTCATATTTGTTGACATTTTGAATTGTATTTTCACGTAATGGTTTCATATGCACCTATGACCCGAAATGCATTTCCCCCAGTCTACGTCTTTAAATAATTCCTATTGTAAGCTTGCCATTTATATGTCCTAAAATCAAAATCAAATGATGCAACTCATGCAAGATCCAGCGAATCAAATTGAAACCATCCATGTTCCAACGAGGCTAGTGCAACAGTACATTACCAGTTGGCAAGGACATAAGAAACAAACGGTATCATCTTTTTTCAAGAGTATGCTAAGCCCTACTATATTTTTTATTAAAGGCAAAATTCTGAGTATAAGAAAACTGCAACTTGCTGTGAACAATGGGTGCAGTAATTCCATACCAGTCATACAAAGCAAAAAAGCATGTCCTAAGTAAACACTGACACCATATCTCGATCGACGCTGGTCACCTCCGAACACCAACAACCCCCACTGGCTTTCCTTGTCGACGCACCGTCCACCCTTGATGGCGTGAAGGAGGTGGCAAGTGGATGACGGGACTTGGCCAGACCGGAGAAAGACACCACCTTGGACTGACCACGCCAACATACATTTCGTTGTTGTAGAGAAACTTGGACAACATCGATCACCGATGAGTGCAACATAGGACCTCCAAGGTATCTCCAAGCACAATACTCCCAACAGTCTGATCCAACTCCGAATCTAGGCTTTCATCCGGAGAAAGCTACCACAACCAAGAGAGAGTGAGGGAGATGTCGATACACCTCAGCAAAGGAGGGTAACAACAAACGCGGGCGCCGTCATCGCTGGCCCGACATAGGCGAGGCATGACTTTCATCTGTGCACCTCCGGGGATTGGGACATCATTATCCATGTACGCTCACACCGCCGCCGCCACCACTCTTTGCCATTGTAGTCGCAACACCGTGGCCTTCAAAACCCTGCACGACTGAGGGCTAGGCCATCTTCCACCTCCAACCAGGTATGCCCATATTGACATGCATATTGATGGCTGGGTGTCACAACCTCGTGTGTCCACCACCATTGCACCATGGGGGGAGAGTTCGAGGTATACTGAAATATTGGAATATTGGTTGTTACTTTGTAGGTGAGCAGGTGAATGACAAAACAATACCCCCAGTTGCCGGTGAGCAAGTGAAAGATAGAACAATAGCTACAGTTTTTGGTAAGCGGGCCAACATTAACCTTATGCTAACCCAATACCCGGAAGCTTTCAATTTTATGTGTACTTTGCAGCAACAGCAGGGGAGCTGCGATAGGCCTAGACCGGAGCTTTACCTTGTCATCAACCACAACCTGTTAAACATATTGATGACAAGAACTATTACAATATAGTTGGGTATATTCAGGTTGGAGGACTCTTCCCATACCAGAATGCTGCTTGCAGTACTATGCCTATAGATTATCTTTTTTTTCGAGAGCACATGCAAAGCGTGCCTATAAAGAAGCAATTCAAATTACAAGATCAAGCCAACTAATGCAAACATTAGCGCTTGTAACACACACACCTCCCCTCCTCCTCCTTCCACCTAAAGCCTACTCTCTCTATATATCTAAACTCCCTCTTCTCCTTCCTACCTCCCAAAGCTGGAACTCCTCCCTGATAATGGCCCGTATCTACAGTTGATTCTTCTGCACCTGCACATTGCCAAAAACCCTAGCATTGCATTGCTTCCATAGCGTCCAAGCTGTGAGAATCACCATCGAGTCAAATCGCTTCCTATATAGCTTCCGCACTCGCTTCCTAGCCTCGGTCCACCACCTCTCAAGGTTTGAGTTAATTGAAGGCTCAGGAATGTTGAGACTGGCACTTGTCAGGATGTTGAACCAGACCTGCCTCGCATATGAACAATGGGCGAAAATATGATCAACATTATCTTCCTCTTGCGGACATGTGAAGCTGGAATCCAGATGCTCCTGAAGCCCATGCCACACCCTCCTGTTCGAGGTCCAAAGCCGATATCTGATCGCTAACCAGGCAAAGATCTTACATTTGAGGGGCGCAAAAGATTCCCAGATGGGAGAGCTCATACTCCATCTCGTGCTCCCCTGACAAAGAAACTCGTAAGTACTCTTAGCCGAGTATTCTCCCGGCACAAAACCCTTCAGGAGATACGATCAGGGGTGGTAACATCCCTCTCCACATTTTTGATCGCCTCCCACAGCCTCATGCATTGCACACAACTCTCAACCGATAGCTCCCCCGCTATGTCCGCAATCCACGCATTCTCATTGATAGCTTCGGATACCATGTGGATGTTCTTACGCCTAGTCGAGACAAGAGCAACCACCGCGGGAGCGATCTCCTCCGCTGTTCTCCCATCAATCCATCGGTCGCGCCAAAAGAAAACTCTACGCACATCTCCAATGGTGAAATGAGCAAAACTCTGAAACACTTCCACCGCCTGAGCATCATGCATACCTAGCAGACCCTGCCATGGCCTAGAAGGGTCCGTTCTTCACAGCCATCGCCACTGAACACCGGAGGGATGTTTTTAGATTATCAAATTGTAAGGTATCATGCACACAGAAAAAATACAACAAGAACTCTTTGTACTTCGAATCTTCTTGCTACATTTCACTGTAACACTGGTAGAAAAAGGGCCTATAATCCCGGTTGGCAACTGCCATTAATCCCGGTTGCGCAACCGGGATTAAATATGCGGGACTAAAGCCCCCCCTTTAGTCGCGGTTGCTTACGAACCGCGACTAAAGGCCCATCCACGTGGGCGCCAGCCGTCCGTCGGGGCGGAGGACCTTTAGTCGCGGTTCTCCTGGCCAACTGCGACTAAAGGCCTCCGCAGGTTAGGGTTTTAGCCCCCCTAAATCTGGTTTCTTTTTAATTTGTATTGTTTTATTTCTTTTATATTTTATTTTGTGTTTTATTTTAATTTGAAGAAGTTTCACATATTCTACGCTACTATATACATGCATATGAATGTACAATTTCAAACAAGTTTGAAATTAGAACCAAGAAGAATTCAAGAGGAATATACAATATATATTCAATTTCGAATGACCATATACAATTTCGAACAAGTTTCCATACATAATTTACGGCATCAGAAGTTCTACATCCTCGTAATAGTGTTCTCCTTTAGGATGGAGGACTTCCCTCATCAAAAATCCTGCTAGTTCCTCTTGAATTGGTCGGAAGCGAGCTTCTGGACTAAGCGTCTTCCGCAAGTTATTCCTCTTGACTTTGTTCTCCGATGGCTTCCGCTCAGAGGTGTGATACGTCTCCAACGTATCGATAATTTCTTGTGTTCCATGCCACATTATTGATGTTATCTACATGTTATATGCACACTTTATGTCATATTCGTGCATTTTCTGGAACTAACCTATTAACAAGATGCCGAAGTGCCAGTTCTGTTTTCTGCTGTTTTTGGTTTCAGAAATCCTAGTAACGAAATATTCTCGGAATCGGACGAAATCAACGCCCAAGTTCCTATTTTACCCGGAAGCATCCAGAACACACGAGAACCGCCAGAGAAGGGGGCCAGGGCCACCACACCACACCCCGGCGCGGCCAAGGGGGGGCGCCCCCTAGGGTGTGGGCCCCCCGAAGCCCTCTGCGCCGCCTCTCCGCCTATATAAAGCCCCCGACCTAAAAACCTCGGGGCGTTCGACGAAAACCACGAAAACCTTCCGGAGCCGCCGCCATCGCGAAGCCAAGATCCGGGGGACAGGAGTCTCCGTTCCGGCACCCTGCCGGAGCGGGGAAGTGCCCCGGAAGGCTTCTCCATCGACACCGCTGCCATCTCCACCGCCATCTTCATCACCGCTGCTGCTCCCATGGGGAGGGAGTAGTTCTCCATCGAGGCTCGGGGCTGTACCGGTAGCTATGTGGTTCATCTCTCTCCTATGTGCTTCAATACAATAATCTCATGAGCTGCCTTACATGATTGAGATTCATATGATGATGCTTGTAATCTAGATGTCATTATGCTAGTCAAGTGAGTTTTACTTATGTGATCTCCGGAGACTCCTTGTCCCACGTGTGTAAAGGTGACGAGTGTGTGCACCGTGTGGGTCTCTTAGGCCATATTTCACAGAATACTTACTCAATGTTGAATGGCATAGTGAGGTGCTTATTTATATCTCTTTATGATTGCAGCATGTTTGTATCACAATTTATCTATGTGCTACTCTAGTGATTTGTTATTAAAGTAGTTTATTCCTCCCTGCATGTGTGCAAAGGTGACGATGCGTGCACCGTGTTAGTACTTGGTTTATGCTATGATCATGATCTCTTGTAGATTGCGAAGTTAACTATTGCTATGATAATATTGATGTGATCTATTCCTCCTACATATGCATGAAGGTGACAGTGTGCATGCTATGCTAGTACTTGGTTTAGTCTCGTTGATCTATCTTACACTAAAGGTTACTTAAACATGAGCATTATTGTGGAGCTTGTTAACTCCGGCATTGAGGGTTCGTGTAATCCTACGCAATGTGTTCATCATCCAACAAAAGTGTAGAGTATGCATTTATCTATTCTGTTATGTGATCAATGTTGAGAGTGTCCACTAGTGAAAGTGTAATCCCTAGGCCTTGTTCCTAAATACTGCTGAGTTACTACTCGCTTGTTTACTACTCGCTGCGTTACTACTACTGCGTTACTACTGCTTGTTTACCTGTCCCGGGCAAAGCACCGTTCCGGTGCCGTTGCTACTACTTATTCATACCACCTGTATTTCACTATCTCTTCGCCGAACTAGTGCACCTATTAGGTGTGTTGGGGACACAAGAGACTTCTTGCTTTGTGGTTGCAGGGTTGCATGAGAGGGATATCTTTGACCTCTTCCTCCCTGAGTTCGATAAACCTTGGGTATCCACTTAAGGGAAACTTGCTGCTGTTCTACAAACCTCTGCTCTTGGAGGCCCAACACTGTCTACAAGAATAGAAGCTCCCGTAGACATCAAGGTGTATCTCCGAATGAACTCACAAACATAGTATCCATATAGATTGGTCCCCGGTGGCTGAACATCCCCATACAGTACCTTTCTAAATGCTAGCTCTTTTTTGAATTCACCGACCGTTTCATCTGTGGACCGTCTCCAAACCCTACAGGGCAAAGAAAATTAAATGAACAAGGGAGTTGTTAGTTACTTGATATTAGGAAATGAACGAAAGTGGCCGATCGATATAGAGCGTAAATGATTGAAAATAATTACTTTTGCATCATATTTCTCATGTTGACCCAAAGCTTTGGATCCATATTCAGAGAGTCCATGACGATAACTCTGGAGGTGTGAAATTCAATTATGAGCAGAATCCAGTGGAACCTGCGGACACGATACATGCACAGTCATGCATAACTCATCGATTAGACATACCATGCATGGAGTAAACAAAAGAGAATGTGCTCAAGACAGAAACACTCACCCAAAATGGTAAGGAAATAGAATTTCACTTTTGAGCTGCTGCTTTGTAAGGAAATCAAATAGGTCTTGCTCCACGTCGCGGGAGTGTTTTTCTAACACATATCCATTAACGATGTGCGGGTCAATGAACCCAACATCATGGATGTTCCTTTTTTGGCATTCCCCAATCTTCATTCACTATAAGAGATGGGGGATTTGTTGACGAAAACCCTGGTGACAAAAATGCATACCGTCATGGATGTGTCCTTATAGGTGAAGAATTCATCTTTCGTCAAGCATTTAAGGTAATGCTTGATGGTATGATTTTTCGTCAACAAAAAATCGTCACCCATTACCCAAGCGGGAAGGGCTTCCATCGTGTCTGTTAATAGGTGACGA